>NC_041392.1:313752095-313893714 GCF_002162155.2 Triticum dicoccoides | reverse complement strand
TGGCCCCCCTGTTGCTCCACCAACGTACTCCTTCCTCCTATATATACCTACGCACCCCCAAACTACTAGATACAGAGCCAAAACCCTAATTCCACCGCCGTAACTTTCTGTATCCACGAGATCCCATCTTGGGGCCTTTTCCGGAGCTCCGCCGGAGGGGGCATCGATCACGGAGGGCTTCTACATCAACACCATAGCCCCTCCAATGAAGTGTGAGTAGTTTACTTCAGACCTACGGGTCCATAGTTATTAGCTAGATGGCTTCTTCTCTCTTTTTGTATCTCAATACAAAGTTCTCCCCCTCTCTTGTGGAGATCTATTCGATGTAATCTTCTTTTGTGGTGTGTTTGTTGAGACCGATGAATTGTGGGTTTATGATCAAGTTTATCTATGAACAATATTTGAATCTTCTCTGAATTCTTTTATGTATGATTGGGTATCTTTGCAAGTGTCTTCGAATTATCAGTTTGGTTTGGCCTACTAGATTGATCTTTCTTGCAATGGGAGAAGTGCTTAGCTTTGGGTTCAATCTTGCAGTGTCCTTTCCCAGTGACAGTAGGGGCAGCAAGGCACGTATTGTATTGTTGCCATCGAGGATAATAAGATGGGTTTTATATCATATTTCATGAGTTTATCCCTCTACATCATGTCATCATGCTTAAAGCGTTACTCCGTTCTCTTGAACTTAATACTCTAGATGCATGCTGGATAGCGGTCGATGTGTGGAGTAATAGTAGTAGATGCAGGCAGGAGTTGGTCTACTTGTCTCAAGCGTGATGCCTATATACATGATCATACCTAGTTATTCTCATAACTATGCTCAATTCTGTCAATTGCTCAACAGTAATTTGTTCACCCACCGTGAATACGTATGCTCTTGAGAGAAGCCACTAGTGAAACCTATGGCCCCCGGGTCTATCTTCCATCATATTAATCTTCCACTACTTAGTTATTTCCTTTGCCATTTATTTTACTTTTCATCTTTTATTTCTCTTTATCATAAAAATACCAAAAATATTATCCTATCATATCTATCAGATCTCACTCTTGTAAGTGACCGTGTAGGGATTGACAACCCCTTATCGCGTTGGTTGTGAGGATTTATTTGTTTGTGTAGGTGTGAGGGACTCGTGCGCGGCCTCCTACTGGATTGATACCTTGGTTCTCAAAAACTGAGGGAAATACTTACGCTACTTTGCTGCATCACCCTTTCCTCTTCAAGGGAAAACCAACGCAGTGCTCAAGAGGTAGCATGCAATTGGTAGAACTTTGAATAATCATGACGATATCCAGACAATGATCATTTTATAGGCATCACGTCCAAGATTAGTAGACCGACTCCTGCCTGCATCTACTACTATTACTCCACACATCGACCGCTATCCAGCATGCATCTAGTGTATTAAGTTCGTGGAGAAATGGAGTAATGCAATAAGAACAATGACATGATGCAGACAAGATCTATTGATGTAGAAATAGACCCCATCTTGTTATCCTTAATGGAAATGATACATACGTGTCAGTTCCTCTTCTGTCACTGGGATCAAGCACTATAAGATCGGATCCATCACAAAGCACCTCTTCCCATTACAAGATAAATAGATCAAGTTGGCCAAACAAAACCCAAATATCTAAGAAGAAATACGAGGCTATAAGCAATCATGCATATAAGAGATCGAAGAAACTCAAATAACTTTCATGGATAAAAAGAGATAGATCTGATCATAAACTCAAAGTTCATTGGATCCCAACAAAAACACCGCAAAAGAGTTACATCATATGGATCTCCAAGAGACCATTGTATTGAGAATCAAACGAGAGAGAGGAAGCCATCTAGCTACTAACTATGGACCCGAAGGTCTACAAAGAAATACTCATGCATCATCGGAGAGGCACCAATGGACATGATGAACCCCTCCGTGATGGTGTCTAGATTGGATCTGGTGGTTTCTGGAACTTGCGGCGGTTGTAATTGATTTTCATCGACCCCCTAGGGTTTCTGGAATACTGGGGTATTTATAGAGTAAAGAGGCGGTTCGTGAGGCACCCGAGGTGGGCACAACCCACCAAGGCGCGCCTGGGCGTCCAGGCGTGCCCTGGTGGGTTGTGCTCCCCTCGGAGCATCCCCAAGGTGCTTCTCCGGCCCACTGGATGTCTTCTGCTCCAAAAAAATCCACAAAATGTTTTGTTGCGTTTGGACTCCGTTTGATATTGATTTCCTGCGATGTAAAAAATATGCAAAAAACAACAACTAGCACTTGGTACTATGTCAATAGGTTAGTACCAAAAAATGATATAAAATGACTATAAAATGATTGTGAAACATCCAAGAATGATAATATAACAACATGGAACAATAAAAAATTATAGATACGTTGGAGACGTATCAGTGCTTCACCAGCCTCGGCGTCGCCACTCCCACATATGGTGCGCTTCGGCAAAATCCTAATACACTCCGTGCAGAGGTGACAACTATGGACGGAGTGTGCGGCCACCTATTATGACCAGCGGATCGGGCGCGCCATTAATATGGAGTAGTGGGAGCGAGGTGGGCGGCGGTCAAAGGGCTGGCTCGCCTCCCGGTTAGCCTGTGCAGCGGACTGTTGGCATGCCTACCGTCATTTCACACAACTACTAGCACGCCCCACGGTGAGTGCGTAGAAAACACATGGATGCCTCAGCCTCCCAGTCTGCCTGCTAGCATGCGTCTTGTCAACTAACGCATGCTTGTGCGGCACACGGGACGCGTGCGCAGCACGTATTATATTGATTTTTCCTTTTTGATGCTTAATTCTGCCGCTTTATTGCTAAATCGAAGCACATCCTGTACATTGTTGGTCTAACGCACACGGTCATATATAAGCTGATCATAAATCCACAATTCATCGGATCTCGGCAAACACACTGCAAAAAGGTATTACATCAAATAGATCTCCAAGAACATCAAGGAGAACATGGTATTGAGAATCAAAGAGAGAGAAGAATCCATGTAGATACTAGCTATAGACCCGTAGGTCTGTGGTAAACTACTCATGCTTCATCAGAGAGGTAATGGTGTTGACGTAGAAGCCCTCCGTGATCGAATCCCCCTCCGGCAGGACACCGGAAAAGGCCCCTAGATGGGATCTCACAGGAGCAGAAGGTTGCGGCGATGGAAAAGTGTTTTTGTGGGCCTCCTGATTGGTTTGGGAATATCTGAGAATATATAGGCGGAAGAAATAAGAAGATGGAATCACGAGGGGCCCACAAGGGTGAGGGCGCACCCTACCCCCCTAGGCGCGCCCTCTGTCCCTGTGGTTGCCTCGTGGATTTCCTGATGTGTACTCCAAGTCCTCTGGATGTCTTCTGGTCCAAGAAAAATCATCGCAAAAGTTTCATTCCGTTTGGAATCAGTTTGATATTCCTTTTCTGCGAAACTCTAAAACAAGGAAAAAACAGGAACTGGCACTAGGCTCTAGGTTAATAGGTTAGTCCCAACAATAATATAAAATAGCATAATAATGCATATAAAACATTCAAAACAGATAATATAATAGCATGGAACAATCAAAAAATATAGATACGTTGGAGACGTATCAAGCATCCCCAAGCTTAATTCCTGCTCGTCCTCGAGTAGGTAAATGATAAAAACAGAATTTTTGATGTGGAATGCTACCTAATATATTTATCCATGTAATTTTCTCTATTGTGGCATGAATTTTTAGATCCGTATGATTCAAAATAAAAGTTTAATATTGATATAAAAACAATAATACTTCAAGCATACTAACAAGATAATGATGTCTTCTCAAAATAACATGGCCAAAGAAAGTTTGTCCCTACAAAATCATATAGTCTAGCTATGATCCATCTTCGTCACACAAAATATTCAAATCATGCACAACCCCGATGACAAGCCAAGAAATTGTTTCATACTTTTGATGTTCTCAAACCTTTTCAACTTTCACGCAATACATGAGCGTGACCCATGGACATAGAACTATAGGTGGAGTATAAGTTGGTTGTGGAGAAGACAAAAAGAGGGAGATAGTCTCACATCAACTAGGCATATTAACGGGCTATGGAGATGCCCATCAATAGATAGCAATGTGAGTGAGTAGGGATTGCCATGCAATGGATGCACTAGAGCTATAAGTTTATGAAAGCTCAAAAAGAAAACTAAGTGGGTGTGCATTCAACTTGCTTGCTCATGAAGACCTAGGGCAATTTGAGGAGGCCCGTTGTTGGAATATACAAGCCAAGTTCTATAATGAAAATTCCCACTGGTATATGAAAGTGAAAACATAGGAGACTCTCTATCATGAAGATCATGGTGCTACTTTGAAGCACAAGTATGGAAAAGGATAGTAACATTGCCCCTTCTCTCTTTTTCTCTCTTTTATTTATTTATTTATTTATTTATTTATTTATTTCTTCTTTCTTTTTTTTCTTTCTCTTTTTTGCTTTTCTCCTTCTTTCTTTCTTTTCTTTCCTCACATGGGATAATGTTCTAAAAATGAAGATCATCATACTTGTATTTACTTACAACTCAATAATTACAACTCGATACTAGTACATGATATGACTCTATATGAATGCCTCCGACGGTGTACCGGGATGTGCAATCAATCAAGAGCGACATGTATAAAAAATGATGAATGGTGGCTTTGCCACAAATACGATGTCAACTACTTGATCATGCAAAGCAATATGACAATGATGATGCGTGTCATAAATAACGGAATGGTGGAAAGTTGCATGGAAATATATCTCGGAATGGCTATGGAAATGCCATAACAGATAGGTATGGTGACTGTTTTGAGGAAGGTATATGGTGGCTTTATGGTACCGGCGAAAGTAGCGCGCCACTAGAGAGGCTAGCAATGGTGGAAGGGTGAGACTGGTAGGAAAAGACCATCGCTCGTCTCCAACCGCCACTCATAAGGAAGACATTCAAAAAATATCTCATGCCCCAACTTCGTTACATAACGGTTCACCATACGTGCATGCTAGGAGACTCACAAACCTTAACACAAGTATTTCTCAAATTCACAACTACTCACTATCATGACTCTAATATCACCATATTCATATCTCAAAACAATCATAAGGAATCAAACTTCTCATAGTATTCAATGCACTTTATATGAAAGTTTTTATTATATCCCTCTTGGATGCCTATCATATTAGGACTAAATTTATAACCAAAGAAAATTACCATGTTGTTTAGAGACTCTAAAAATAATATAAGTGAAGCAAGAGAGTTCATAAATTCTATAAAATAAAACCACCGCCGTGCTATAAAAAGATATAAGTGAAGCACTAGAGCAAAATTGCCTAGCTCAAAAGATATAAGTGAAGCACATAGAGTATTCTAATAAATCACGAGTCATGCGTGTCTCTCTCAAAAGGTGTGTACAGAAAGGATGATTTTGACAAACTAAAAAGCAAAGACTCAAATCATACAAGACGCTCCAAGCAAAACACATATCATGTGGTGAATAAAAATATAGCCTCTAGTAAAGTTGCCGATAGACGAAGACGAAAGAGGGGATGCCTTCCGGGGCATCCCCAAGCTTAGGATCTTGGTTGTCCTTGAATATTACCTTGCAGTGCCTTGGGAATCCCCAAGCTTAGGCTCTTTCCACTACTCATTCCATAGTCCATCAAATCCTTACCCAAAACTTGAAAACTTCACAACACAAAACTCAACAGAAAATCTCATAAGCTACGTTAGTATAAAAAATAAATCACCACTTTTTTGTACTGTTTTGGACTCATTATTTATTTATATAGGTGTAATATCTACTGTATTCCAACTTTTCCATGGTTCGTACCCCCTGATACTAGCCATAGATTCATCAAAATAAGCAACAACACATAGAAAACAGAATCTGTCAAAAACAGAACAGTCTGTAGCAATCTGAATATTTTGATTGCTTTTGTAACTCCAAAAATTCTGAAAAATTAGGACAACCTAAGAAATTTGTTTATTAATATTCTGCAAAAATAATTAGTATTTTATAACGCCTCTGCTGAAAATGAGAATTGTTTTCCTGAGTGCAAAAGTTTTTTTTCCAGCAAGCTCAAATCAACTATCACCGTAAGCTATCCCAAAGGTGTTACTTGGCACAAACACTAATTAAAACACAAAAACACATCTAACCAGAGGCTAGATGAATTATTTATTACAAAACAAAAGCTAAAAAGTAAAAAAAATTGGGTTGCCTCCCAATAAGCGCTATTGTTTAACGCCCTTAGGTACGCATAAAACACGAATAGATCTAAGTATTATCGATTCCCCCTTTTGGGAAGCAAAGAGAAAATTTCTTATCCATGGCATTTATCTTTCTATTTTGTGAAAGCACATGGCCATTAATGGTAGAAGAAAGATTAAGCATATTACGAAAATTTGCATCTAAACTAGCCTTCATCTCTTTGATTATTTCATTTTGATAGGAACACATAATAGCAGTTGAGTCAACATTTTCTCCCTTGGGGTGCCCAAATATGGTTTTCATCTTCTCATATGTGTCGATGGCATCCCCTCCAAGAAAACCATGTTCAAATATAGAATCCAAAACTTTCTTAAAAGAAGGAGGTAGGCCAATATAAAATCTTTTTTAATAAATCTCAATCTGATATTGGGGCACATAGCTAGCTCGAATCCTCAACAGCCTATCCCAAGCATATTTCAAGGATTCATCAAGCGAATAACGAAAAAATTTGGGATCATCTTTATAAAAATTATTGAAATCTTCCTTAACCACCCAGGTAAGTCTTTTCATAGAATCATTATTTATGACCTTAGAAAGGACAATGGGGTTATCCAAAGCATTAAAACCTGGGAGAAACCCCTTAGCCTTTCTAGAATCGGCCATAGCGGTAATAAGACGAATGGAAAAGAGGCGAAGAAAAGGCAAATCTTTTCAAAAATAGTTTTAGAAGTGGGGGAGAGGAAAATGAAAGGCGAATGGCAAATAATGTAATGCAAGGGATGAGAATTTATGATGGGTGCTCGGTATGTCTTGACTTGGCATAGATCTCCCCGGCAACGGCGCCAGAAATTCTTCCTGCTACTTCTTGAGCTTGCATTGGTTTTTCCCTTGAAGAGGAAAGGGTGATTGTCGCTGTCAAAACCGGCAGATCTCGGGTAGGGGGTCCCGAACTGTGCGTCTAAAGGTTGATGGTAACAGGAAACAAGGGACACGATGTTTTTACCCAGGTTCAGGCCCTCTTGATGGAGGTAATACCCTATGTCCTGCTTGATTGACTTTGATGAGTATAGGTGTTACAAGAGTTGATCTACCACTAGATCGTAATGGCAAAACCCTAATTGTCTAGCCTGTATGATTATGATTGCCTCTACGGACTAAACCCTCCTGTATATATAGACACCGGAGGGGGCTAGGGTTGTACAGAGTCGGTTTAGAGAGAAAGGAATATTCCTATTCGCACTCTAAGCTTGCCTTCCACGCCAAGGAGAGTCCCATACGTACACGGGAGGAAGTCTTCTGTCTTGTATCTTCATGGCCCATTAGTCCGGCCCATGTCACATAGCCCGGACACCCGAGGACCCCTTAATCCAGGACTCCCTCAGTAGAACCTGAACCAGGATTCAATGACGATGTGTCCGGCACGCAGATCGCCTTCGGCATTGTAAGGCGGGTTCCTCCTCTGAATACTTCAAAGTAGTCCTCGAACACAGAAGACGTGTCCAGCTCTGCAAGACAGGCACCACACATAGCCGCAAAGAGTATAATATTTCGCAAGCCCCATGTACTAACAACTTTTTGTAGCGAGACGTTACATCCCTGCCCGGTCATTATTCCAAACCTTTTTAGCTTACCGCTCCATATTTTGAGGTGCGGTTTTCATTGGCACGTCTTATCGAAGCAGATATCGTGTCCCCTTATCGCAGGATTCTCATAATACAGGCGTGGGTAATCCAAGCGCGCCGTCCACACGACCCTTGGGGAATAGGCGGGTTTTAAGGCGAGTGGGGAGGCACTTGACATTCGCTGCCTTTATAAGAGGATAAAGATCCATTCTTTCACCCATGCCTTCTTCCTCTTTACCCGTCCGTTCTCGAGCTCCAGCGCCCAAGCTTCTATCCTTTCCGCCTCCAAAAAGCACTCTGACCATGTCCAGATCCTGAACGCAGGGCAAGTGGATGGCCTCCTTTGTCACGAAGGGGAACATCACGAAGCTCCGGAATGCGGGGTACTTGGCCCAAGGAATCGCCCACCGGCTTCCGGCCAAGGGGCAGTTAGTCCCCGCCCCGGATCCCAACAAGAGGGTGGTATTCATCCCCCACTTCATCCGCGGGTTAGGATTTCCCCTCCACCCTTTGTCCGCGGACTCATGTTCTACTATGGGCTAGATTTCCACGATCTAGCCCCGAATTCTTTCCTCAACATCTCGGCATTCATTGTCGTGTGCGAGGCCTTCCTCCGCATCCCACCCCACTTCAGATTATGGCTGAAGATCTTCAATATGAAGCCGAAAGTGGTGGATGGTCAACATGAAGAGTGCGGACGTGCCACGGTGAGCAAACTATCCAATATCACATGGCCCACTGGCACCTTTGTGGAAACCGTCAAGGGGTGGCAGAAGAAGTGGTTCTATGTCACTGAGCCCCGCGACACCACATGGGCCGCGGCTCCAAAATTCAAGTCCGGGCCCCCAATGCGGCTTACCTCCTGGCTAAAAAAGGTCCTGGACTGGTCGTCATCAGATGAGATATCGACGCTGCAGGCGCGCGTCAAGAGCATGGTGGACAAGAACATCAAGCTCGTCAATGTGATCTAGGTGATGCTTTTTCATCAGGTCCTTCCCTGCCAAAGCCGGACTTGCCATCTGTGGGAGTTCGATCCGGCCAAGCACCAGACCTTGTGACAGTTCTTCGGCTCCACGCATGAAGATATCTGGAAAGTGCTTTTCAAGGCTAATCAGACATGGCCGCAGACGTCTGAGGACCGCGGATATGACCTGACCCATCTAGCCAGTCCGGTAAGTTCTTCATACTTCAAGGTGTATCTCTTCCTGCGCATTCAAGGAAGATGTCTAAGTTTCTCCATTTGTCTTTTTAGAGCTGGATAAAGAAGGCGGAGCGGACCCAATGTCCGGCTCCGTTGCCCAAAAACCTAGCCATCCCGCTCCTAATGAAGATGTTGGTTCCAGCGCCCTACCAGGCGCCGGAGGAGAAGGCCAAGAAGAAGGGACAGGAGACAAGAAGCGGCCTCCACCGTAGAGGCACTTCGGACACAACATCCGAAGACGCCAAAACCCACTCCTCCCCTGCCGACAACGACGACCAGGAGGAGGAAAGAAATTCTCCCCCCGAGGGGGGAAGGAAGAAAAGGGCGTCCTCCATGGATCTAGAGGTAGAGGCGTCCAAGAAAGGTAGGGTCTCCCCTGCAGACGATTCCGAATCGGATACCCATAGTAGCCCTGAGTGGTGTCCCAGGAAGAAGCCCCTGGCCAGATCGTAAGTACTAAAAGGCACTTACACACATATATATCCAACTTTTATACTTTATGGTTTTAATATGTTGAATCATGTGCTGCAGTCCGGGTCTCGCTCACCTCCAGCGATCCTCATCTTCGGGGAATTCGCTGGATCCAAAGGTGATGGACAGCAGGACGCTTCCGCCGGCCTCCTCCCCCAAGACTACGGACGACGTGGAATTGTTGTCCCAAAGGACCCTCCCAGGCCAGGGAGAGGTACAGGAGGCCGCCGAGGTGGTGCCAGAGGGTGAAACCTCGGCTGCCGGACACATGGGGGAGCAGACCCCCCTGGAGACTAGTGACGGGGTCATACCCAATTCGGCCCCCAGCCGAATACTATTTTGGAGGCCCGTATGGCTCCAGAATCAGGTAAGCAGCCTCCTTCAAAAGGAGGTGGTGCAACTATTTTGCCGGTGACCTGTATCGATCCAGAGGCACCAGATACTCTACTGGAAGCGCTCCAAGGTGCTTCCATTGTAGAGGAACACCATATCCTTATGGGTACGGTGGTTGAGAGGGTTCAGTCCGCTAAGAGCGGACTTACCGAAGCCCGCTCCAGCCTTCTAACAGGCTTTGAGGTACGTGATGCAATTATGCAAAAAGAACGCCGTAGTACAGATAGTAGCCCCTGAGACTCTACCCAGTGTTCGAAAAGAAATGCCGAACAGAGAATCGAATAATTTTCGCAGGAGACTAATCATATATGTCTATGTGAATAAGCAGGCGTCGATGCTGACTGCAACCTCCCATTCTGCAGAAGTGGCCGAACTGAAGCAGAGGCTGGAGCAGGCCAATGAAGAGCTCGGTCATGTAAAAAAACAGCTTGGGGACAAGCAAGGTACATAATGACCTATTCGGATCATTAAAATGATAAGAATTATTTGTGTTGATCACGTTAATATGATGCTTCATAGGATCTGCGGGCGAGGTGGAGTCCCTCTAGAAGGCTCTGAGCAAGGCCCAGAAGAGGGCGGAGAAGGAACAAGCTGCCCGCAAGAAACACGAGTCAAGGGTCGAGGAGGTTCAGCAGAAGCTCGAGGACGCCGTAAAGAAGTGCGAGTCCTTGGAGTGCAAGATTGCGGACTAGGAGTCCAAACTTGCTAAGGCCCACCAAAGCGCACAAGAGGCTCAGGTTGAATCCCAGGGCGCCCTCCAGGAAGTCCAGGAGGCCAAGAAAATTGCGGCGGATAAGGCCTTCATTATGCAGAGGAAATTTGTGAAGAAAAAGTACCTCTTACTGACCCGGATTTGGAGTTCTCCAGGAGGATCTTCCTTGCAGTGTTGCTGACGCTGTGGAGTTCTTTCGAACCAAAGAGGGGAGCTCACCGAAGAAGCCGTTCTGGTCGCACTACCTTGCGCCAGAGCATCCGGTGGCCCTCAGTGATTAGCTGAAACAGTTGTCCGAACTGCATAGGGAGGCCGGATTGGCCATGAAGGATTTAATAATCCGTCTATGGCCTGCCGAAGCCGTGCCCAGCAGCCACTTCGGGCTCGTGAAGAGGCTAGGTGCCTGCCCTCGGCTTGATGCCAAAAAGCGATCGGTCTGCATCGAAGATCCACGGATTGTCGGTGTTCTGGGGACAGGGTCCCCAGACTTGCCTGCCCGCGGCCCACGGCATGGCTAAGCCAGATGGCTGTACGACCCATCTTCACCAACAGAGCATCCAAGACCCTCGCGAGGGTCCAAGCCTCACGAGGCAGACGACGCAAGACCTCCTCTGGAGTAGCCTAGCCAGGAAGTCTCACGAGGAGCGGAGATATCAAGGCGGGGCAAACCTCATGAGGCCCTCGTGACGTGAGCCATGATGCACGACACCACGCGGGTGCCAGGCGGGCGCCAGCGCGTGTAGTGTCCTTGTTTCCTCTTTGGTGCTAAGGAGGCTAGCAAAGGTGAAGAGTACCGAGGCATCAGGCAAAGGTTTCTATATTGGTGCAATGAGACCAAGACAAGGAGGACGGCAAGATGGAGGTCATCGTGGAGCCCAAGACGGCGTCACCACCAGAGCCTTTCGCAGACGAAGACCACTTTTGTCAGGATAGCTTGTACTAGCTGTCCCCCTTCAAATTTGCCCGCCATTGTTGGCTCCCTTCCCGCTCGATATTTGGGAAGAGGACCAGGGCCTATATAAGTAGAGCTAGCCATGATAGTAGGGAGGACGGTGAGCTGATCGCATCTCATCTCATCTCAGCTGACCTAAGCTTGATCCAACCCGGATGAGAGCCTACTGACAAGAACACCTCAACCTCAGGAGGCTGTTCTTCCCTTGTACTGTTCATCATCAGCCCTAGAGGCAATCCACCACCACCACACTGGAGTAGGGTATTACACCACAACGGTGGCCTGAACCAGTATAAACGTCGTGTCTTTCTGTGTTGCGAGTTCATCGAGTTCGTCCGTGAGACCTTAGTGAGCTAGGGCGTAGATCGGTGAGAAGGAAAGACTTCGCGCGCACCCCAGTGTTTGAACCTTAAGGGTTTGCTGGAACCCCACATCCGACATTTGGCGCGCCAGGTAGGGGTGCGCCGGAGATCCTCCTCCATCGACCGGCTCATCGACGCTCCTCGGCCACGATGTCCGGAGACTCAAGGGCCGGCTCTGACCACTGGGTAGCCTGGCCAGCCCGGGCAGTGACGCCTGCCCATGAAGGCCTCGACCCTGCACTCCATGCGGGAATGGCGCTGCCAAATTCCGTCGGGCATGGGCAGCACGACCAGGCGTCGTCCACCCTCACCCCACGGTAGGTACGGGCCGCCGCAAGAGCAGCGAGCCATGCCGCAACAACGGCGCCGCACTCACGGTGGGAGCAAGCAAACATGCGGGCAGCGCTCACCGTGGCAAGGGAGCTGCTGCGGTGCAGGCTGATGGAAAGCGGTCGAGACGCACTATTGGAGCATGTAGCCGAGCTACTGGATGAAGTGGCGTCGGGAGCACCACCCTTCTGCTATCGAGTTCCTCCCCAGGCCACTGCAGGGCCGCGTGGCAAACCTCACCACATCCGCGTGCCATCAACTGCTCCCGGAGGCTTCACCAACATCAGCACGGCTAGCGGCGTAGGGGGCTCCGACTCCCCCATGCCGCCTGCGGCGGGCGCGGGCGCAAGCGTCGCCCCCATGGTCCTAGCCGGATGTCGTACTGTCATCCCCAGGGCGCCACCATGGGCCGAGCAACATGGAGCGTGGGACACCACAGCGAGGTGTTCGGGGTGACGGCCCCGGAAGCCTACGTGCCCCGCATGATGCACCAAGGGTACGCACCAGAGGACGACCCTAGCTTGTTCATTGGAGAAGATTGGGGAGAGGGGGCGCTAGGAGTCGAAGCCTTCCAAGAACCAATGGAGAACCACAATGACCGCGCCGACAACGACAACTACAGGGTACCGCTAATCTCTCGGGAACATGCTGATGCTAACCATGGGCCATAGATGAATCAGGTTGCAGCATCGATCGATGACCTTGGCACGGCGGCACCCGTCCCAACAAGGGAGACACGCTGGGGGCCGCCGGGAGGGAGCCAGGAGCAAGGCCCCTCCCCAAGGCATGCGAAACCAGGGGACACCTGGAGGTAGGCACTCTGCCGGGGTGGCTTCAACAACCCTTCCCTCGGTAGAGGACCCGTGGTCACTGAGGGAACCGCTGGCGTCCCCTTTCCCTCTTTTGTGTCATCCTGGTGACCGGTCGTCTCAAAGAAGGTCGAGGGTGGCGCAAGGCGGGGCCCTCGTCTGGCGATATGAAGCAAGGCCGGTACCTGTGAAGAAGGCCCGGTGCCTGTGAAGCTCGCCGCCCGTGACACTCTCACGTAATAATGAGTTGGGGCTGTACATGCCCCGGAGTCTCAGGAGCGCCGGCCTCAGGCCCTGGGGATCCCTCCCACGCCTAGTGGCAGCACTTAACTCCGCGCTGGTGAGAAGACTTGAAGACCCGAAGACTAGACTAGGTGCTGGACGCGGCCTTTTGCTTTAGATCTCTCTTTCTATGGCTTTGCTTTCTGGATCTGGACTTAAGTTGAAGGTGAATTTTTATCGATGCGCGCGCGGGGTGCCTTTTCTCGTTCGAGCCGTTTCTTGCCTTCTGGATCTCGTTTGGTTTGGGACTCATGTCCACCGCCTTTCCCTCGCAAAGCTCCTCATGAGCCGGACCACACAAAGCACACGCTCATCAAGCACACGCTAGCACTACGCCTGGTGCTCACCTCTTACGGCCCCCCCTCAAACGGGGTGGTAAGCTCCGCAGGATTCTCAGGAACTCATCGCCTCGCGACCCAGCCCTAAGCTGGCGCTGACTAAGGTAAACCGCGTCGGGGAACTCACCCCCAGCTTCATGAGATCACGAGGACATATACCCACATCACATAGGAAAGTAAAAAATGCAATTTTCTTACACGAGGGGCTCCCCCTCTCAAAATGCTCTTACAAGTCTTCCAAGGGCCATGCCCGAGTTTTGCGTGCAGGATGAAACAACAGGAGAATACGGGATCAGCCAGAGATATCACTCGCTACATCACCCATGAACGCATCACTCGCGTCGTCGTCATCTTCGTCGGTATCGTTGCCGCCGTCGGCGATGCCCCCGTCACCATCGTTGACCACGTCACCTTCATCTGCGATAACCACCACCACGTCATCCTCCGAGGTGAAGGCCCTGACCAACGCGTCGACATGGTCCTCTACCCAATGTGCCAGGACACCCCGGACGGCCATGGGTACGGGGGCAATGGCGGCGTCGAAGTCGAAGTTGGGGACGACATTCAGAAGGTGGCTGAAGACATGGGAGAAGGTGCGCTGAAGCAGGCCATGACCCCTCTCCTCCACAAGCTATCGAGCTCTGGCATATTGAGCCTCCAGGCGCGTCACCACCTCAGTGAAGAAGATCAGGTGGTTGGCGTAGTCATTCGAGTGAGGGACCGGGGTGTTTTCGTCGTAGATGTAACCCAGGGCGGTGTTGGCCCTGTTCCAAAGGTCTTGAAGCATAGGAGCATGCTCGCGCTCCAGCGTTCGGCGTTGGAGCACTTCCTCCCTGTTTTGTCGTGCGACGGCCTCGGGGTCGTCAACTCGTCTCCGGAGGGAAAGCAGCTTGGCGCGGGCGGAGGCCAAGTCCGCCTGCGTTGTAACCAGGGCGGCGGTTGTGGCCTCCACACGCCTCTCGGCCTTGTCCAACCTGGGCCTGAGGGTGGCAGCCCTGCCCGCACCCTCCAGACCAGCGAGCTTCAGCTTCAAGTCGTACCTGCCCTCCAGATCTGCGCGAACCTTGGCCACCCGGCGATTGATTTCCTCCGTGACTCCGGCCTCGATGTCCCCGATGGCATCTTCTGCTTGAGTGACCTGATGCTCCCTCCTCTCCAGTCGCTCGAGCTCGAGGCTGCGGTCCACGGCTTCTAGGCCAGCGCCTCCTCGCGCTGCCGGACCTCCTCATCCTCCGCAGGCGTCCCCCTCAGCGATGCAAGAGTGGCCTCGTGCACCTCCACCTGCTGCTCAAGGACACGCTCCAGGCCTGAAGCCCTCACACGCGCTCCTCCGCAGCCTCGCGGTGGCGATCGGCCTCGTGAGCTTCTTCCAAAGCTCGCGAGCGGGCCTCACTGGCAATCTTGAGGGACGCCTCGGCCTTCGCGTTCTTGAGGTCGCGCTGATAGTGACCGAGGTTGATGGCCACTTGTAGCTTGTGCTGCTCCTCCACCAACCGAAGACCTTCAGCCTCAAGACGCGAGTCAACACCCACAAGCTCTTCACCAAGGCGACTCATCGCGCCCATCGCCTCCTGGAAGAGCTTGTGGCGGACTACGCTGTGCCCGCGCTCGAGCTCGAACGCTCGACCCGCCTCGTCCTCCACCTCACGGGCTGTGGGTGGAGCATCAAGTGGCGCGACCTCCCGGTTGGGGGCTGGGGGCTGGCACCGTGCCTGACGTCAGCCCATCCTCCCGAGGAGCCCAAGCTGATCGAGGCTAGCTGCTTGAAGAGGAACCGAAGACCGAGGTCAGCTAGCGACTGCTCATGAGGAGAGGAGGAGTCTTGGGCACGCCCGCCGAGCTCCACGCCAGACTATGGGCGAGGGGCGGCCAAACCACGGACTCAGCACATCCCGAAGGCGGGGACGCTCCTCCGACCGACCCTACTCTAGGGGCTGCAAGCAGGCCAGGAACGCTCAATGCCGACGGGGGAGTTGATGAAGGAGGAGGCCGCCTCTCGGGAGACGCAGCAGCTTCAGCATAAGGAGCCCTGGAGGACAGGCATCAGGATAAGAAGACCACACGCAAAAGCCATGGCGACAAGGTACTTACGCGTCAATAGCGATGTACTTCCGTCGCTTCAACGGCCCGAAGATGTTGCTACCGCTGGGGGATCCCTTCCTATTGTGGAGCTCCTCGAAGTCCACACAAAGGCGACCGAAGCGCTGGACGTGACGGCCGGTGCGCGGCGGAGCTGAAGAAGACCCAAGAGGGTTGGCCTCAGGGGAGCCCGGCTGAGGCAAATAGCCCAGCTCCTTCTCACTGCGACCTCCCGAGGCTCCTGGAGCCTCAGCCTCGGGAGCCGCATGCCGCATCTCCTCGGCAGCCGACGCCTCAGGAGGGGGGTCGCAGGCCCCCGAGGACGACGCCCCCGGATCACCACCCGGCATGTGCTCATCAGCACCCGAGCCGCTGGCCCCCGCCGAAGCTCGCTCCCCCGCACCATCACCTGGGGCGAGCCCGGCACCGGCCGCGAAGAAGGGGACCATGATGACAGGGTTCTCGCGGGGGCCCACCAAGCCGACCGGGCGCAGCCCCCACTCATCAAGGGAAGGCATGTTCGCGGCAAATGTGACTTTGTTCTCACAGCGGTACACCATGTAGCTGTTCCTAGGATCTCGTCTGGCAGAGGGACACCTGACAGGACCGTGAGCACTGTCTGCTGCGCAGCGAGAGGAAGCCCCTCCTCCTGAAACCTCATGTTGTCATGTCTACTGAGCAAGTCCCACATCGGGAGAGAATGGCACTGGAGTAGAGCAACTTGACGCCTGACGAACTCCCTCGCCACCATGGGCGCAGTCACACCAATGTCCTTCAACCACCTCAGCCTGGCCCAGACAGGGGCATGGCAGGGACTCGTGAGCTTCTGATGACCCCAGCCGGAGTTTGGAATAGCAGGCCCCACCAGAGCTTGGAGCAGAGGATTGAGCACGCCGGCGTCAACAAACACCCATCGCGTACGGAATTCACTCGTGGATGAAGGGAGCTCGAAGTCGATCCCCGTGCCTGCCGTCGCAGCCACAGCCTGGAAGCCCACACACCCTGAGCTCTGCCGGGGACCGGTGAGATGCAACGAGAAGAAGTGGCAGAGGAGTTCCACAGAGGGGGCGATGCCCACCATGGCCTCGCACACGAAGGCGAAGACAGCGAGAAGGGTCACAGCCTGAGGATCGAGATGGAGCATGTGGACCTGATAATGCTCGAGCACCATGTTGAAGAAGGCGGAGAAGGGAGGAATCATGCCAGCCGAGAGGGCATCAATGAAGATCGGAACCTCGGTAACTGCCTGAGCCATGCTGGTGGGAGACGCAGGCCAAGCCGACATCTCTCCCCACTCATTGAAACTGGAGGCAAGCATGGGGCACACCTTGTCCATGGCCTCGTCGTTGAGCACCCGAGGCCGGCCGAGCGCCGGCACGAAGGATGGAGGCACAGTTGGTGAGGACAGAAGTTTCTTCCCCTTTTTGGCTTGTTTTGGCGCCATGGCGGTGAAGCGGGCGAAGCACATGTCAGATTGAGAAGGCGAAGCAGGGCGTCGAGGCAGTAGGGAGATTGGAAGAGCCGGGCATGGTAAAGGAAGAATAACTGTGTAAGAGGAGGGCCCGCATAGCCAGGCTGATTCAAGGGCAGCGTGGGAAAGTGGAGATGCCCACGTCCAATCAACCACCACACGTCAATCGAGGCCGCAGGCTTTTGGGGCTAGCGGCGCTCCGTACTTGGCCCTTGGCTTTGCCGCAAAGCCAAGCCCGAGCGCACTTTGGGCCCGAGGGCTACTGTCGACGTTCTGGGAATGGGGATCCCAGACTTGCCTGCCTGCGGCCCACGGCGTGGCTAAGCCAGCAAGACGTACGGGCCATCTTCACAAACAAAGCATCCAAGACCCTCATGAGGGTCCAAGCCTCGCGAGGCAGACGATGCAAGACCTCCTCTGGAGTAGCCTAGCTAGGCAGGCTCACGAGGAGCGGAGATATCAAGGCGGGGCAAACCTCACGAGGCCCTCGTGACGTGAGCCATGACACATGACACCAGGCGGCCGGCAGCGCGCGCAGCGTCCTTGTTTCCTCTTTGGTGCTAAGGAGGCCAGCCCAGGTGAAGAGTACTGAGGCATCAGGAAAAGGTTGCTATACTGGTGCAACGAGACCAAAACCAGGAGGACGACAAGACGGAGGTCATCGTGGAGCCCAAGACGGCGTCACCACCAGAGCCTTTCACAGGCGAAGACCACTTTTGTCAGGATAGCTTGTACTAGCTGCCCCCCTTCAAATTTGCCCGCCATTGTTGGCTCCCTTCCTGCTCGATAGTTGGGAAGAGGACCAGGGCCTATATAAGTAGAGGTAGACACCATAGTAGGGATGACGGTGAGCTGATCGCATCTCATCTCATCTCAGCTGACCTCAGCTTGATCCAACCCAGACGAGAGCCTACTCACAAGAACACCTCAACCTCAGGAGGCTGTTCTTCCCTTGTACTGTTCATCATCAGCCTTAGAGGCAATCCACCACCACCACATTGGAGTAGGGTATTACACCACAACGGTGGCCCGAACCAGTATAAACCTTGTGTCTTTCTGTGTTGCAAGTTCGTCGAGTTCGTCTACGAGATCTTAGTGAGCTAGGGCGTAGATCGGTGAGAAGGAAAGACTTCACGCACACCCCGGTGTTCGAACCTTAAGGGTTTGCCGGAACCCCACATCCGACACGGATGGCCTTCACCTATGTCAAGGTAGAGTGGGTGAAGATGAACACCGTCAAGCTTGCGATCGAGGGGCCTCCTGAGGGCAAAGAGCACCGCACGCCCGAGCGCTATTTTGATGATGTCCTAGAAGGATTCTGCATTATAGCGGGCTAGTGTGTGAAGGACATTATCTTTGAATGAATGTATTTGTGTTTATCCAATCTTGTATTATGGAACAAAGCCTATATGTTATATATTGCTTATTGTTTTTTGAAAATATTTCCTCCTGTGCAGCCGTTTTATTTAAATCTAAGAGTTGGCCAGTCGTCAGCTTCAGCCCCCACGTAGATAGTACGGGGGTGTTCGAATTGGAACCTAAACACACTTGACCCAAGAGTTTGGTCCTTGAAGGAGGTGTTTAGTGCATCGAACCAGGCAATCAGACTATGTGGCTTTATCACCCTCACTTAGCCATAGGAGTTTGACAAATAGGAGTTTAGGCGCAGCCCCTAGTTTGCTTATCCGGATAAGGGGCTGTAAACACCTGATCGGGTGGAAGCCGATCCATCGTGAAATGCGGAAAAATTGCAAGAGATTTTAGCCACCGAATAGCTGACCAGCTCTCGCCACATCATGATAGTCAGTTTTCGGCTTTCTCTACTGAGGTGTTTATCCAGATGAACCAGAAACACAATCGCAATAGTTCTCCCTTTACTACCCTAGCCGATAAAATGGAACATAAGGTAGCAAGCACAGGAGCCGGGCAACCCAACTATTGACCAAAGACATGATTCGGAGCCCGATGCATATAATGCAATATTCGGGGCGCCGAATTGTACTGTAAAAGTGTTCAGACTTATTGCCAACATATGGAGCGCAATGGAGCCCCTGGCGAGTTAAGTCGTACCAAAGTGTACGGGTGCAATTGATAAAATAGTTTAAGTATAATAAAGGAGTAAGCAAATGCCACATATGTTGGGCCGCAAACTGTTTCCGTTGTAATCTGATTGATACATCAAAGAGTATTTGTACGAATAATGCAATAAGCAACCAGGCTATTTAACATGCCGAGGCCAAGGGGAAGGTGCGTGCGGCTCCTTCAAATAGGCAAAGTGATCGTCAAAAAGATCACCTAGATGTTTCTGCCACACGTCTATGCTGGTTGCCTTCTTGGTGTGTTCATCCTTCGAAAGGATCGATGATAAGGCTGTCGTGAGGGGCCTGTGGAAAATAAACCTGAAAAAAGGATAAAAAGAAAAAGGGAAAGTATGAGTGCCCGGGTATGGTTGAGCCGTATTGTGGACCATGATAGAGTTATGCCTCCGTCTTTGCCCATGGTATTTTTAGTGCATAGTTACGTACGCGCGGTACGTGCGCTGTAGTTTGGTCGGGACTGAGACGGAGGCCGAATTGCTACTCCAACTCCTGACGAGCCGGGCTGTCATGCTGAGGAGTAATCCGAACTCGTTTAATAGTGTCCGGGGTTTTGGCCGTCGAATTGATGTTCTGCTTGATAAGGCCGCCCTATACTTCCGCTGTCAGGGCCGCGGTGTGCTCCTCGGTACGGAGGGAGCGTTCCATGTTTCCGTTGACTGTTATGACACCGCGTGGCCCGAGCATCTTGAGTTTGAGATAAGCATATTGTGGTACCGCATTGAAGCGAGCAAATGCGGTTCCTCCGACCAGTGCATGATAGCCACTGCAGAAGGGGACGATGTCGAAGATCAAGTCTTCACTTCAGAAGTTGTCCGGTGATCCGAAGAACACTTCCAATGTGATTGAGACCATGCAACGGGCCTCTACACCTGGTATTACTCCTTTAAAGGTAGTTTTGGTGGGCTTGATCCTTGACGGATCGATGCCCATCTTGCGGACTGTGTCCTGATAAAGCAGGTTAAGGCTGCTGCCACCGTCCATGAGGACCCGCGTGAGGTGGAATCCATCAATGATTGGGTCGAGGACCAGTGCCGCTGAGCCGCCATGACGAATACTAGTCGGATGTTCCCTGCGATCGAAAGTGATCACATAGACGTCCCTGAGTGCATGTTTGCCTCCCTCTGGGGAATATGAGTAATGTATATCATGTTCACCGTTTTAACTTGGGGGGGATTTCTTCTGTCCCCCTGTGTTCAGTGGACGGGGCTCCTCGTCATCGTCCTCACTTGGCGACCCCTTCTCTTTGTCCTCGGTATGTAACTGACCGGCCTGTTTAAAGACCCAACAACTTCTATTGGTATGATTGGCAGGTTTATCGGGGGTGTCGTGGATCTGACATGGTCGATCGAGGATTCGGTCCAAGCTGGATGAGCCCAAATTGTTTCTTTTAAATGGCTTCTTCCGCTGACCGGGCTCGGAGCCGCTGAATCCGGCGTTAACCACCATGTAATCAATATTATCACCGTTGTTCCGACGCTTGTGCCTATTGCATCAGGGCTTGCCGTTTCTATTTCTGGCTTCAGAAGTGCCAGGTTCGCTTGCATTGTTGCTGCTCTGGGCTAGCCAACTATATTCGCCCGCGCAAAAGCGGGTCATAAGTGTCGTGAGGGCTACTATGGACTTCGGCTTTTCTTGGCCAAGGTGTCGGGCGAGCCATTCATCGTGAATGCTGTGCTTAAAGGCCGTTAGGGCTTTGGCATCTGGATAGTCGACGATCTGGTTCTTTTCAATTAGGAATCGAGTCCAGAATTTCCTGGCCGACTCTCCGGGCTGTTGGACTATGTGACTTAAGTCATCAGCGTCTGGAGGACGAACTTATGTACCCTGGAAGTAGTCATGGAAGGTGTCTTCCAGGTCCTCCCAGTTGCCAATGGAGTTTTCTGGCAGGCTGTTTAACCAGTGTCGAGCTGGTCCCTTTAGCTTTAGAAGGAGGTATTTGATGGCGTGAAGATCATCACCGCGGGCCATATGAATATGGAGGAGAAAGTCCTCAATCCATACTGCGGGATCCGTTGTTCCATCATATGATTCGATGTTCACGGGTTTAAACCCTTCTGGGAATTCATGTTCCATTACTTCGTTAGTGAAGCAGAGGGGGTATGCGGCGCCTCTATAGCGGACCACGTCACGACGTAGCTCGGATGGAGTCCGTCTGTGGTTTTTGGCCCGGGCGTGGTTATGGCTGTCGTGCCTGGCTAGATAGCCATCCTTGTGTGTCGTAGTACCCCCCGCGATCCATAGATCGATCTGGTTTGGCCCGCTTTGTCTTTCAAATCCTGCCACGGGTCGTAAGTATGTCCCCGAGCTGTTGTGTCTCTACTTTTTAGGCGAGGTAGCGCGGGCTGGTGTTCGGCTTGAGTTGTCGTTTTCTCACGGCCACCTGGTGGCTGGTCGTCTGCATTACGTGCTGATGGTATGGGCTCCAGCGCCTCGTCATTGAATTGAGGTAGCATCTTACGCTACGAGTAACTCTTGCTTGGGCGCTAGAGGCCGTATTCCTCGGCTGCCAGGACGTTAGTCCACCGGTTGTTGAGCAGATCTTGGTCAGCTTAAAGCTGCTGCTGCTTCTTTTTCACGCTTCTTGCAGTGGCTATTAGCCTGCGCCTAAAGTGTTCCTGCTCGAGGGGTTCCTTCGGCACGATAAATTCTTTGTCGCCAAGGCTCACCTCCTCTTCGGAGGGTGGAATATAATTGCTACCCTCCGAGTCTTCGTTTATAGCTTGCTCATCGGGGCTAATTTGCCCATATTCCCAATCGTCCTCTTCGGAGGTTGGCTCGACGGGGTCTTCTTGTTCTTTGGCGTCATCCGGAGTGTTGTTCTCTCCGGTGCCAGTATTGCTATCTTTTCCACGGCGTGATTTAGAGTAGCGCCGCTGACGTCGGTGCTTTGCTTGAGTCTTAGGAGGTATATCCTCAACTGAATTTTTCTCGCTATCGCCATTAATCTCCTTGGGTGTATCCAAACTATACACGTCATATGAAGAGGTGGTCATCCATCATCCGGTAAATGACGTATCTTGGGCCTGCTCTTCTCTGACATTGTCTTCTATACCGTCGATGTCTTTGAACCGTAATTGAGCATGAGGTTAAGTCCTCGACAGTGTCTTTGAAGTGGGTGGTGGGTGGGGCGTAAAATTCCCCGCTCTCAGCCCCTAGTCCGGGCTGGGCTTAATTTGGATGTTGCTCCTCTGTAATGACGAGGGATAGCATTAAGTCCAGAGCCTCGCTTAAATGTGAGGTTCGGTCAGGAAGAAGAGAGTTCGTGGAGTACGGCAGGGAGAGAACTACTTGGCCGAGCTCACACGATGCTGACTCCGAGGGCTCGGGGTTAGTGTTCGGAGAAGAGTTCGGCTTCATAATGATAGCCGATGACACTGCTTCCTCTGACTCTCCCGTACTAGGCTTAATAGCCGCAGAGAGTCCGGCGGGCTCGGGAATCCCATCTTCGGACCTGGAGATGCGCTTTGAATTTAAGGCCAGAGCGGAGGTTGGGGTCGCGAACCATTGGAAGATCAAGTCTCCTCGGATATCAGCGACATAATCCAGATTTCCAAAACTAATCTGGTGACCTGGGGCGTAGCTGTCGATCTGCTCTAGATGGCTAATCGAGTTGGCCCACAGTGCAAAGCTCCCGAACACGAAGATCTGGCTGGGGAGAAAGACCTCCCTCAGGGTAGTGTTGTTGTAGATGATTGATGGGGCCATCGAACCTACTGGCGACGGCACATCGAAACTCTCAATGAAAGCACCAATGTCGATGTCAAAACCGGCAGATCTCGGCTAGGGGGTCCCGAACTGTGCGTCTAAGGGTTGATGGTAACAGGAGACAAGGGACACAATGTTTTTACCCAGGTTCGGGCCCTCTTGATGGAGATAATACTCTGCGTCCTGCTTGATTGACTTTGATGAGTATAGGGGTTACAAGAGTTGATCTACCACGAGATCCTGTATGATTATGATTGCCTCTATGGTAGAAACCCCTCCAGTTTATATAGACACCGAAGGGGGCTAGGGTTGTACAGAGTTGGTTTACAGAGAAAGTAATATTCATATCCGCACGCTAAGCTTGCCTTCCACGCCAAGGAGAGTCCCATCCGGACACGGGAGGGAGTCTTCTATCTTGTATCTTCATGGCCCATTACTCCGGCCCATGTCACATAGCCCGGACGCTCGAGGACCCCTTAATCCAGGACTCCCTCAGTGATGCAGCAAAGTAGAGTAAGTATTTCCTCTGTTTTGAGAACCAAGATATCAACCCAGTAGGAGACAATGCACAAGTCACTGAATACCTGCACAAACAAACACCAACTTGCACCCAACGCGATAGAGGGGTAGTACTCCCTTCACGGTTATTTACAAAGTGAGATCTGATAGAGATGGATAAACGGTAAAGTAATATTTTTCGTATTTTTGGTTTATGGAACGAAAACTGAAAGATTGCAGAGGAAGTAAATAGGAAACTAAAATAGTAGATCAAAAACTTATATGATGGAAAGTAGACCCGAGGGCCATAGGTTTCACTAAAGGCTTCTCTCATGATAGAAAATATTATGGTGGGTGAACAAATTACTACCGAGCAATTGATAGAAAAGCGCAAAGTTATGGAGATATCTAAGGAAATGAACATGGTATTGAGAATCAAAGAGAGAGAAGAAGCCATATAGCAACTAGCTATGGACCCATAGGTCTATGGTAAACTACTCACGCTTCATCGGAGAGGCAATGGTGTTGATGTAGAAGCCCTCCGTGATCGTATCCCCCTCCGGCAGGACGCCAGAAAAGGCCCCTAGATGGGATCTCATGGGTTCAGAAGGTTGCGGCAGTGGAAAAGTGTTTTATGGCTCTCCTGATTGGTTTGGGAATATCTGAGAATATATAGGCGGAAGAAATAGGTCGGTGGAGTCACGAGGGGCCCACAAGGGTGGGGGGAGGGCGCGCCCTACCCTATCTTCTCCACAACCACCATATTCTATTTAACCTATAGTGATATGTCCATGGCTCACGCTCATGTATTGCGTGAAAGTTGAAAAGGTTTGAGAACATCGAAAGTATGAAACAATTGCTTGGCTTGTCATCGGGTTGTGCATGATTTGAAAATTTTGTCTGATGAAGATGGAGCATAGCCAGACTATATGATTTTCTAGGGATAAGCTTTCTTTGGCCATGTTATTTTGAGATGACATAATTGCCTTATTAGTATGCTTGAAGTATTATTGTTTTTATGTCAATATTAAACTTTTGTTTTGAATCATACGGATCTGAACATTCATGTCATAATAAAGAAATTACATGGATAAATATGTTAGGTAGCATTCCACATCAAAAGTTCTGGTTTTATCATTTACCTACTCGAGGACGAGCAAGAATTAAGCTTGGGGATGCTTGATACGTCTCCAATGTATCTACAATTTTTGATTGTTCCAAGCTATTATATTATCTGTTTTGGATGGTTTATATGCCTTAATATGCTATTTATATTATTTTTGGGACTAACCTATTAACCTAGAGCCCAATGCTAGTTTCTATTTTTCCTTGTTTTAGAGTTTCGCAGAAAAGGAATAGCAAACGGAGTCCAAATGGAATGTAACTTTCGCGATGTTTTTTCTTGGACCAGAAGACGTCTAGAGGACTTGGGGTGCACGTCAGGGAAGCCACAAGGCAGCCACAAGGACGGAGGGCGCGCCCAGGGGGGTAGGGCGCGCCCCCACCCTTGTGGGCCCCTCGTGACTCCACTGACCTATTTCTGCCTCCTATATATTCCCATATATCCCAAAAACAACCAGGGGAGCCACGAAAACACTTTTCCACCGCTGCAACCTTCTTTACATGTGAGACCCCATCTAGGGGTCTTTTCCGCTGAGGGCTTCTACATCAACACCATTGCGCTTCTGATGAAGCATGAGTAGTTTACCACAGACCTACGAGGCCATAGTTAGTAGTTAGATGGCTTCTTCTCTCTCTTTGATTCTCAATACCATGTTCTCATCGATGTTCTTGGAGATCTAATCGATTTAATACTTTTTTGCGATGTGTTTGCTGACATCCGATGAATTGTGGATTTATGATCAGCTTATCTACGAATATTATTTGAATCTCCTCTGAATTCTTATATGCATGATTTGATATCTTTGCAAGTCTCTTCGAACTATCGATTTGGTTTGGCTAACTAGATTGGTTTTTCTTGCAGTGGGAGAAGTGCTTAGCTTTGGGTTCAATCTTACGGTGTCCTTTCCCAGTGACACTAGGGGCAGCAAGGCAAATATTGTATTGTTGCCATCGAGGATAAAAAGATGGGGTTTACATCATATTGCTTGAGTTTATTCCTCTACGTCATGCCATCTTACTTAATGCATTACTCTGTTCTTCATGAACTTAATACTGTAGATGTAGGCAGGAGTCGGTCGATGTGTGGAGTAATAGAGGTAGATGCAGGAAGGAGTGGGTCTACTTGACATGGATGTGATGCCTATATTCATGATCATTGCCTTAGATATCGTCATAACTTTGTGCTTTTCTATCAATTGCTCGGCAGTAGTTTATTCACCCACCATAATATTTTCTACTTGGAGAGAAGCCTCTAGTGAAACCTATGGCCCCCGGGTCTATTTTCCATCATATAATCTTCTAGTTTCCAGCATATTAGTTTCCGGTCTACTATTTTGCAATCTCTTACTTTACGATCTATAAACCAAAAATACCAAAAATATTTACTTTACCGTTTATCTATCTGTATCAGATCTCACCTTTGCAAGTAACTGTGAAGGGATTGACAACCCCTTTATCGCGTTGGGTGCAAGTTGTTCTATGTTTGTGCAGGTATTCGGTGACTTGCGCACTGTCTCCTACTGGATTGATACCTTGGTTCTCAAAACAGAGGGAAATGCTTACTCTACTTTGCTGCATCACCCTTTCCTCTTCAAGGGAAAAACCAACGCAAGCTCAAAAAGTAGCAGCATGCAATGGTTGTCTATGGACACTCTCCCTCGCTTGGTTATCATCGACGGCCTACATATTCGTGGGCCTGCGTGGACGTCCATCACTTCGACCAACAATGCAAGAGAGGTTACCAGGGTGGATTCTTCTTCTCTTGGTTCGCATTACGGTATAGTCATACGTCCATCATGGTGAGATTGGAGACCTAAGTTCGATGGCTCGCATACACATGAATCCCTATATATATATATAGACACACACACACACACACACATACATAAACACTATTGTGATCATGGGATCAGAATAATATTCTGATCACAACTTGAACTGCCCGAGTAACGCGCCTGAACTTCCCTCTGTACGAACCTGACCTTCGGGCTATCTTCACAACCGTGGCTTTCCCCGTGAATTATTCTTGTTAGTCATGTTCTATATGATGTTAGTGTAATCTAGAAACATCTTTTTAGCAACTAAATACATGTTTTAAATAGGAATCTCGCTCGTTGGGGGATTTTGCTCTCGGGTCGTGCTGAAATTGCGTTTTTTGCAATTTTATTGCCATAATTGTTCGACCTGAACTTCTCCCAGTGCTAGGTTGAACTTCCACCAACATTGTCAGAATGGGGCTTGCAATATACCGTTGGAAACCTATGGACACCAGTATCATGACCCAAGTTAAATTTTTGGCAAAATGTAAGCGGTTTAAGAGCAGTTTTGACAATCGCTTTTTCTTCATACAAAAAATGCGAATCGTATTTTCGATCGCATTTCTAAACCGTTTATCGGAATGAGGCAAATAATATGGCGTTGGAAAGCTTCTGCAAAACTTCTTCTTCCACATGTTTAAAGTTTTCTCTAATTCCCTACGGTTAAAGAGTAATTTGGAAAATCCTAAAATTTCGCAAACCGAACAACAGAGTTCATATTTTCGATGTCATTTCTAAATGGCTAATCCAATTGAGGAAAATGATATGGCGTTGGAAAACTTATGAAAATGCGCTACTTCTTCATGTAGAAAGATTTTTCTAATTTTGAATGGTTTAAGAGTAATTTAGAAAACGGTACAAGTTCCACCGAGTTCGTATTTTCGATCTATTTTTTAACCGTAAGTCCGAATGCAGCAAATGATACGGCATTGGAAAGCTTGAGGAAATGAGAAACTTTTTGGAATATATTGTTTCTCCCAATTCTTTACTATTTTAAGTCAATTTTAAAAATGGGTAAAAACGTATTTTCGCCGTAATTTCTACAAACTTTATCGGAATGGGGCGAATAATATACCACTGAAAAGCTAAGGAAAATGTGAAACTTTTTCATGTTGATGGTTTCCTTTGATTCTTAGCCGTTTTCAAGTAATTTCGAAAATGGCGAGATGATTCATTCTGCCTTTATCGCGAAATAGATTCTTTGAAAATGCACCATGTAAAGAACCTGAACTTCTCGGCATGTCTACTTGAACTTCACTCTGTTTTTCATATGCTTTTTTTGCTCGTAGATCTCCATCTGCAGCTTGTAGTTCTCCATCCACTCACCGGAATTGAGCAAGTGATATACCGATGGAAAGCTGATGTAAACACGCAACTTTCTCGTGTTGATCGTTTTATCATACTCTTAACAATTTTAGAAGTTTTTCATCTCAAATTCATTTACTATAGTAGTCAAACTTCGTGCTGTTTTCACGTTGAACTTCTGTGACATATTTTCGTTTGTAATTTTCTCATCCATTTCGTCAGTGTTACATAAATGATATTCTTTTTGTACAAACCTCTCTCACAATATTTTTTTATCTTTCCCCGACCAAGGGCTTGAATTTACACAAATGATATTCCTGTCGTTTTGAAGTAAATTAGAGAAATGACGAGATCATGATTTCTGCCTTCATTGCGAATGGCAACGCACTGCATGAAGTTGTTGAACTTCTCGGGCATGTTTGTTTGAACCTCACATTGTTTTTGACGTGTTGTTTTTTGCACTGCGTGAAGTAGTTGAACTTCTAGGGCATGTCTATTTGAACTTCACTCTGTTTCACTTTATTGTATTTTTCTTATATGAAATACACACCTTGTAGTACTGAAGTTCCGGTTGTTATCACTTTGAACTTCTCTCTGGTTTGAGAGAATTTTTTTAAAACATAAAAAACAACATGTTTTTATGTATTTTGGACATCAAAATACACGGTGAACCTCTCTCACAAGAATTTTTTGAACTTTTCCTCACTGAGCACTTGAACTTCTAGCAACCATTTTTTCATTTATGAGTTGTTTTTAAAAGTG
This sequence comes from Triticum dicoccoides, assembly GCF_002162155.2. Taxonomy (NCBI): domain Eukaryota; kingdom Viridiplantae; phylum Streptophyta; class Magnoliopsida; order Poales; family Poaceae; genus Triticum; species Triticum dicoccoides. The sequence continues at coordinate 313,865,187 of NC_041392.1, read as the reverse complement.
CGAAAAATGGCGTTGTGTTTTTTATTTTTTGAACAGGTAAATCCTAGGTTTTAATAAACTTCGAACTTCTCTGTTATTTCAATATGAACTTCACCTTTTTATATTTTGAGTAAAGAATTGTATTCGATTTTTATACAAAAAAATCAAACATGGAAATACAAGGTGAACCTCTCTCGCAAGAATTTTTGAACTTCCCCGGAAAGAGTACTTGAACTTCTTTCAACAAACCTTTTAAAATTTTATATTTCTACACTTTTATTTTCACCTAAAATGCATTCCTTGTAGTACTTGAACATCTCATTCTTTTCACTATGAACTTGTGTCGCATTTTCATGTATACGTCGCATTTTTTTGCCATTTTAAAACATGTAATTGGAGGTCGGACGTCCAACAATATAAATTCTGAACCATGCACAGAGGTGCACGTTAACTTCTTGCAACAAATCTATGCTTTTATATACTTCAAACTTCTCTGTTATTTTAATTTCCATTTCTTAGTCATATTCTTAGAAAGGAAATATGTTTTTAAATAAGCATCAAACATTTTTTTGTAAATTGAACTTCATAGTTTTATTTTTCTTAGAAACGGTAATAATTTGAGTTTCCTATATATTGAACTACTTCTTTATTTTCATTTGTACTTCGTCATTTTTAATCTTTAGTAATAAGAAAAATCTGAGTTTTCTATAATTATCAAACTTCTCTATTTTGTAATTTGGACTTCTTGGTTTATTTATTTTCAGTATCAAAATATCCTGGTTTTGTCATAAATATTGGACCTCCTCCACATTTTTTAAAATATAGATTTATTTATAAAAACATAGACACAAACAGGAGATAGAATTATGTGAGCATAAAATTGGTAGCAGTTTCAAACTTTCCCTCATTGAGTACTTGAACTTCTAGCAAGAAACGTTTTTCATTTTATGAGTTGGTTTTAAAAATGCCAAAATGGCATTGGTTTTTGTTTTTCGAACATGTAAATCCTAAGTTTTAATAAACTCCAAAATTTCGTGTTATTTTAATTTGAACCTCATGTTGGTTTTATTTTCTATTAGCGATTAGAATCCAAGTGTTTAATAAACATTGAACCGCTCCATTACTTTAATTTGAACTTCTAGGTTTCTTTTAGAAACTGGGACATTCATTTTCTAATTAAATTTTCTAAACTATTTTTTGTCATTTTAATTTGAGCTTCCATTGTGGATATTTTGATGAGGTGTTCCTTTTATTATTCGAACTTGCTGCAATGAACATTTTTAGGTTTCATTTTATTACTTTTTCATCATCTGAACTTGTGGGGTTGGCACACACCTACACACAAAACACATTTTTGACATGCGAATTTTGCATACAAACATTTCTTTTATAAGATATTTTGAATTTCTGTTTTTTGTATGTATGAACTTTCGATTTATTTAAGAAATAAAGGAAAAACATACCCATAGCACGAGCACACCGAACACACGCACACATGACCACCAGACGCACGCAAACATTCTGGGTTTCCCTAGTTGAACTTATGATTTTTTTAGATTTTTTTAATTTTGCCAAAATAATAGTTTTGCTTTTACATTTGTTGCTTTTGCGTAGGCATGGGTGCTGCCGTCATCGGTGGTTGGGCGCGGGGCGGCGGCGACACCAGTTAGGCGCAGTGATGCAACATCATCGCAAGTTGGCCGGGGTGGATAGTGCGGGAGGTGGGGTTCATCGAACTTCCTGGGTTTCCCAGGTTGAATTTACAAAACGTAAATTGAATTTTTAATCCAAACTCACTATTTTGTTTTACAAGTTGTCTACTTTTATAGTTGGAAGTATATCGAGCAAATATAAATATTTATGTTCAGAGGGAAGCAAATGTCCCTTAGTATTTGTGCCAGAGGAAATAATTTTCTTTTTCTTTTGGGGAATAAACACAAGCAGCTTTAGAGAGCATACTTTTTTGTTGTTATGGGATAAATTTTTTGAACTTTTGCTATTGGCGTATTTTAAAAGCCAAGGAGATTGCCCGCGCCCTGGATCCCACAGCATAGATCCACCGCACGAGTTGCTCGTCATCGGCCGGTGAAGGAGATGTGGCTGGTGAGGTGTTAGTTTTTTGAACTCTTTGGTTTTTTGTTTATGGATTTCCAGGGTTGTTGTGATGCCCGGAGACCGTTGTGCCAGGTGTCTTCCAGTTATTCGCTGTTGTCGCCTTGTCTTTCGCTTGCGTGTTGCATCTTGATATGTCATCATCCGCATTGCATCATCATGTTTTCAAAACTTGCATCCGTTCCTTCCGTTGTCCGTTCTGAGCCCAGACACACTTGCACGCGCCCACGTCATGTCCGAAATAGTATTTTATAAGTGGCTGGAAAAATGTTCTCGGAATGGGTTCAAAGTTGGCATGCGGTGTTTTATGTTGTCAGTAGGTCGCCTGCCAAGTTTCATCGCATTCGGAGTTTGTTTGATGCCCCAACGGATAACTATAGCGGCAGTATAGCCGGTCTAACGTCGCACGTTTTTGGTCTCCGGAACCGGTTGCCGGGCTGCCTTTCTTTTCTCTCCTATCAGTCCATGGCCCTATACACATCCCACTAGCCCACCTCTACTACCCCTTCTCGCGTCCGGAGCCGTCCGACGGTGATCGCACGGTCCAAAAACACCCCTCAACCCCCTCAAACCCTAATCATGCCTATAAATGGACACCCTCCTTCCTATTTTGGCTTCCCCTAGTCTCCACCTACCTCTAGCCTCCCCCTCCTCAGAATCTGCGCCCCCAACCCGCAGCCAACCCCCTCCTCCTCGAATTCCGACGCCGCCTAGCCACACCCCGCCACTTGGCGCCACCGCCCCCGCGCCCCGGACCAATCCGAGCGCGCCACGTCGCCACCCTGCACCCGCCAACCACTCCCATTCCGCCACCTCGCCTCCCCAACCAGCTTCCCACCTCCCGTGGCCCTGCCAGGCCCATCTGGGGCCCGCCGAGCCCATCGAAGCCCGGATGCCACCGCCGCTTCTGAGAGCCCCGAGCCCTGGTTCCCGAGCCTCGCGCAGGAGATTCTCTCCCCGTCCAGCCCCGCCACTGGCCGGCAAGACATCGGAGTCACCGTCGGCGACCACCTTCGACCAGGTCGCGCTGTCGCATGGCCCTCTCTCTCGCTTCCCTTTCCTTTCCTCCCCTCACCAGCTCTCTCCCTCCCTCTGTTGCTGCAGGGAACCACCGGCGTCATTTGGAGCTTCCGCTGCCGCCGTCGATCATCGATGGCCGCGCCGACCCCGGATCCGGCCACTACGGCCTCCTCCTCGCCGGATCCGAGGGATCCCGTCCTTCCCGCTTCGTCCCGTCGCCGGAGTCCGCAAGTCGCCGCCACTCGTCCTCGTCGGGAGGAGGACGACGCCATCTACGTCGCTGGCCTCGTCCATGCAGGCAGACCGCGTCCCCGTGAGGCCCGGCCCATCTCCACTCCAGCCCGCAACCCAACAGCTCCGCGGATCAAACGCCTAGCCGGCCCAGTTGCAGTGTTCCAAGCCCACCTCCACGCCAAAAGTGAGCACTTCCGTCTATCCCTCGCTTGGTGCTATAGTTTTGCTGTTATGCGCCCATGCCCTGTTCCAGATTCGGCCCGCTATGTTTTTTTCCTGGTCCTGCAAATTTTGCCAATATTTCAGAGACATCAGTTTTTTGCAGAAAACCCCCTAGACTTCATGCATCTAATAACTAATTAATAGTGCATCGGAACTAAATAAATTATATATGAAACTTGCTTAGAATTTTGTCTAGTTTCATAATTTGCAACTTTCATCTATTTTTAAAATGGTTAAACTTACTGTTTGTTCTTTTTGCTCATATGACATGCTACATAACCATAGATCCAAACTTAACAAACTTTATATGTAAATGGGGTAGAAAAATGCCTAGTTTAACATGGTGGCTTTACTTTGCATGTTTAACAACTCTAAAATATGGTTTAGGGCAGAAGTGTACCAAATCCATAATTTGCATATGGGGATTTACCGGAATTGTTGTTTGTTATTTCCGGCCTCATTTAAACTTGCCTAAATGATTAGTTTACTCATGCTCCACCTCTTTCCATGTTTAACAACATTTAATATTGATGGGTACATAAACGAGACCGAACTAAATAATGGATGTGGTGTTTTCATCAATATGCAACATATTGAGCTCCACTTAATTTGTAGGATTCCTTGTGCACTTTGCCATGCCATGCTTCATTAAACCGGACATGCATCATACTTGGTTGTGCATCATGCCATGTTGATGTGATGGTTGTTTACTATGTTGTTTGCTTCTTTCCGGTGTTGCTTCTTCGGGTTAGTTCCGATAATGTCGCGTTTGTGAGGATCCGTTCAACTACGTCTGTTTGTCTTCTTCATGGACTCGTTCTTCTTCCTTGCGGGATTTCAGGCAAGATGACCATACCCTCAAAATCACTTCTATGTTTGCTTGCTAGTTGTTCTCTCTATTGCTATGCTGCGATACCTACCACTTGCTATATCATGCCTCCCATATTTCCATGTCAAGCCTCTAACCCACCTTGTCCTAGCAAACCGTTGTTTGGCTATGTTACCGCTTCGCTCAGCCCCTCTTATAGCATTGCTAGTTGCAGGTGAAGATATAGTTTGTTCCATGTTGGAACATGGATTATTGTTGGGATATCACAATATCTCTTATTTTAATTAATGCATCTATATACTTGGTAAAGGGTGGAAGGCTCGGCCTTATGCCTGGTGTTTTGTTCCACTCTTGCCGCCCTAGTTTCCGTCATACCGGTGTTATGTTCCTTGATTTTGTGTTCCTTACACGGTTGGGTGTTATGGGGACCCCTTGACAGTTTGCTTTGAATAAAACTCCTCCAGCAAGGCCCAACCTTGGTTTTACCATTTGCCTCACCTAGCCTTTTTCCCTTGGGTTTCCGGAGCCCGAGGGTCATCTTTATTTTAACGGGCCAGTGCTTCTCTAAGTGTTGGTACAACTTGAGCAATGTCTGGCGCCCCCTGGGCAACCAGGGTTTATGCCAACCCGACGTTTTGCTCATCCGGTGTGCCCTGAGAACGAGATATGTGCAGCTCCTATCGGGATTTGTCGGCACATTCGGGCGGCTTTGCTGGTCTTGTTTTACCATTGTCGAATGTCTTGTAACTGAGATTCCGAGTCTGATCGGGTCTTCCTGGGAGAAGGAATATCCTTCGTTGACCGTGAGAGCTTGTGATGGGCTAAGTTGAGACACCCCTGCAGGGTTTGAACTTTCGAAAGCGGTGCCCGCGGTTATGGGCAGATGGGAATTTGTTAATATCCGGTTGTAGAAAACCTGACACTTAACTTAATTTAAATGTATCAACCACGTGTGTAGCCATGATGGTCTCTTCTCGGCGGAGTCCGGGAAGTGAACACGGTTCTTGTGTTATGCTTGAACGTAAGTAGCTTCAGGATCACTTCTTGATCACTTCTAGCTTCACGACCGTTGCTTTGCTTCTCTTCTCGCTCTTATTTGCGTATGTTTAGCCACCATATATGCTTAGTGCTTGCTGCAGCTCCACCTCACTACCCTTTCCTTCCCATAAGCTTAAATAATCTTGATCTCCCGGGTGTGAGATTGATAAGTCCCCGTGACTCACAGATACTTCCAAAACAGTTGTAGGTGCCGATGATAACCGTGCAGGTGACGCAACCGAGCTCAAGGAGGAGCTCAATGAAGATCGTCTTCGTTGTGTTGTTTCATTTCTAGTTGATCAGTAGTGGAGCCCAGTCGGGGCGATCGGGGACCTAGGAATAGGGGCGGTCTTTCTTTATTTTGGTTCCGTAGTCGGACCTTGATTGTATTCTGGATGATGTAGTGCTATATTTACGTATTGTGTGAAGTGGCGATTGTAAGCCAACTCCTTCCCCCTTTCTTATTCAGTACATGGGATGTGTAAGGATTACCCCTCTTGCGACATGTCTACTATGCGGTTATGCCTAAGTCATGCTCTGACACGTAGGAGATATAGCCGCACCGTGGGTGTTACAAGTTGGTAATCAGAGCCTTCCCCGACTTAGGAGCCCCCTGCTTGATCGAATCGCTGGCGTTGTTGAGTCTAGAACAAAATGTTTTGAGTCTTAGGATTATATATATCAGAGAGTAGGATTCTTTTTACTCCTCAGTCCATTCGTCGCTCTGGTGAGGCCTCCTGACGTAGCGTTTTGACTCTTCTCGCCTCAAATTTTCACTAAAAAAATTTAGGATCACGCGGGTATCTTGGAATCGTTCCAATGGTTTTGTGACGAGAACATTGTTCTTGGTGTCTCCTGACATTTAGGGGTTGTGGCAGTGTCCCGGGGAGTTGAGCTCCGAGGTGTTACCGTCACAATTTTATCGATGCAGTTCTGGAATAGCTGAGTTCGCCGACATCGAAAATCTCCTTTATGTAGTTGTCGGTGAGATAACCTCGACGCCACCCAGTACTGGGGCGGGAGTTCGGGAGTATTGCCATAACTCGTATAACGGATGCTTTTTGAAGGTTGAGGTAAATGATTTCCGAAGGTTTCTTGGTTATGTGTTGAAGGATGGATACAGCTGGATGTAGGATTTGTTAGTTTGGGTGAGATATTATGCTTCCCCTATATCCCCAATACCTAATTGCATAACCAGAAAGTTTCGGGAGTTTATAAGTGGGAATTCAAGTAGCTCCTAGAATAATCTTTCCAACAGACACATGATACGATATGGGGTCTATCATATGTTTGTTTCCGGCTTATTTTGCTAGTCAATCCTTTGTTTTGTTTTGGTTTGTGGTATTTAAGTTGCTTCAATGTCAAGTGTTGATTCCATACGTTTCCTAAGTGGTTTTTCCACATTTCTATGTGAATACCAATACTTCATGATAATCGAGATTGTCATGTCAATCCTTTTCAACCGGCGTGTTCCTCTTCAAGTGGATCCGATCGTTTCAACATCCGCAAGATCAACTCTAAGTTTTCTCGATGGTACCCTTTTCCATTTTCCCCAAATTGCCTTTGTTTTTCCCACCCTCCCACCCTTTTTTGTCAAGGACTCAGATTTCTTAATCAAGTATTTTATCTTCTGGATGTGAAGTCTCTCCATTCTTTTTCGCCAATGTTCTTACCCGGTGGTTCACATGAAGATGCTCTACAAGTTTATCATTCTTCGTTCTCTTTTCTTCTCCGGTGGATCCAATTTAAGCTTTGTTGATCATAACTTTTTCCTCGTTTCAAATACCTTCTCATGTCGGTGCACCTCTTAATCATTCACCTATCGCTATTCATTTGTCTGGAGTGCTGAAGAGATCTCAGAAGGCTCCTCTTTTCATTCAAGATCAGTTAAACCTATTTCGAGGTTGTTATCTCATTCAAGCCATTTAACTCAACCGGTGCAATCTCTCTTTTCAAGTAATCGTTCAACGGTGTTTCTTTTGAGTGGGCCCTAACCCACAGGTCTTTTCCCATGACCTTACCTGACTCTTCTAATTTTTCTCGGAGTTATTCCCAAATCTTCTAAAGTTTGACATAAGAATGAATTATCATCAGTCAGTTGGTTTCCCCAAGATCTTATAACTCTTTTCATTCTTGGCTCAACCTCTTCGCTTTTTCATTAATTCCAGAGTGCCTCAACAAATCATGGTGGTCTTTCATCGTCATTCTCAACATTTGAAGACAGAAGAAGTGTTTCCTCTAAATCTTGGTCCGTTCTCTCGAAGATGTGTAGTTCAAGCTTGATGCCATCCTCTCATAATTGTTTTTGATTGTGAGAATTCTTTTCACCCATCCGGAGCTATTAAGGAGTCTTTCAATTTGATTCTCCGGAGCCAATCATCTCAGAAGTATTCATTCCAGCTTTCAGCTCTCGTTCTCAAAATCTTACCAGTGCATCGCTCAAGTATTCTCTAGTTAGTTCATGATCTCTTCATTTCTCTTGTATATAAATTCCCTCGAGTATCTTCATTCGTTCTCTAATTCTCCCCGGTGATTCATCTACTTACTTCATTCATTTTCGATTCTTACGGTGGTTCATTCAAGATCTCTCTTCCCTTTGTTATCATATCAATTCATTTGTTCTTCCCAACCCTACCGGTGGTTCGCAGAAGACCTTCTCAAGTTTATGCTATATCCTTTCAAAGAGAATAAGTAGTATGCCAAATCTGTTGCTTGTCATCAATTAAATTAATGGATGATAAGCATAATGTAATTCTTATTCTTGTTTCATCCAACTGATTAATTCCTTATTCCGGAGGTTCATCAAATTCTTGATTTCTTTTGTTCTTCTTTCTTTTCCGGAGATCCAAGTTTTCCGCTTTATATCGTCGAGAAGATCCATCTAAATCATTGCAAGGCTTCAATCTTATTCTTTTCATCCTTCAATTCTTTTGGGATCATTCTTTTGTTACTGGAGTTCTTCAAGAGTTTCTTCATGATGGTTTGTCAAGGATTCTTTTCATTCTTCATTTGTTCTTCAAGATATCTCTCGAAGCTATGATCCGGCAAACTATACTAAAAAATAAACATGGTGTTCAAACACATGTCTTATTTTGAGGAGTTCAAGCATTCTTCAATTTGCAACCGGAGCGCAATTCTTTAATATCTCATCTTTTGAGGTGGTGTTATGTCATTGTTGATAATTTCCCTTTGTGTTTCATGATTCACAAGTTTTCAAGAGTGACATATCTAAAATCCATCATTTTTTCTTCGCTCAAGACATCTTTTCAATCCATAAATCTCTTCTTTGAAATTATCTTGGGTTATATTTCACCTAAAGATTTCCCTAAGGATTGTTGCTAATTATGGTGCTTATAAATGATCCAATTCCTTCATTTATCCTCCTGGTGAAATAAGTTTCTCGTCTCCTTCATATCAATCCAATCTTTTTCCTACGAGTGGCAGGTTGTCACCTCATAATTTTGAGATGTATTCCATAAGCCCATATCAAGCTTATCCTTTCGTTGTTGGTTTTTCCAACAACTCCGTTCGACCCTTCTCCTAAGGATGTCCTTTCAAGCTCTTTTGTGGTAGAAGTTGGCATTTGCTTCTCCATTCTTTATTTCTTTCCAATGATCTTTCTTCTATTCTTTCTTCAGGAAGCATTGTGATGATGCTATCTTCACTCATCATCTTGTATTGTGAAGATCATGTTCTTTCCTTTGCTTATCCATTCAACCAGAGTGTCGTCTTCTCCATTCAAGTTCTCTCATCTTATCAAGTTTTGCCTCCCTTCTCAACCGGAGTGCCATCTGAAATCTTTCTTACCCCTTGTACCATTCTTTCAAAAGTTCCGGAGGCAGTATGTTGTTGATCTCATCAAGTATCCTCTCATGTTGTCAAGTTCATGTTCATTTCCTTCCATTTTCAGTTGGAGTGCTGCCCAAAATATATCATTATTATTCCTTCTCTATTTTGTTTTGACCGGAGTGGCTTCAATGTCTATCTTGTCACTTAAGCTCGTCTTTTTCGCCGTATTTCTGGTTCCTTGTCCATCAGAGTGATTTCATTTTGTTCATCTCCATTGTATTCTTCCTTTCAATTTGTTCAACCTCTCAAGGTTCTTTGGTTTCACTCATTTGTCAAAAAAGAAACTTAGTTTCACCTCACCTCTTCCTTTTCCGTTTCTCTCCGGTGCCATCCCTAGGATCTTGGGTCGAGATCCTCTTGTAGTGGTGGAGTGTTGTGACGCCCCGAGACCGTTGCGCCAGGTGTCTTCCAGTTATTCACTGTTGTCGCCATGTCTTTCGCTTGCGTGTTCCATCTTGACATGTCATCATCCGCATTGCATCATCATGTTTTCAAAACTTGCATCTGTTCCTTCCGTTGTCCGTTTTGAGCCCAGACACACTTGCACGCACCCGCGGCATGTCTGAAATAGTATTTTATAAGTGGCCGGAAAAATGTTATCGGTGTTGTTATTTTGTTAGTAGGTCGCCTGCCAAGTTTCATCGCATTCAGAGTTTGTTTGATGCCCCAACAGATAACTATAGCGGCAGTATAGCCGGTCTAACGTCGGACGTTTTCGGTCTCCGGAAACGGTTGTCGGGCTGCATTTCTTTTCTCTCCTCTTAGTCCATGGCCCTCTACACAGCCCACTATCCCACCTCTGCTACCGCTTTCTCGCGTCCGGAGCCGTCCGATGGTGATTGCACGGTCCGAAAACACCCCTCAACCCCCTCAAACCCTACTCCTGCCTATAAATGGACACCCTCCTTCCTATTTTGGCTTCCCCTAGTCTCCACCTACCTCTAGCCTCCCCCCTCCTTAGAATCTGCGCCCCCAACCCGCAACCAACCCCGTCCTCCATGAATTCCAGTGTAGCCCAGCCGCACCGCGCCACTTGGCGCCGCCGCCCCCGTGCCTCGGACCAATCCGGGCGCGCCACGTCACCACCCCGCACCTGCCAACCACTCCCACGCCACCACCTCGCCTCCCCAACTAGGTTCCCACCTCCCGCGGCCCTGCCAGGCCCATCTAGGGCCCACCAAGCCCATCAAAGCCCGGATCCCGCCACCACTTCCGAGAGCCCCGCGCCCTGGTTCCCGAGCCTCGCGCAGGAGATCCTCTCCTCGTCCAGCCCCGCCACTAGCCGGCAAGACGCCGGAGTCACCACCGGCGACCACCTTCGGCCAGGTCGCGCTGCCGCATGGCCCTCTCTCTCTCTCTCTCCCTTCCCTTTCCTTTCCTCCCCTCACCAGCTCTCTCCCTCCCTCTGTTGCCGCAGGGAACAACCAGCATCATTTGGAGCTTCCGCTGCCGCCGTCAATCATCGATGGCCGTGCCGACCCCGGATCCGTCCACTACGGCCTCCTCCCCGCCGGATCCGAGGGATCCTGTCCTTCCCGCTACATCCCATCGCCGGAGTCTGCAAGCCGCTGCCGCTCATCCTTGTCGGAGGAGGGCGATGCCATCTACGTCACTGGCCTCGTCCACGCAGGCAGGCCGCGTCCCCGTGAGGCCCGGCCCATCTCCACTCCAGCCCGCAACCCAACAGCTCCGCGGATTAAACGCCTAGTCGGCCCCGTTGCAGTGTTCCAAGCCCACCTCCACTTTTGGCCGAAGGCCCAAAGTGAGCACTTCCATCTATCCCTTGCTTGGTGCTACAGTTTTGCTGTTATGCGCCCATGCTATGTTCCAGATTCGGCCCGCTATGTATTTTTCCTGGTCCTGCGAATTTTGCCAATATTCCAGAGACAACAGTTTTTGTAGAAAACCCCCTAGACTTCATGCATCTAATAACTAATTAACCGTGCATCGGATCTAAATAAATTATATATGAAACTTGCTTAGAATTTTGTCTAGTTTCATAATTTGCAACTTTCATCTATGTTTAAAATGGTTAAACTTGTTGTTTGTTCTTTTTGCTCATATGCTATGCTAAAGTGCTTTATTTCATAACTAAATAACTGTAGCTCCAAACTTAACAAACTTTATATGTAAATGGGGTAGAAAAATGCCTAGTTTAACATGGTGGCTTTACATTGCATGTTTAACAAATCTAAAATATGGTTTAGGGCAGAACTGTACCAAATCCATAATTTGCATATGGGGATTTACCGGAATTGTTGTTTGTTATTTCCGGCCTCATTTAAACTTGCCTGAATGTTTAGTTTAATTATGCTCCACCTCTTGACATGTTTAACAACATTTAATATTGATGGGTACATAAACGAGACTGAACTAAATAATGGTTGTGGTGTTTTCATCAATATGCAACGGAGTTGCATATTGAGCTCCACTTAATTTGTAGGATTGCTTGTGCACTTTGCCATGCCATGCTTCATTAAACCGGACATGCATCATACTTGGTTGTGCATCATGCCATGTTGATGTGATGGTTGTTTACTATGTTGTTTGCTTCTTTCCGGTGTTGCTTCTTCGGGTTAGTTCCGATAACGTCACGTTTGTGAGGATCCGTTCGACTACGTCTGTTTGTCTTCTTCATGGACTCGTTCTTCTTCCTTGCGGGATCTCAGGCAAGATGACCATACCCTCGAAATCACTTCTATCTTTGCTTGCTAGTTGTTCACTCTATTGCTATGCTGCGATACCTACCACTTGCTATATCATGCCTCTCATATTGCCATGTCAAGCCTCTAACCCACGTTGTCCTAGCAAACCGTTGTTTGGCTATGTTACCGCTTCACCCAGCCCCTCATATAGCATTGCTAGTTGCAGGTGAAGATATAGTTTGTTCCATGTTGGAACATGGATTATTGTTGGGATATCACAATATCTCTTATTTTAATTAATGCATCTATATACTTGGTAAAGGGTGGAAGGCTCGGCCTTATGCCTGGTGTTTTGTTCCACTCTTGCCGCCCTAGTTTCCGTCATACCGGTGTTATGTTCCTTGATTTTGCGTTCCTCACACGGTTTGGTGTTATGGGGACCCCTTGACAGTTCGCTTTGAATAAAACTCCTCCAGCAAGGCCCAACCTTGGTTTTACCATTTGCCTCACCTAGCCTTTTTCCCTTGGGTTTCCGGAGCCCGAGGGTCATCTTTATTTTAACGGGCCAGTGCTTCTCGAAGTGTTGGTACAACCTGAGCAATGTCCGGCGCCCCTGGGCAACCAGGGTTTATGCCAACCCGATGTCTTGCTCATCTGGTGTGCCCTGAGAACGAGGTATGTGCAGCTCCTATCGGGATTTGTCGGCACATTCGGGCGGCTTTGCTGGTCTTGTTTTACCATTGTCAAAATGTATTGTAACCGGTATTCCGAGTCATATCGGGTCTTCCTGGGAGAAGGAATATCCTTCGTTGACCATGAGAGCTTGTGATAGGCTAAGTTGGGACACCCCTGCAGGGTTTGAACTTTCGAAAGTTGTGCCCGTGGTTATGGGCAGATGGGAATTTGTTAATATCCGGTTGTAGAAAACCTGACACTTAACTTAATTTAAATGTATCAATCGTGTGTGTAGCCGTGATGGTCTCTTCTTGGCGGAGTCCGGGAAGTGAACACGGTTCTTGTGTATGCTTGAACGTAAGTAGCTTCAGGATCACTTCTTGATCACTTCTAGCTTCATGACCGTTGCGTTGCTTCTCTTCTCGCTCTTATTTGCATATGTTTAGCCACCATATATGCTTAGTGCTTGCTGCAGCTCCACCTCACTACCCTTTCCTTCCCATAAGCTTAAATAGTCTTGATCTCGCGGGTTTGAGATTGTTGAGTCCCCGTGACTCACAGATACTTCCAAAACAGTTGTAGGTGCCGATGATAACCGTGCAGGTGACGCAACCAAGCTCAAGGAGGAGCTCGATGAAGATCGTGTTCGTTGTGTTGTTTCCTTTCCAGTTGATCAGTAGTGGAGCCCAGTCGGGGTGATCGGGGACCTAGCAATAGGGGCGGTCATTCTTTATTTTGGTTCCGTAGTCGGACCTTGATTGTATTCTATATGATGTAATGCTATATTTATGTATTGTGTGAAGTGGCAATTGTAAGCTAACTCCTTATCCCTTTCCTATTCAGTACATGGGATGTGTAAAGATTACCCCTCTTGCGACAGGTCTACTATGCGATTATGCCTCTAAGTTGTGCTCCGACACGTAGGAGATATAGCCGCATCGTAGGTGTTACAGTACTAATATATGAACTTCTCAAGATGAGATTATTTTGTCAAATATCTAAGGCATAAAACATGCACAAAAAGGTGAAGAGGTGAATATATAAAACATGTGTGAAAAACTGTGGAAATTTGGGAATCGTCTGAGCATAACGATCAGCAGCAAAAACAGGGTGCACACTTGACAACAAATATTCTAAAATGACCTAGCCACATCGGGCCCTTTTCTATATAAGAAAAAGCACTAACTAGTGGCCCACACATGTCTCCACCACACATTTCTCTCACCTTTATCCATTCTGTGTTGCTACTCCTTATCTTCTTGCCACCACTTCACTCATTTCTTTCCCCACTTTGCTCGCTCTTTCCTGCAACCAAATCCCATCAGAGCGCCATTGTCTTGCTTGAAGAAATTATATGGAGCATGGGGTGGGGACAGTTTTTATTTTGGTTTCTTGAGATTGACAGCACCCCCACAAAAAAAGAGATTGACAGCAGTTCCTGCAACAACTTGGCACAGTAGGTACACATGCAGGGAGGCAGCTGCATTCTGCCGAGGCACGAGTCAGCGGCTGCCATTGGTGGACTTCCCAAGCGCTTGAGCTGAACTGCTCCAGCTCCTCAACCAATAGACCGTGCTTGCCTCCATGGGGACGGCCGATGCGCCCAGGCGTCGTCAGCGTGGAGAGCGGGGGGCGCCAGTCAGGTTAACTTCTGGGCAAGGTAGATGTCCTGTAGCCACTACGGGAGAGGCGCTCGGGGAGCTTTGAATGGACGGCACAACGTGGAGTAAATCTCTGAACCTTAATCCCCATTAGATCTGAACTTCAGTACCCCTAAAAACCTGTTGTATGATCTACCGCTGCAAAATAGGACGAGCTGCAAAACTGTACATCTTGCCAAAGGTGGGGATCGTGCGCGTCGGCCCTGGGAACGGAGCAGAGAGAGGAGGGGCACGGTTTAGTCTGAGCGGGTGGAGCCAGAAGCGAGGCGCGGGAGCATGCGTTGCCGAAGTAGTGCCTGGGGCCGCTCGTTGCCGAGGTAGCTGGATCCTGGAGCCGCTCGCAGGTGGCTGCGTCACCAGAGTGATGTGCAGGGGCACTCGTCGCTAGCGTTGGGAAGATAGGGTGTGGTACGGTGCTTCGCCGGAGCGGGGCGCATCACGGCGAGGAGAGGGTGGGCGCTTCCCTGAAGCAGGAACGAGTCGCCGGGTGGAGACAGGTGGAAGGGTTCGCCTTCCGACGCGTCACCGGGCCCATCAAGTGACGAACGCGGCGGTGGGATCCTGCGCGGCAGCTAGATCTGCGCAATGGCAGTAGGAGGCCGGACTCTGGACTGGGGTGAGAGGTAGGTAGCCAGTGAGGTGGAGTGGGGCGGCGGCGGTGGCGCGTGGGGAGTTCGCCGCAGCGGCGTGGGATCTGGGGAGGTCATGGTCGGGGTGGGAGCTAGCCAGGGGTCCTGGTGGGTGGGTAGTTCGTCGTGGGTTTTTTCTTTTTTCAGCTGTCGGTGCGGCAAGTTCGGGAACAATTCGTTGCGGCCTATATAGGGCGCGCCGTGATCCCAATAACTATTCTAATCCTGGGATTAGAATAGTGATGTCCTATATATATAGTACGCGTTGAATATGCCTTGGTGAGATGCCCCCTCCCACCGACTCAAAGTGTGTTCGGGGGCACAGTACTACTTCGCACTAGATGAACCTCCGCGGGGTCGGGGATGTCCGGTTAATTTGTGATGCGTGTGTGCCACATCAAATTTGTGATTAGGTCATTTAAATATCACACCACATCATTCACACACACACATATCGGGCCACCCGAAGGTGTGGTTCGTATGTGGTCTCACCCATCTAATGCTAGAAGAACACATTTGTGGGCCCGCACACGGTCCACATTTGGTCAGAAGCAAAGGGGGGGTTGACCATGATGTACTCCTTTCGGTTTTGTGTTACGGTACGGTGAGAAGTGCTACCTCTTGAGCATGCGTTGGTTTTCCCTTGAAGAGGAAAGGGTGATGCAGCAAAGTAGCGTAAGTATTCCCTTAGTTTTTGAGAACCAAGGTATCAATCCAGTAGGAGACTACATGCAAGTCCATCGTACCGGCACAAACAAATAAGAACCTTGCAACCAACACGATAAAGGGTTGTCAATCCCTTCATGACCACTTGAAAAGTGAGATCTGATAAAGATAATAAGATAAATATTTTTGGTATTTCTGTTGTATAGATTGGAAAATAAAGATTGCAAAATAAACGGTGACAGAAATAGCTAGTTGACGGGAAAATAATATAATGGAGAATAGACCTAGGGGCCATAGGTTTCACTAGTGGCTTCTCTCAAGATAGCAAATTCTACGGTGGGTGAACAAATTACTGTTGAGCAATTGATAGAAAAGCGCATAGTTATGAGAATATCTAGGCATGATCATGTATATAGGCATCACGTCCGCGACAAGTAGACCAAAATGATTCTGCATCTACTACTATTACTCCACACATCGACCGCTATCCAGCATGCATCTAGAGTATTAAGTTCATAAGAACAGAGTAATGCATTAGGCAAGATGACAGGATGTAGAAGGATAAACTCAAGCAATATGATATAAACCCCATCTTTTTATCCTCGATGGAAACAATATAATACGTGCCTTGATGCCCCTGCTGTCACTGGGAAAGGACACCACAAGATTGAACCCAATGCTAAGCACTTCTCCCATTGCAAGAAAGATCAATATATTAGGCCAAACCAAATTGATAATTTGAAGAGACTTGCAAAGATATTAAATCATGCATAAAAGAATTCAGAGAAGAATCAAATATTGCTCATAGATAATCTTGATCATAAACCCACAATTCATCAGATCTCGACAAACACACCGCAAAAAGAATTACATCGAATAGATCTCCAAGAGAATGGAGGAGAACTTTGTATTGAGATCCAAAGAGAGAGAAGAAGCCATCTAGCTAATAACTATGGACCCGAAGGTCTGTGGTAAACTACTCACACATCATCGGAGAGGCTATGGTGTTGATGTAGAAGCCCTCCGTGATTGATTCCCCCTCCGGCGGAGTGCCAGAAAATGCCCCAAGATGGTATCTAACGGGTACAGAAGGTTGCGGCGGTGGAAACAGGGTTTCGTGGTGCTCCTGGATGTTCTTGGGGTATATGGGTATATATAGGAGGAAGGAGTAGGTCGGTGGTGCTGCGAGGGGCCCACGAGGGTGGGCGGTGTGCCCACCCCCATGGGGCGCGCCCTCCTGCCTCGTGGCCTCCTCGCTTCTTTCTTGACATCCACTCCAAGTATCCTGGATCACGTTTGTTCCAAAAAATAACTCTCTTGAAGGTTTCATTCCGTTTGGATTCCGTTTGGTATTCCTTTTCTGCAAAACACTGAAATAGGCAAAAAAACAGCAATTTGCACTGGGCCTTTGGTTAGTAGGTTAGTCCCAAAAATAATATAAAAGGGTATATTAAAGCCCATTAAACATCCAAAACAGATAATATAATAGCATGGAACAATCAAAAAATATAGATACGTTGGAGACGTATCAAGCATCCCCAAGCTTAATTCCTGCTCGTCCTCGAGTAGGTAAATGATAAAAACATAATTTTTGATGTGGAATGCTACCTAGCATAATTCTCAATGTAATTTTCTTTATTGTGGCATGAATGTTCAGATCTGAAAGATTCAAGACAAAAGATTAATATTGACATAAAAATAATAATACTTCAAGCATACTAACAAAGCAATCGTGTCTTCTCAAAATAGCATGGCCAAAGAAAGTTATCCCTACAAAGCCATATAGTCTGGCTATGCTCTATCTTCATCACACAAAGTATTTTAATCATGCACAACCCCGATGACAAGCCAAGCAATTGTTTCATACTTTTGACATTCTCAAACTTTTTCAATCTTCACGCAATACATGAGCGTGAGCCATGGATATAGCACTATAAGTGGAATAGAATGGCGGTTCTGGAGAAGACAAAAATGGAGAAGATAGTCTCACATCAACTAGGCGTATCAACGGGCTATGGAGGTGCCCATCAATAGATATTAATATGAGTGAGTAGGGATTGCCATGCAATGGATGCACTAGGTCTATAAGTGTATGAAAGCTCAACAGAAGAAACTAAGTGGGTGTGCATCCAACTCGCTTGCTCGCGAAGACCTAGGGCATTTTGAGGAAGCCCATCATTGGAATATATAAGCCAAGTTCTATAATGTAAAATTCCCACTAGTATATGAAAGTGACAACATAGGAGACTCTCTATCATGAAAATCATGGTGCTACTTTGAAGCACAAGTGTGGTAAAAAGGATAGTAACATTGTCCCTACTCTCTTTTTCTCTCATTTTTTTCTTTCCTCTTTTTTTATTTGGGCCTTTTCTCTTTTTTATGGCCTCTTTTTTCTTTTCTTTTTTTATTTTTCATCCAGAGTCTCATCCCGACTTGTGGGGGGATCATAGTCCCCATCATCCTTTCCTCACTTGGGACAATGCTCTAAGAATGATGATCATCACACTTTTATTTACTTACAACTCAAAAATTACAACTCGATACTAGAACAAATTATGACACTATGTGAATGCCTCCAGCGGTGTACCGGGATATGCAATGAATCAAGAGTGACATGTATGAAAGAATTATAAAGGTGGCTTTGCAACAAATACGATGTCAACTATATGATCATGCAAAGCAATATGAAAATGATGAAACGTGTCATAACAAATGGAACGGTGGTAAGTTGCATGGCAATATATCTCGGAATGACTATGGAAATGCCATAATAGGTAGTTATGGTGGCTGTTTTGAGGAAGGTATATGGTGTGTGTGTATGGTACCGGCGAAAGGTGCGTGGTATTAGAGAGGCTAGCAATGGTGGAAGCGTGAGAGTGCGTATAATCCATGGACTCGAGATTAGTCATAAAGAACTCACATACTTATTGCAAAAATCTATTAGTTATCAAAAAAGTACTACACACATGCTCCTACGAGGATAGATTGGTAGGAAAAGACCATCGCTCGTCCCCGACCGCCACTCATAAGTAAGACAATCAATAAATAAATCATGCTCCGACTTCATCACATAACGGTTCACCATACGTGCATGCTATGGGAATCACAAACTTTAGAACAAGTATTTATCAAATTCACAACTAATCAACTAGCATGACTCTAATATCACCATCTTCATATCTCAAAACAATCATCAAGTATCAAACTTTTCATAGTATTCAATGCACTTTTTATGAAAGTTTTTATTATACCCATCTTGGATGCCTATCATATTAGGACTAATTTTATAGCCAAAGAAAATTACCATGCTGTTCTATAAGACTCTCAAAATAATTTAAGTGAATCATGAGAGATCAATAATTTCTATAAAATAAAACCACCGTCGTGCTCTTAGAAGATATAAGTGAAGCACTAGAGCAAAATTATCTAGCTCAAAAGATATAAGTGAAGCACATAGAGTATTCTAATAAATTCTGATTCATGTGTGTCTCTCCAAAAGGTGTGTACAGAAAGGATGATTGTGGTAAACTGAAAAGCAAAGACTCAAATCATACAAGACGCTCCAAGCAAAACACATGTCATGTGGTGAATAAAAATATAGCCTCAAGTAAAGTTATCGATGGACGAAGACGAAAGAGGGGATGCCTTCCGGGGCATCCCCAAGCTTAGGCTTTTGGTTGTCCTTGAATTTTACCTTGGGTGCCTTGGGCATCCCCAAGCTTAGGCTCTTGCCACTCCTTATTCCAAAATCCATCAAATCTTTACCCAAAACTTCAAAACTTCACAACACAAAACTCAACAGAAAATCTCATGAGCTCCGTTAGTATAAGAAAACAAACCACCACTTCAAGGTACTGTAATGAAATCATTCTTTACTTATATTGGAGTTATACCTACTTAATCCAACTTCTCTATGGTTCATACCCCCCGATACTAGCCATAGATTCATCAAAATAAGCAAACAACACATGAAAAACAGAACCTGTCAAAAACAGAACAGTCTGTAGTAATCTGTAGGTTTTGAATACTTTTGTAACCCCAAAAATTCAGAAATAAACTGGTGGATGTGAGGAATTTGTCTCTTAATTATCTGCAAAAAGAATCAACCTAATCGCACTCTCCAGTAAAAAAATGGCAGCAAATCTCGTGAGTGCTAAAGTTTCTGTTTTTTTACAGCAAGATCGCAAAGACTTCCCCAATGTCTTCCCAAAGGTTTTAATTGGCACAAACACTAATTAAAAACATAAAACCACATCTAAACAGAAGCTAGACGAATTATTTATTACTAAACAGGAACAAAAAACAAGAAACAAAAATAAAATTGGGTTGCATCCCAACAAGCATTATCGTTTAACGCCCCTAGCTACGCATAAAAACAAGAATAGATCTAGGTATTGACATGATAATGATAAGGAAAATCACCAAAAATCATCTCATACTCCATACGTTCAGCGACAAGTTTTCTTTGAGGCAAGCAAAAGTAATCAAAAGGGCTAAATTTAATGGGACAAAAGTCCCCAAGATCAAGCTCGGGAGGTATCGATTCCTCCTTTGGCCTCTCATATTGCACAACCAATTCATCATTATAAGCATTCTTTTGGCAAAAAGTCATGAGCTTTTGTTCAAGAGAGAAACCTAACCCATTGTTCCGGATAGCAAAATTATTGTTAAGTTCAGAAATCCTGTCAACTAGAATGTCGGTAGGAACCTTTTTTCCAAGGTTTTCATTAAAAGCAACATGATCTAAAGATCGTAAGCGTATTATGTCTTCTTGATAAAAAAGGAATGCTTCTATGGGAGGACGGCTGGCATCCACCCAATAATGCGCAAAAATTTCATTGGCTTCTTTAATTATAGATCTGAACTCATGATCTAAAAAGATAGTAGCTGCTCGCTTAATAGAAGAATGCTCAATATTAGAAAATTCTAGAAAAATCCTTTGGATGCAAGGTTGCATATGAATAAATTGTCTTTCAAGTTCAACTATGAGCAAAGATATAGAATCTGGCAAACTACTAGTTTTATGAAGAACAGACCCTCCCATAGTGGGTAAAGCACCGGCAAAGGTAAAGAAATCTTGAATAAATCCTTTTCCAATAATATTACCACTACCGATCCGAAACTTTTTAGTGTGCAAAATAGTAGGTTCTTCATGAGGATAATCAAAAGCATCAATGTTTTCCACGTTATTACCACTATCCTTATCAACGATAACCTCCCCAATTTCAAACATGATGGCTGCAAATTGCACAAAGAACGGGCACACAAAAGGCAAGAAGAAGAGCGAACGAAAAGGAGAGCAAATAAAATGAAAAGGGTGAAGTGGGGGAGAGGAAAACGAGAGGCAAATGACAAATAATGTAATGTGAGGGATAAGTGTTTGTGATGGGTACTTGGTATGTCTTGACTTGTGCGTAGATCTCCCCGGCAACGGTGCCAGAAATCCTTCTTGCTACCTCTTGA
The DNA here is from genome assembly GCF_002162155.2 of Triticum dicoccoides. Classification (NCBI taxonomy): domain Eukaryota; kingdom Viridiplantae; phylum Streptophyta; class Magnoliopsida; order Poales; family Poaceae; genus Triticum; species Triticum dicoccoides. The sequence goes on along the minus strand of NC_041392.1, from coordinate 313,844,165 downwards.
GCATGCGTTGGTTTTCCCTTGAAGAGGAAAGAGTGATGCAGCAAAGTAGCGTAAGTATTTCCCTCAGTTTTTGAGAACCGAGGTATCAATCCAGTAGGAGACTAAATGCAAGTCCCTCGTACCTGCACAAACAAATAAGAACCTTGCAACCAACGTGATAAAGGGGTTGTCAATCCCTTCACGACCACTTGCAAAATTGAGATCTGATAAAGATAATAAGATAAATATTTTTGGTACTTTTGTTTTATAGATTGGAAAATAAAGATTGCAAAATAAACGGCGATAAAAATAGCTAGTTGACGGGAAAATAATATAATGGAGAATAGACCTGGTGGCATAGGTTTCACTAGTGGCTTCTCTCAAGATAGCAAATTCTATGGTGGATTAACAAATTAATGTCGAGCAATTGATAGAAAAGCGCATAGTTATGAGAATATTGAGGCATGATCATGTATATAGGCATCACGTCCGCGACAAGTCGACCGAAACGATTCTGCATCTACTTCTATTACTCCACACATCGTCCGCTATCCAGCATGCATCTAGAGTATTAAGTTCAGAAGAACAGAGTAATGCATTAGGCAAGATGACATGATGTAGATGGATAAATTCAAGAAATATGATATGAACCCCATCTTTTTATCCACGATGGCAACAATACAATACATGCCTTGCTACCCCTGCTATCACTGGGAAAGGACACCACAATATTGAACCCAAAGCTAAGCACTTCTCCCATTGCAAGAAAGATCGATCTAGTAGGCAAAACCAAACTGATAATTCGAAGAGACTTGCAAAGATATTAAATAATGCATAAAAGAATTTAGAGAAGAATCAAATATTGCTCATAGATAATCTTGATCATAAACCCACAATTCATCGGATCTCGACAAACACACCGCAAAAAGAATTACATCGAATAGATCTCCAAGAGAATCAAGGAGAACTTTGTATTGAGATCCAAAGAGAGAGAAGAAGCCATCTAGCTAATAACTATGGACCCGAAGGTCTGTGGTAAACTACTCACACATCATCGGAGAGGCTATGGTGTTGATGTAGAAGCCCTCCATGATCGACTCCCCCTCTGATGGAGTGCCGGAAAAGGCCCCAAGATGGGATCTCACGGGTATAGAGGGTTGCGGCGGTGGAAATAGGGTTTCGTGGTGCTCCTGGATGTTTTCGGGTATATGGGTATATATAGGAGGAAGAAGTAGGCCGGTGGAGCTGCGAGGGGCCCACGAGGGGGGGCACGCCCTCCTGCCTCGTGGCCTCCTCCCTTCTTTCTTCACGTGCACTCCAAGTCTCCTGGATCATGTTTGTTCCAAAAATAATCTCCCGAAGGTTTCATTCCGTTCGGATTCCGTTTGGTATTCCTTTTCTGCGAAACACTGAAATAGGCAAAAAAAGCAATTTACACTGGGCCTTTGGTTAGTATGTTAATCCCAAAAATAATATAAAAAGGTATATTAAAGCCCATCAAACATCCAAACAGATAATATAATAGCATGGAACAATCAAAAATTATAGATACGTTGGAGATGTATCAATATGCCAGGCCTAGGTATTTGGGGGCATGCATTCATAGCTAGGATTCCCCTCCCGCCAACACGAAGTGTGTGTGTGTGTGTGTGTGTGTTTGGGGGGGAGCTAGAAATAAGAACGTGTGGTGCGACAGGTGCCACATCAAAGTTGTGCATTGGGTATTTGAACATCAAACCACCGTTTTCATGCATGTATTTGGTCCACATGCAAGTGTGTTCGTGTTCACCCTTTCCCGCATTTTTTTTGTCCAATTTATAAATAGTAGACGAGTTGGACGCAACAACCGTCTGCAATTGGGTACAAAACAAACACGGTTCTCTAGAACTACACATGTGTCGCGCCCCTTCCCCTGTCACCCACATGATCATAGTAGATTGGGCTCCACGAGGCTTCCCTCCCCCTCTCGAAAATATCTACTTCCTCGTAATCTCGAAAATATCCGCCTAGATGGTTTTTCTGTTTGATAGGACATGATTAGTATGTGTGGACTGTGTGCGATGTATGTTACTCCTGCTCTGCATCAATTAGTAGATCCAAATTTTCAGTAGCCCCGGCATTTTATTCCCGCATGCATCCCTCGCAATCTCAAAAATATCTGCTTGGCTAGAGTGTTTTTCTATTTGATAAGACACAATTATTATGTTTTAACCGTGTGTGATGATCGTTACTCCCACCCCTCTCTGGTTCAATCCCTTGATCCAAATTTTCGGTAGCCCAGCCATTTTACTCCCGCCTAGTAAAATTTTCAATACCCGCGCCATTTCCTTAAACACCACCTTGGACCCCCCTCCACACACACACACCCCAAATCCTTCGCCTCACCCCAAATCCCCCTCTCACACACATACACACCGCCCCTCCCTCGCTCCAAACCTAGCTAGGTCGCCGCCACCACCGCCTCCATCATCAACCTCTGCCGGTTTGCCCATGCAGTATACCCACCGATATACATACCCTCGTCGCCCGAGTTTCTTAGATGACCCCTATGAAATGCCCCCTTTACCAAGGATCCCCATCCCCACCCCTCCCCCACTCTCGACCGTCACAACCTAAGCCCAGGGCTTCTCGGGGAGCTCAAGGAGCGAATGGCTCAAAAGAGCTTTACGTGGCCTCTTTTCCCGACGTCGGCGAGGTGGCCACCGAGGAAGCTGACGATGATGAGTGGACCTCGATGGAGCCTTTAAATCAGCAGGCTAAAGTATTCTGGCATGTTGCGGTCACCGGCTATGACATCGAGGTCGTCGACGCTGATGGCTTGACGCAGGCTATGTCACAGGTTAAGTTGCCCACCCCCAACCCTTCAGGTTCGATAACCGTCGATCTAATCGATGGCCTGCCGCTGATCTCCTGCGGCTTGTTATGAAAAAATTTCCATCCTTCATCGCCATGGAGCCCCTTTTATCATTTATGAAGGACACGTTGTATGGCGCTGACTTGGGATCCTGAGCTGGCAAGTCAGACCTCATCAACGGCGACCATGAGGAGGAGCCAATCTGTGACAAGTGAGGAAACCCATGATTTGTTTTTGCAAACCCCTTTTGTAGTGAGAACCTGTCCAGTATTTATTGCTACATTTGGTTGTTTGCATTATGCCTTGTTTATTTCTACGGTTATTGGTTGTTCGGTTATTTTTAGTTAGCATATGCCCAGTTTCAATTGCCATCTTTGGTTGTTCGTGTTGGGAAACGTTGCATGGAAAACAAAAAAAATTCTATGCACACGCAAGATCTATCCATGGGATGCATAGCAACGAGGGGGGGGGAGGGTGTGCCTACGTACCCTCATAGATCGTAAGCAGAAGCGTTTACAACGCGGTTGATGTAGTCGAACTTCTTCACGCTCCAACCGATCAGGTACCGTACGTACGGTACCTCCGCGTTCTGCACACGTTCAGCTCAGTGACGTCCTCCACCTTGTTGATCCAGCAAGATGGCAAGGTAGTAGATGAGTTCCGGCAGCATGACGGTGTGGTTATGGTGATGGTGAAGTGATCTCCGCAGGGCGTCGCCTAAGCACTACAAAAATATGACCGGGGGTGTAAACACTGGAGGGGGCGCCGCACATGGCTAGGCAATTCTCTGTTGTGTGCTAGGTGCCCCCCTCCCACATAGGTGGGAGGGAGGAGCAGCCAAAGGGGGCGCCTAAGTAGGAGGAATCCTACTTGGGGTCCCTCCCAAGCCGCGCCCCCTGCCTTATATAGGTGCGGGGGAAAGGCAAGGGAGGGTGGCGCCTCCCCCCCCCCCCCTTTCCTTTCTCACTTGAGGAGGGAAAGGAAGGAGGGGCCACCCCTCCCCTTTACTTCCCCTAGGGCATGTTATCCAAAGAAGGGGCGCACCAGGGGCTGGCATGTTCCCCCTTTGGCCCATTAGGCCCATACACTTACCGAGGGTGTCCCGGACCCCTTCCGATGACCTGATGACCACCCGGTGCACTCCGAAACTCTTCCGGTGTCCGAATACCATCATACTATATATCAATCTTTACCTCTCAACCATTTCGAGACTCCTCGTCATGTATGTGATATCATCCGGGACTCCGAACAACATTCGGTCACCAAATCATATAACTCATATAACACTATATCGTCAACGAACATTAAGCGTGCGGACCCTACGGGTTCGAGAACTATGTAGACATGACCGAGACACCTCTCCGGTCATCAACCTATAGCGTAATGTGGATGCCCATATTGGATCCTACATATTCTACGAAGATCTTTATCGGTCGAACCTTATGACAACATACGTAATTCTCTTTGTCCATCGGTATGTTACTTGTCCGAGATTCGATCGTCGGTATCTTCATACCTAGTTCAATCTCGTTACCGGCAAGTCTCTTTACTCGTTCGGTAATACATCATCCTACAACTAACTCATTATTCACTTTGCTTGCAAGGCTTCTTATGATGTGTATTACTGAGAAGGCCCAAAGAAACCTCTCTGATACTCGAAGTGACAAATCCTAATCTCGATCTATGCCAACTCAAAAAACACCTTCGGAGATAACTATAGAGCGTCTTTATGATCACCCAGTTACAGTGTGACGTTTGATAGCACACAAGGTATTCCTCTGGTATCTGGGAGTTGCATAATCTCATAGTCGAAGGAATATGTATTTGACATGAAGAAAGCAATAGCAATAAACTGAACGATCAATATGCTAAGCTAACGGATGGGTCTTGTCCATCACATCATTCTCCTAATGATGTGATCCTGTTATCAAATGACAAATCATTTATATGGTTAGGAAACCTTAACCATCTTTGATCAATGAGCTAGTCTAGTAGAGGCTCACTACGGACACACTATTTGTTTGTGTATCCACACATGTATTTAACTTTCCGGTCAATACAATCCTAGCATGAATAATAAACCTTTATCATGATTAAGGAAATATAATAATAACCATTTTATTATTGCCTATAGGGCGTATTTCCATTAGTTCGTAGTATGCCTTGTTTATTTTAGATATTAATAGTGTGATGTTCTATATGTGCTAGTATTAACTGTGCAATTCAATTTCATCAATACCAATTTTAACAATAGCTCTATGAATGACTATATTTGTTTGTTGTTAAGCATGTTGTACTCCCTCCAAATCTTTTTAGTATGCATATAAGATTTGTCTAAAGTCAAGCCTCGTAAAGTTTGACCAACTTTAAAGAAAAAAATTACCAACATTCAGAATATGAAATCAATATCAGTACATGTGTCATGAATTAAATTTTCATATTGTATAACTTTAGCATGGTATATGTTGATATTTTTTTATATAAATAAGGTCAAACTTTATGAAGTTTGACTTCAGACAATTCTTATATGAAGAGTAAAAAGGACCGGAGGGAGTATTTAACATGCCTTTCCATTTGATTTAACAATGGCACTGTTTGGATACTCTAACTTAGCTAGAGGTTAGAGTTAGTTTCTAGCTCATGACAGTTAAAAGGGAGAGAGAGAGATATTGGTGGAATAGTTGATTGTATTGCTTGAGCCTCGTGGGCATATATATAGGAGTACATGGTCATTTTGGAGTACAAGTCAAGGTAGAATAAATCCTACGTTTCCTAAATAACAATGATACTCAACAATGACTAACCCTGAACAAACTCTAGCCAAAGAGGTGTTTGGATGACAGTGTTAGATTGACAATAAATGAACTAGGAGAAGTAGCCCCAATCAGCACCTCTTGGGTGGGATAGTTGTTTTAGGTGGGTTAAATGCAACTAGCTCAAACTAGCCCTCATGTTTGGATACTTTAGGGCTATTTACCCCAAACTAGCTCAAACTATCTCTAACCCATGGAACCAAACATGGCCAATAACTAGTGTACTTAGACTTGCACAATACAAGTTTGAATGACTATGTTTGCTTGTTTTTAAATATTAGGCATGTTGCAGTTAATAACACACCTTTCCACTTCTTATTTTTAAATATTAGGTCTTTAACAATTTGGTCTTGCACATGTAGGTCCTGCTGTCAAACGTTTTGACCCACTGTTCGACCCTTTTTGCATATGTGGAAATGAGTTGTCCATGAATATTAGTCAAGTCAAGAAACTGAGAAAGATTGTTAAGATAAAAAAATTAGCGACAAAAAACAACAAGATATTTGTCTGCACAATGAAGAAGACATCAGTTCGCTAAAGGATGGTACTAACTCTTATATCTTGTCTTTTTAATTCCTTTGCGCCATTTCTAACCTAGAGAAGATATTTATGCATATCCTTATTTTCAGGCCTTTCCAAAGCAGTTCACTGATGATTACCTCTCAAACTACCTGTATGGTCAGGAGGCGAGGAAGGTATTCATACAACACCCATGGTTCAATATTGAAGTCTTCCTGAAGAGGACAAAGGATGGACAGTCAATCATCCACAGGCACTGGCCTATAGTTACACGACCTTCAACATCAATGAAGGCTCAATATTCGTCTTCCACTTTAGTAGCTTTCCAGATGAGATTCATCTGTCTATGTACCGTCTATGATGCTAATTTTGAAAGGTTATAGATGTTGCATGTGAAAATTGGTGCTGATTGATAACCCACAAGTATAGGGGATGGCAACAGTTTTTGAGGGTAGAGTATTCAACCAAAATTTATTGATTCCACACAAGGGGAGCCAAAGAATATTGTCAAGTATTAGCAGCTGAGTTGTCAATTCAACCACACCTGAAAGACTTAATATATGTAGCAAAGTATTTAGTAGCAAAGTAATATGGAAGTAACGGTAATGGTAGCAAAAGTAATAGTAGCAGTTTTCTAGTAATGGTAACAGTGGCAACGAAAGAGTAACGAAGCAAAGATCAATATGAAACGAACTCGTAGGCAATTGATCAATGATAGATAATTATGTCAGATGGCATTCATCATGCAACAGTTATAACATAGGGTGACACAGAACTAGCTCCAATTCGTCAATATAATGTAGGCATGTATTCTGAATATAGTCATATGTGCTTATGGAAAAGAACTTGCATGACATCTTTTGTCCTACCCTCCCGTGGCAGTGGGGTCCTATTGGAAACTAAGGGATATTAAGGCCTCCTTTTAATAGAGTATCAGACCAAAGCATTAGCACTTAGTGAATACATGAACTCCTCAAACTACGTTCATCACTGGGAAGTGTCCCGACTATTGTCACTCCGGGGTTGCCGGATCATAACACGCAGTAGGTGACTATAACTTGCAAGGTAGGATCAAGAACACAAATATATTCATGAAAACATAATAGTTTCAGATCTGAAATCATGGCACTCGGGCCCTAGTGACAAGCATTAAGCATAGCAAAGTCATAGCAACATCAATCTTAGAACATAGTGGATACTAGGGATCAAACCCTAACAAAACTAACTCGATTACATGGTAAATCTCATCCAACCCATCACCGTCCAGCAAGCTTATGATGGGATTACTCACACATGGCAGTGAGCATCATGGAATTGGTGACAGAGGATGGTTGATGATGACGATGGCGACGATTTCCCCTCTCTGGAGCCCAAAACGGACTCCATATCTGCCCTCCCGAGGATGAACAGGAGGTGGCGGCGGCTCCGTATCGTAAAACGCGATGAATCCTTCTCTTCGATTTTTTTCTCCCCGAACGTGAATATATGGAGTTGGAATTGAGGTCGGTGGAGCTTCATGGGACCCACAAGACAGGGGGCGTGCCCAGGAGGGTAGGGTGCGCCCCCACCCTTGTGGACAGGTGGTCGGTCCCCTCTGGTTGATCCTTTCACCAATATTTTTATATATTCCAACAAATTCTCCGTGGATTTTCAGGTCATTCCGAGAACTTTTATTTCTTCATAAAAATAACACCATGGCAATTCTGTTGGAAACAGCGTCAGTCCGGGTTAGTTCCGTTCAAATCATGCAAATTAGAGTCCAAAGCAATGGCAGAAGAGTTTGGAAAAGTAGATACGATGGATACGTATCAACTCCCGGAAGCTTAACCCATTGCTTGTCCTCAAGCAATTCAGTTAACAAACTAAAAGTGATAAAGAAAAACTTTTACAAACTCTTTGATCTTGTTGTTGCAAATATGTAAAACCAACATTCAAGTTTTCAGCAAAGATTGTGAACTAACCATATTCACAATAACATTTAGGTCTCACATTTAGGTCTCACATTTACTCACAATAACCAGCGAGCAATAATAATAAATCACGGATGACAACACTTTTTCAAAACAATCATGATATGATATAACAAAATGGTATCTCGCTAGCCCTTTCTGAGAGCGCAAAACATAAATGCAAAGCACCGCTAAAGATCAAGGACCGACTAGACATTGTAATTCATGGTAAAAGAGATCCAGTCACAGTCATACTCAATATCAATAAATAACAATGCATACAAATGAAGTGGTGCTCTCTAACTTGTGCTTTTTATAAGAGGATGATGACTCAACATTAAAAGTAAATAGATAGGCCTTTCGCAGAGGGAAGCAGGGATTTGCAAAGGTGCCAGAGCTCGAGTTTTTAAAACAAAGATAAATAATATTTTGAGCGGTATGCTTTCATTGTCAACATAACAACCAAGAGATCTCGGCATCCTCCATACTAGATACATTATATGCGGTTCCCAAACAGAGTGGTAAAGTTTATACTCCCCCACCACCAATAAGCACATTCCACGGCTAGTCTGAAACAACGGGAACCGTCCAACTAACCACAGTCCTAGGGGAGATTTGTTTGCAATTATATTTTGATTTGATTTGAGCATGGGACTAGGCATCCCGGTTACCACCCATTTTCTTGTGAATGATGGGCGGAGTCCACTCATCATGAGAATAACCCACCTAGCATGTAAGATACTCAAAGCCCCGAGTCGCTACATGAGCGATTCGGGCATACAAAACAAATTATCATTTGAAGTTTTAGAGTTTGGCACATGCAAAATTTACTTGGAACGATAGGTAAATACCGCATATAGGTAGGTATGGTGGACTCATATGGAACAAATTTGGGTATATGGAAGTGGATGCACAAGCAGCATTTCCGCTTAGTACAAGTGAAAGCTAGCAAGAGATTGAGGAGCGACCAACTTGAGAGCGACAACGGTCATAAACATGCATTGAGATTAACCAACATTGAATGCAAGCATGAGTAGGACGATATAAATCATCATGAACATAAATATCATGGAGGCTATGTTGATTTTGTTTCAACTACATGCATGAACATGTGCCAAGTCAAGCCACTCGAATCATTCAAAGGAGGATACCATCCTATCATACTACATCACAACCATTTTAAAAGCATGTTGGCATGCAAGGTAAACCATTATAAACTCCTAGCTAATTAAGCATGGCATGAGTAACTATAGTCTCTAATTGTTATTGCAAACATGTTTAATTCATAATGCGCTGAATCAAGAACGACGAACTAATCATATTTACAAAAACAAGACAGGTCGAGTTCATACCAGCATTTCCTCATCTCAATCATTTCATCATAAATTGTCATTATTGCCTTTCACTTGCATGACCGAATGATGTGGATAATAATAATAGTGCACGTGCATTGGACTAAGCTGGAATCTGCAAACATTATTCAAAGGAGAAGACAAGGTAATATGGGAGTGAGGCGTTTTGGCTCCCAAGATCATATGCACCTGCGTCAAGTAAAAAATCAAAAAATACTAGAAAAATTCAAAAAATTCCAATTTTTTGGCACGGTAGATAATTTGGAGCTTGATGTCCACCCAAAATTTCGAATCATTTGGACATCTGAGTAGCTCTCGGCAAAAAAGACAAATTTGGGGTCTCTTAAATAATGTACTGTTCATATACTATTCTGACCCAATTTGTCTTTTTTCTGAGAGCTACTCAAATGTACAAATACTCTTAAATTTGGATCATACCTCACGCATCAAATTCTCTGCCTTACATAAAAAATTTGGATTATTTTGAATTATTTTGAATTTTTATGAATTGTTTCTTGACCGGGTGCAGATGAGCCCGGGCTCAGAATTGGATATTCCGTAATATGGGCTCTTTGTTAGATCAATAATAATGGATATGAGAGCCACTCAACATTTTCATCATGGTCTTCTCCTCTCGACCCCCAAAGAAAAGAAAAGAATTTCAAAGAAACACACTGAAATGTTTTTGGAGTTTTTGTTTTTCAGAAGAAAGGTAAAACAAGAATGAGAAAAACTATTTACACGGGAAAGCTCCCAACAAGCAAAAGAAGAATGAAAAACTTTTGGGGTTTTCTTTTAATACTACAACTAAATGAACATGGAAAGGAAATAAGCTACAACTATTTTTTTGTTTTTCTTAAGATTTTTCAAACACACAAGAAGAAAGCGATAAAAAGAAATAAACTAACATGGATAATACAATGAAAAAGTATGAACACTGACAACTGAAGTGAGTGTGTGAACATGAATGTAATGTCGGTGAGAAATACGTACTCAGCCAAGCTTAGGCTTTTGTCCTAAGTTGGTCTAAGCCCATGGATCAAAGTAGCCCTCTCCGGTGTACGGAGGAGGATCCTGGGGGTTCCACTGGTTAGCGAGCTCCTGCGGCTCCCATTGATAAACAGGATCCTGATATGGATCAGGTGATGGCCCTGGCTCGAGAACTGGGGATTGTGTCCGCTCCCAGTATGCATAAATGTCCGCGGGCATGATGAGGTATGTGCCTGAATGAATATTGAACAAGTAAGGTGCAGGCAAGGTAATAATCTGATAGGTCTTTTCGCTAAATACCAGGTTATAAATGAGTCTATTTTCCTTATCATAGCGAATAAAATCATGTGCTACCGTACTGTTATAGTCTAAGTATGAAGTGGGTAGTAGCATATCCTCTCTCTCATCATGCCTAATAGGTATCTCAAAGTGTCTAGCAAGGTCGGAAGCATAGATACCTCCAAACATAGGACCCTTCGTACGGTTTAAACTCAGCCGTCTAGCAACCATAGCGCCTAAACTGAAAGTTCTATCACAAAGTAAAGCATGGCGCAAAATGGCAAGGTTAGGAGTGATGACCCACAAGTATAGGGGATCTATCATAGTCCTTTCGATAACTAAGAGTGTCTAACCCAATGAGGAGCGGAAGGAAATGACAAGTGGTTTTTAGCAAGGTATTCTCTGCAAGCACTGAAATTATCGGTAACAGATAATTTTGTGATAAGATAAATGGTAACGGGTAACAAGTAAATAAAGTAACTATGGTGCAGCAAAGTCACCCAATCCTTTTTGTAGCAAAGGACAAGGCTGGACAAACTCTTATATAAAGTAAAGCGCTCCCAAGGACACATGGGAATTGTTGTCAAGTTAGTTTTCATCATGCTCATATGATTCGCGTTCATTACTTTGATAATTTGATATGTGGGTGGACCGGTGCTTGGGTGCTGCCCTTCCTTGGAAAAGCATCCCACTTATGATTAACCCCTCTCTAAAGCATCTGCAACTACGAAAGAAGAATTAAGGTAAACCTAACCATAGCTTGAAACATATGGATCCAAATCAGCCCCTTACGAAGCAACGCATAAAGTAGGGTTTAAGCTTCTGTCACTCTAGCAACCCATCATCTACTTATTACTTCCCAGTGCCTTCCCCTAGGCCCAAATAATGATGAAGTGTCATGTAGTTGGCGTTCACATAACACCACTGGAGGAATGACAACATACATCTCATCAAAATATCAAACGGATACCAAATTCACATGATTACATATAACAAGACTTCTCCCATGTCCTTAGGAACAAACGTAACTACTCACAAATCATATTTATGATCAAGATCAGAGGAGTATTAATTATCATTAAGGAACTGAAAATATAATCTTCCACCGGATAAACCAACTAGCATCAACTACAACGAGTAATCAACACTACTAGCAATCCACAGGTACCAATCTGAGGTTTTGGGACCAAGATCGAATATGAGAGATGAACTAGGGTTTGAGAGGAGATGGTGCTATTGAAGATGTTGATAGATATTGACCCCCTCTCGATGAGAGAATCATTGGTGATGATGATGGCTTCAATTTCCCCCTCCCGGGGGGATGTTTCCCCGGCAGAACAGCTCCACCGGAGACCTAGATTGGTTCTGCCCAGGTTCCGCCTCGAGACGGCAGCACTTCGTCCTGAAAGCTTCTATCCAATTTCTTCCAGGTCAAAACACACCATATACCCAAAGATGGGCACCAAAGGCCTACCAGGGGGCCCACAAGGACGGGGGGCATGCCTAGGGGGTAGGGCGCGCCCTCCACCCTTGTGGCTGGCAGGTGGCCCCCCTCTGGTTCTTTCTTCGCCCAATATATTTTATATATTCCCAAAACATGCTCCGTGAAGTTTCAAGACTTTTGGAGATGCCTGGAATAGGTCTCTAATATTTTCACCTTTTCTAGTTCAGAATTTCAGCTGTCGGCATTCTCCTTCTTCATGTAAACCTTATAAAATAAGAGAGAAAAGGCATAAGTATTGTGATATAACATGTAATAATAGCCCATAATGCAGTAAATATCAATATAAAAGCATGATGCAAAATGGACGCATCAACTCCCCCAAGCTTAGACCTCGCTTGTCCTCAAGCGAAAGCCGATATCGAAAATATGTCCACATGTTTAGAGATAGAGGTGTCGATAAAATAAAATACGGACATGAGGGCATCATGGTTATATTTAGAATAGCAACATATATTGTCATATAGTTTCTCATGCTAAAGTAACAATTCATTCACAAAGTAAAGTATGAATCACAAACTTCATTGTAAACTAACAAACTATGATCTCAGTCAATGAAGCAATTGCAATTTATCATAACATCAGAAAGAGTCAATATAAGAGCTTTTCAACAAGTCCGCATATTCAACTATCATTTAATCTTTCACAATTGCTAACACTCACGCGATACTTATGGGTTCAAAGCTTCAATCAGACACAGAGAAAGATAGGGGCTTATAGTTTCGCCTCCCAACCTTTTACCTCAAGGGTAATGTCAACAATAATACTTTATGAAACCCTACATCCGAGGGGATATATATATATATATATATATATATATATATATATATATATATATATATATATATATATATATATATCCAGATCTCTCCAACGTATAGTGCTTACCAAAGGAAAAAAGTATGAAAAAGGAAAGGTGATGATCACCATGACTCTTGTATAAGGGTAGGAGATAAAATTAAAAGATAGGCCCTTCACAAAGGGAAGCAGAGGTTGTCATGCGCTTTTATGGTTGGATGCACAAAATCTTAATGCAAAAAAAGTCACTTTATATTACCGCTTGTGATAAGGACCTTTATTATGCAGTCTGTCGCTTTTATTTCTTCCATATCACAAGTTCATATAAAGCTTATTTTATTCACACCAATAGATTATACATATTTAGAGAGCAATTTTTATTGCTTGCACCGATGGGAACTTACTTGAAGGATCTTACTCAATCCATAGGTAGGTATGGCGGACTCTCATGGCAAAACTAGGTTTAGGGATGTTTGCAAGCACAGGTAGTATCTCTACTTGGTGCAAAGAATTTGGCTAGCATGAGAGGGAAAGGCAAGCTCAACATGTTGGATGATCCATGACAATATAACTTTTATTCGGATATAAGAAAACATAACCTATTATGTTGTCTTCCTTGTCCAACATCAACTTTTAGCATGTCATATTTTAATGACTGCTCACAATTACAAAAGATGTCAAAGATAGTATATTTATATGTGAAGCCTCTATTTCTTTATTACTTCATATTAATTGCAACGATGACCAAAACCATGCTTGTCAACTCTCAATAACTTGTATTCACCATACTCTTTATATGTGAAGTCATTACTCTCCATAAGATCATTACATGATCTTTTTATTTCTTTTTATTATTTCTTTAATTTTAATTCCCTCAAGATCATAGCAAGAAAGCAAAGCCCTTTACTCGAAACTACTCTTTATTATATAACTCACGGACTCGATTACATAGAGGGATCATAAAGCAAAAGTCAAGGCTAGATCATACTAAAAACTTTACTCTACTAGATCAAGATATAACCAAAAGGATCGAACTAAGAAAACAATAAAGATAAAGGTGTGATGGTGATACGATATCGGGGCACCTCCCCCAAGCTTGGCAGTTGCCAAGGGGAGTGCCCATACCCATGTATTGAGATCTCTTTCTTCGGAGGTGGTGATGAAGGAGTTGTTGTTGAAGTAGGCTTGTCATCCATCTTCCAAGGCATAGGTTCACCATCATAAAAATATGAACGAGTCTCCGGGATCCTCAAATCTGCAGCCGAACTCGTCCTCTTATATCTGTATTCATACTCACAGTTTTGGTTTTGCAGGTCATAGATCTAGGCTTGGAGATGCTTGATTTTCTCATGAAGCTTGAAGATGGCCTCCTCAATGCTCTTGACATCCAGCTTGTGATTGTTGGTGAACTCCGCGATCATCATGTGATTGGCGTTGAGTCCATGCTCCACCATCCCTTGCCACTTGAAAACTTGCTGCTCCATTGCTTCGAGTCTTGTCTCCACACTTCTGGTCTTCTTCGACTCCACAACATCGCGGATGTGCAGCACCCCCTCATGCATCTCAATGGCTTCAGGGAGTCGCAACACCTTAGCAAGGTAGGGGTTGAAGACCTTCTCGAAAAACTTGTCCTTGGGGGCGCTTGGAGACGTCATGGTGATCTAGATCTGTCAGAAAAACAACTCGAAACAAGAACAGGAGATATTGTCATAGTATGGTGGTCAAAATCTTCAGGAGATTATATAATGAATTTTTACCGACCATAAGAAGTATCGTGCAAGAAAATGGAGTCTAGAGGGCACACGAGGTGGCCACAAGGACGGGGGGTGCGCCCAGGGGGGTAGGGCGTGCCCTCTACCATCGTGGTAGCCTCGTGTCTCTTTCGGACTACTTTTAATTTCCCTAATTTTTTAAAAATTCCAAAATGGAGAAAAATTGCTATGGGAAACTTTTTGGAGTCGCTTTACTTACCGTACCACATACCTATTCCTTTTTGGAGTCTCAAACATTCCGGAAAGTGTCCCTTATGTACTCCTTCGGTGTTACGATATCAATTATATTGGCCTCAACATTTATGGGAGTACCTGACATGTAATGTTTAATTCTTTGACCGTTTACCACCTTCGGATTTGTGCCTTCGGCGTTGTTGATCTTTATGGCACCTAAATGATAGACCTCCTCAATAATGTAGGGGCCTTCCCATTTAGAGAGAAGCTTTCCTGTAAAAAATCTTAAACGAGAGTTGTATAGCAAAACATGATCACCTATATTAAACTCACGCTTTTGTCTCCTCTTGTCATGCCATCTTTCCACTTTCTTTAAACAACCTGGCATTCTCATAGGCTTGGGTTCTCCATTCATCAAGTGAGCTAATGTCAAATAACCTCTTCTCACCGACAAGATTGAAATCATAATTGAGCTCTTTAATAGCCCAATTTGCCTTATGTTCTAGCTCAAGAGGTAAGTGATATGATTTTCCATAAACCATTTTATATGGAGACATACCCATAGGATTCTTATAAGCAGTTCTATAAGCCCATAATGTATCATCAAGTTTCTTAGACCAATTCTTTCTAGATCTATTAACAGTCTTTTGCAAAATTAATTTAAGCTCTCTATTACTCAATTCTACATGACCACTAGACTGAGGATGATATGGAGATGCAATTCTATGGTTGACATCATATTTAGCAAGCATTTTATGGAAAGCACCATGAATAAAATGTGAACCACCATCAGTCATTAAAAATCTAGGGACTCCAAAACTCAGAAAAATAACTTCTTTAAGCATTTTAATAGAAGTGTTATGATCAGCACTACTAGTTGGAATAGCTTCTACCCACTTGGTAATGTAATCAACAGCAACTAAAATATGTGTATACCCATTAGAGGAAGGAAAAGGTCCCATATAATCAAATCCCCAAACATCAAATGGTTCAATAACAAGTGAATAATCCATAGGCATTTCCTGACATCTACTAATATTACCAATTCTCTGGAATTCATCACAAGATAAGACAAACTTACGGGCATCCTTAAAGAGAGTGGGCCAATAGAAACCGGATTGCAATACCTTATGTGCAGTTCTATCTCCAACATGGTGTCCTCCGTAAGACTCGGAGTGGCACTTGCGTAGGATCTGTCCGTGTTCATGCTCAGGTACACAACGTCTAATAACACCACCTACTCCTTCTTTATAAAGGTGTGGATCATCCCAAAAGTAATGTCTTAAATCATAGAAAAACTTTTTCTTTTGCTAGTATGTGAAACTAGGTGGTATAAATTTAGCAACAATGTAATTAGCATAATCAGCATACCATGGAGTACGAGAAGAATTTATAACAGCTAATTGTTCATTAGGAAAGCTATCATCAATAGGCAGTGGGTCATCAAGAACATTTTCTAACCTAGACAAGTTGTCTGCAACGGGGTTCTCAGCACCCTTTCTATCAACAATATGCAAATCAAATTCTTGTAGCAAGAGAACCCATCTAATAAGTCCAGGTTTAGCATCTTTATTTTCCATAAGATATTTAATAGCAGCATGATCAGTGTAAACAGTTAATTTGGAATCAACAATATAAGTTCTGAACTTATCACATGCAAATACAACTGCTAAAAATTCCTTTTCAGTGGTAGCATAATTTCTTTGGACACTGTCTAGAGTTTTACTAGCATACTGAACAACATTTAATTTCTTATCAACTATTTATCCTAGAATAGCACCAACAGCATAATCACTAGCATCACACATAATTTCTAAGGGTAAATTCCAATCAGGTGGCTGAACAATAGGAGCAGAAATCAAGGCTTTCTTAAGTATTTCAAATGCTTCTACACAATCATCATCAAAAAAAGGAACATCTTTTTGCAAGATATTAGCGAGAGGGCTAGAAATTTTAGAGAAGTCTTTAATAAACCTCCAATAGAAACCAGCATGACCAAGGAAACTTCTTATACCTTTGATATCTTTAGGACACGACATATTTTCAATAGCATCTACTTTAGCCTTATCAACTTCAATACCTCTTTCAGAAATTTTATGCCCCAAGACAATACCTTCATTAACCATAAAGTGACACTTTTCCCAATTCAAGACAAGATTAGGTTCTTCACATCTCTGCAAAACTCGATCAAGGTTGCTTAAGCAATTATCAAAAGAAGTTCCGTAAACGGAAAAACCATCCATGAAAACCTCAACAATCTTTTCACAAAAATCAGAGAATATAGCAGTCATACATCTTTGAAAGGTAGCTGGTGCATTACACAAACCAAAAGGCATACGTCTATAAGCAAAGGTACCGAAAGGGAAAGTAAAAGTGGTTTTCTCTTCATCATCTTTTGGCACAGGTATTCGAGAGAAACCAGAATAACCATCTAGAAAGCAAAAGTGAGTATGTTTGGAAAGTCTTTCTAGCATTTGATCAACAAAAGGTAGAGGGTAATGATCTTTTCTATTAGCTTTATTCAATTTGTGAAAATCAATTACCATTCTATAACCTGTAACAATTCTTTGTGGAATCAATTCATTCTTATCATTAGGAACAATAGTAATACCTCCCTTCTTAGGGACACAATAAACAAGGTTTATCCATTGACTATCGGCAATAGGATAAATTATACCTGCCTCCAGAAGCTTTAGTATTTCATTTCTTACCACTTCTTTCATCTTAGGATTTAACCACCGTTGATGATCAACAACTAGTTTAGCATCTTTCTCCAATTTAATTTTGTGCTGACATAGAGTGGCACTAATGCCCTTAAGATCATCAAGAGTATATCCAATAGCGGCATGGTGCTTCTTCGGAGTTTTCATAAGTTCTTTTCTTCATGCTCTGAAAGGTTGGCACTAATAATAACATGATATATCTTCTTTTCATCAAGATAAGCATATTTTAGAGTACCAGGTAATTGTTTAAGCTCAAACACGGGATCACCCTTGGGTGGAGGACGATCCCCAAGGATTTCAACAGGAAAATTGTGTTTCAAAATAGGCCCTTGATTAAAGCATACTTGATCTATTTCCCTTCTTTCATTCATAAACATGTCATTCTCATGGTCTAGCAAATATTGTTCTAAAGGATCATTAGGAGGCACGACAATAGAAGCAAGACCAATAATTTCATCATTACTAGGCAATTCTTTATCATGGGGTTGTCTACAAAATTTAGAGAAATTAAAATCTTGAGACATATCCCCTAAACCAATAGTAACAATATCTTTCTCGGAGTCTATCTTAGCATTAACAATATTCAAGAAGGGTCTACCAAATATAATGGGACAAAAATTATCTTGAGGGGTAGCAAGAACAAGAAAATCAGTAGGATATTTTATCTTCCCACACAAGACTTCAACATCTCTAACAATCCCAATTGGTGATATAGTATCTCTATTAGGAAGCTTAATAGTAACATCAATATCTTTAATCTCAGTAGGTGCAATATCATTCATAATTTCTTTATACAAGGTATAAGGAATTGCACTCACATTAGCACCCACATCACATAAGCCATGATAACAATGATCTCCAATTTTAACAGAAAAAACATGCATGCCAACAACAGGTCTATGTTTATCTTTCATATCAGGTTTAGCAATCCTAGCAGCTTCATCACGGAAATAAATAACATGCCCATCAATATTATCAACCAAGCGATCTTTAACCATAGCAATACTAGGTTCAAATTTAATTTGTTCAAAGGGTTTGGGTGTTCTAATATAACTTTTGTTGACCACAATTGAATCTTTAGCATGATCCTTTATTCTAACAAGGAAAGGAGGTTTCTCAATATAAGCAGTAGGAACAATAGGACCAACACTGTAAGTAATAGTTTCTTTTTCAACTTTAATAGGTTCTACTACTTTAACTTCAATGGGAGGTTGATATTTAATCCACTTCTCCTTAGGGAGATCAACATGAGTAGCAAAAGATTCATAGAAAGAAGCTACTATATCAGAGTCAAGTCCATATTTAGTGCTAAAATCACGAAAAGCATCGGTATCCATAAAAGATTTAAAATAATCAAACTTAAGGTTATACCTGACTCTTTACCTTCGTCGAGTTCCCAATCTTCAGAGTTGCATTTAATTCTCTCCAATAAATCCCATTTGAATTCAATATCCTTCTTCATATAGGAGCCAGTACAACAAGTATCGAGAATGGATCGATCATTATGAGAAAGTTGAGCATAAAAATTTTGAATAATAATTTCTCTTAAGAGATCATGATTGGGGCACAAATATAACATTGACTTAAGCCTCCCCCAAGCTTGAGCGATACTTTCTCCTTCATGAGGCCAAAAATTATATATATAATTCCGATCACGATGAAGCAGATGCATAGGATAAAACTTCTGATGAAATTCCAATTTCAGTCGGTTGTAGTTCCATGATCTAATATCATCCAATAGCCTATACCATGTCAATTATTTTCCCTTCAAAGATAAAGGGAAGACCTTCTTCTTGACAACATCTTTGGGCATACCTGTAAGCTTAAATAATTCACAAACTTCATCCACATAGATTTGATGCATATCAGGATGTAATGTTCCATCTCCTACATAAGGATTAGCTAGCAGTTTCTCTATCATACCCGAAGGAATTTCATAATAAATATTTTCAGTAGGTGCAGTAGGTTGAGGAGCAACTCTTTGCCCTTCCGGACGAGATGAAGATACCCCGAACAAGCCCCTCAAAGAATTTCAGCACACTATATAATGTTTCCTTACGAAAGGCGCTTCACTCCCCAGGAATGGCGCCAAAAAAGAGTCTTGATGACCCACAAGTATAGGGGATCTATCATAGTCCTTTCGATAAGCAAGAGTGTCGAACCCAACGAGGAGCAAAAGGAAATGACAAGTGGTTTTCAGCAAGGTATTCTCTGCAAGCACTGAAATTATCGGTAACAGATAGTTTTGTGATAAGATAAATGGTAACGGGTAACAAGTAAATAAAGTAACTAAGGTGCAGCAAGGTGTCCCAATCCTTTTTGTAGCAAAGGAAAAGCCTGCACAAACTCTTATATAAAGTAAAGCGCTCCCGAGGACACATGGGAATTGTTGTCAAGTTAGTTTTCATCATGCTCATATGATTCGCGTTCGTTACTTTGATAGTTTGATATGTGGGTGGACCGGTTCTTGGGTGCTTCCCTTCCATGGACAAGTATCCCACTTATGATTAACCCCTCTCGCAAGCATCCGCAACTATGAAAGAAGAATTAAGGTAAACCTAACCATAGCATGAAACATATGGATCCAAATCAGCCCCTTACGAAGCAACGCACAAACTAGGGTTTAAGCTTCTATCACTCTAGCAACCCATCATCTAATTATTACTTCCCAATGCCTTCCCCTAGGCCCAAATAATGGTGAAGTGTCATGTAGTCAATGTTCACATAACACCACTGGAGGAAAGACAACATACATCTCATCAAAATATCAAACGAATACCAAACTCATATGATTACATATAACAAGACTTCTCCCATGTCCTCAGGAACAAACGTAACTACTCACGAAAAATATTTATGATCAAGATCAGAGGAGTATTAATTATCACTAAGGATCTAAAAAAATCCTTGCACTGGATAAACCAACTAGCATCAACTACAACGAGTAATCAACACTACTAGCAACCCACAGGTACCAATCTGAGGTATTGGGACCAAGATCGAATACAAGAGATGAAGTAGGGTTTGAGAGGAGATGGTTCTGGTGAAGATGTTGATGGAGATTGACCCCCTCTCGATGAGAGGTTCGTTGGTGATGCCGATGGCTTCGATTTCCCCCTCCCGGAGGGATGTTTCCCCGGCAGAACAACTCCGCCGGAGCCCTACATTGGTTCTGCCCAGGTTCCGCCTCAAGATGGCGGCGCTTCGTCCCGAAAGCTTCTATCTGATTTTTTCCAGGTCAAAGCACACCATATAGCCAAAGATGGGCACCGTAGGCCTGCCAGGGGCCCCACAAGGACGGGGGGCACGCCCAGGGGGTAGGGTGCGCCCTCCACCCTTGTGGCTGGCTCGTGGTCCCCCTCTGGTTCTTTCTTCGCCCAATATTTTTATATATTCCAAAAACATGCTCCGTGAAGTTTTAGGACTTTTGGAGTTGCGCAGAATAGGTCTCTAATATTTTCTCCTTTTCCAGTCGAGAATTCCAGCTGTCGGCATTCTCCGTCTTCATGTAAACCTTATAAAATAAGAGAGAAAAGGCATAAGTATTATGATATAACGTGTAATAACAGCCCATAATGCAAAAAATAGCAATATAAAAGCATGATGCAAAATGGACGTATCAGAGCACTAAGGCCTCCACTGTCCCCGCGACCAATTAAACATCTCGCAGCAAATAATGAGTAGTAGCGCAGAATAGGAAAATGTAAACTAGACACTCTCGCTTCTGACACCTTTCTCATTTCCCCTACGGTAACTTCATCAATAAAATCTTCCACGTCTCTAGGACGTGGTTCGTCAACGCTGCCCTCATAAGGTAATTTACAAACCTCACAAAAGTCATAAAGCATCATCTCCTTATGCTCATCATATAAGTGAAACTCTGCCGTGGGTGGTGATCTCCTAGCATGAAAGTGAAAATTTTGCACGAAAGTATTAGTGAGTAGGAGGTACTGATCGCACTGGTCATGCAGGAAGTCGGTGATGCCTGCATTCTCCACCAAATAATAGAAATCCCCATAAATTTCGTCCGCCTCCAAGAATGCATCACATGGCCATTCACACGACCGAACCTCCGCGGTACGAGGAAGGTTGTACTTGGGATTTTCCTGCTCTTCATTTTCTTTTTCCTTAGAACCCTGGCTCGAGGAGCCTCTCAACAATCTCCTCTGAAATTTTCTTCCTCTGAAATTTTCTGAAATTTTTTGTGACTCATAATAAAAGTGAGCCAAACTCAACAATATTGATAGCAACTACTCCTACAAGTGCCTAGAGGCTATATCATGCATCAAAACTACTTTGGACCATATAAATTTGACATGCAAGCTCAAGAACAAGGTCATCACTGCAGCAAAAATTTGCAATAAATAAAGCACTAGAACAAAAACTAATTTGACCATTGGAGGAGTCACATACCGAAGAACAATCCCCCCAAACAGTTTTGCAAATGGAGCTTTGCACAAGGAGATCGAAAATGGTAGCAAGATGAGCAAGAACATGGGTTTGAGCTATGGGATGATTTTTTCTGGAGGAAGACGAAGTGGATGGGTACTGGAATAAGTGGAGGGGGGGC
The DNA here is from genome assembly GCF_002162155.2 of Triticum dicoccoides. Lineage (NCBI taxonomy): Eukaryota > Viridiplantae > Streptophyta > Magnoliopsida > Poales > Poaceae > Triticum > Triticum dicoccoides. The sequence goes on along the minus strand of NC_041392.1, from coordinate 313,821,892 downwards.
CACGTGGGACCCACAAGGAAGGGGGCGCGCCCAGGGGGTAGGGCATGCCCTCCCCCCTTGTGGTCCACTGATGCATCCCCCTGGTGCATGTTTAGTTCCAAATATTTTAAAATATTCTAAAAAAATAATACTAAATTTTCAGGGCATTTGGAGAACTTTTATTTTCGAGACATTTTTATTGCACGGATAATTCAGAAAACAGAAAGAAAATACTATTTTTACTTTATTTAATCCAAAAACCAAAAGTAAAAGGAAGGTATAGAAAGTTGTGTTTTCTAAATTCATCCATCTCATGCCCATCAAAGGGAATCCATTAACAAGGATGATCAAGTCTTATTAACTAACTTCTTCCGAATGACATGAAACCGGACAATTTTCGAATAACACTAGGTTACCTCAATGGGGATATGCATGTCCCCAATAATAAAAATATCATACTTCCTTTTGATAGTGGGAAGAGGGAATTCAAAACCTCCAATCATTGGTACAGAGAGGTGCTATACAAACGGTTTTTAAGCAACGGCATTTGGAACCGTCGCCAAATGAGTATGGGAGATAGGGGGATCCTTCCCACATGACCCAGAAACCGTCAGGGATATGCCCTCCTGGCACACACGCTCGGCAAAATGAGGTCGTGTACGACCGGCGACCGATCAAATATGGTTATATGTATAGTAGTGCTAAAAAATACAATTATATAGGCGAAATCATTTCTGGTCTTAAGTATATCCCACACAGTCAGTCCCCGCTAAACGTTTCCGTTCGTATATACATCCCACACAGTTGCTCCAAGGAAAATGTTTTCGTTCGCAGTTACATCATCCACGATATTAACAATTTTATCGTTCGCATTATTGAATGCATCACACATGGTGCATAGAAGAAACTTGAAAGGATGGAGAAGAGGTGTCTAAAGGAGGTGATTAGACCCTCAACAAAGAAAAGTAGCAGTTTTTAAGTTCTTTAAGTTAAGGTGGAGTTTTAGCACAAGTTTAAACATTCACAATACATTTCAAGCAAGCATGGTAAGAGTATATGAGCAGCGGAATGTAAAGCATGCAAGTTGCAAGAAAGTAAAGGGATGGGATTGGAGTGTGCAAACGCAATTGGATACATGGGGATTTTTAGCGGCATTCCAATAGGTGGTGCTATCGTACATCCACGTTGGTGGAGACTTCAACCCATGAAGGTTAATGGTTGCATGAGTCCACGGAGGGCTCCAGCCACGAAGGGTCCACGAAGAAGCAACCGTGTCTATCCCACCATGGCCATTGCCCACGAAGGACTTGCCTCACTTGGGTAGATCTTCACGAAGTAGGCGATCTCCTTGCCATTACAAACTCCTTGGTTCAACTCCACAATCTTGACGGAGGATCCCAAGTGACACCCAACTAATCTAGGAGACACCACTCTCCAAAAGGAAATAGATGGTGTGTTGATGATGAACTCCTTGCTCTTGTGCTTCAAATGATAGTCTTCCCAGCACTCAACTCTCTCTCACAGATTTGGATATGGTGGAAAGATGATTTGAGTGGAAAGCAACTTGGGGAAGGCTAGAGATCAAGATTCTTGTGGTTGGATTGGAATGTCTTGGTCTCAACACATGAGTAGGTGGTTCTCTCTCAGAAAATTAATGCTGGAAGGGTAGGCACATTATGATGGCTCTCTCTCAAATGGAGAGGGGGTGGGGGGTATTTATAGCCTCCACACAAAATCTAACCATTACACACAATTGACCAAACTCGGTGGGACCAAATAGTGAAACTCGGTGAGACCGACCTGGTTCAAAATGTGAATGTTAGGCTTTTCGGTGGGACCGACAATACCAACTCGGTGGGACCGATGTGCTAGGGTTAGGGTAAAACCTAAACTCGGTTTGACCGATTACACAAACTTGGTGAGACCGATTTTGGTAATAAGCAAACAAAGAGTTGGTCAAGAAAACTCGGTGAGACCGACTGCATATTGATACGTCTCCAACGTATCTATAATTTATGAAGTATCCATGCCAATATATTATCATTCTTGTATGTTTTACAATCATTTTATAACAATTTTATATCATTTTTTGGGACTAACCTATTGACCCAGTGCCCAGTGCCAGTTGCTATTCTTGCTTTTTTACATCGCACGAAATCAATATCAAACAGAGTCCAAACACCGCAAAACTTTTTATGGATTTTTTTGGACTAGAAGACTCCCAATGGGCCGGAGCAGCACCTAGGGTGCCTCAAGGGGGGCACAACCCACCAGGGCGCGCCAGGGGTGCATTGTTCCCACCTCGGTGGCCTCCCGTACCCCTTCTTTGTACTATAAATTCCCAAATATTTCGAAACCCCTCGGGGTTAACCTAGATCAGATGTTCCGCCACCGCAAGGCTCTATAGCCACCAAAAACCAATCTAGACCCATTCCGGCACCCTGCCGGAGGGGGAAATCATCACTGGTAGCCATCTTCATCATCCCGGTGGCCACCACGATGATGACGGAGTAGTCCACCCTCGGGGTTGAGGGTTTGTACCAATAGCTATGTGTTTAATCTCTCTCTCTCTCTTGTGTTCTTGAGATGCCACGATCTTGATGTATCGCGGGCTTTGTTAATATAGTCGGATCATATGGTGTTTTCCCCTCTCCATCTTGTTGTGATCAATTGAGTTTTCCCTTTGAGATTTTGTTTTATCGGATTGAATACTTTTATGGATTTGAGAGCACTTGATATATGTCTTTCATATGAATACTCATGGTGAAAATGGGGTATCGTATTGATTCACTTGATATATGTTTTGGCACTCAACTCGTGGATTCCCGAGGTGACATTGGGGTAATCTATGCATAGGGGTTGATGCACATTCTTGTCTTCGTTTCTCTGGTAGAAATCTTGGGGCACTCTTTGAAGTTCCTTGTGTTGGATTGGATATTATGAATCCGAATTTGCTTTGGTGTTACTTTAGTATGAACTCTTGGTTAGATCAATCGGAAAGAATAGCTTCGTGTTATTTTAGTACGAACTCTAGGATAGATTGATCGAAAAGAATAGCTTTGAGGTGGTTTCGTACCCTACAAACAATTCCGTCTTATGTTCTCCGCTAGATAGGAACTTTGGAGTGATTCTTTGTTGCACTTTGAGGGGTGGTTATATGATCCAATTATATTAGCATTGTCGAGAGGTTGCACTAGTGAAAGTACGGACCCTAGGCCTCATTTTCAAGCATTGCAATACCGTTTTTGTGCCCGTTTACTATTTTCTACCTTGCTGTTTTTATTTATTCAGATTATAAAAATATAATTCTACCATCCATATTATACTTTTATCATCATCTCTTCGCCCAACTAGTGCACCTATACAATTTGCCACTGTATTGGGTGTCTTGGGGACACAAGAGATTTCTTCTATTTGGTTGCAGGGACATTTGAGAGGCACCATATTCACCCTACACCTCTCACGGATTGATAAACCTTAGGTCATCCACTTGAGGGAAAATTGCTACTGTCCTACAAAACTCTGCGCTTGGAGGCCCAACACGTGTCTACAAGAATAAAGTTGCGTAGTAGACATCAAGCTCTTTTATGGCGTCGTTGCCGAGGAGGTGAGTGCATGAAGGTATATCTTTAGATCTTACAATTGAATCTTTTAGTTTCTTGTTTTATCACTAGTTTGGTTTATAAAAAGAAAACTACAAAAAACAGAATTTAGGTTGCATCCTATTATTGATTACCTTTATAATATCTTTCTTGAAAATGATGGTTTAGAAAATTGTGCTCAATTGTTAGAAGAAGAAGTCAGTAAAATGTTTGGCACATAATATTTGAATGATGAGCATGATTGCAATGTTGTTAGTGTGAATTCTTTGAATATCCAAAATGCTAATGATGATTGCACAAGTCATGACAAAAATGTTTCTTATGATCATGTCACTTTTTGCGGAGTGAATTGGGAGTGCCTTTGCACACCAAAAAGGGAAGATAGATTTTGTGAGAAGCATAAATATTTAGAGACGAAAAATCTGCAAGAGAGGCTAGATGATTGTGCTGAAAGATTTAATTTTTTTCGCCATCCTTGTGAACTTTGCAATGAACGTGGTCATTTAAATCTCCAATGCAAATTGTTTCATGATCGAATTGTGTCCAAAAATTGTGATAACTTGATTACCCTTGAGCATCAAAAAGAGCTTAGTCTTCTTTTGGGGTATGAAGAAATGAAACGTATAACTAAGGGTATTCCAAAATTTAATCTCGAGAGATTTCTTGATTTTGATATAGAGGAAATTTGTATGTTTTGTGTGGTAAATTGCATTGAGAATCCTTATATTACCAACTATCTAAATTCCATAAAACAAATAAAATGTGAAGAGAGTACTAATTAAAGGGAAAATATTTCCCAATACCCTCTTGGTATTTATTATGATGAATCAGGTAACGAGGAGGAGCTTCCTATCCAACCAATCTCATCAATAAGAAGCTTGAAAAGATTAATTAAACCCACACATAATGTGTTGAAGAAGAAGAAAAGAAGAAATAATAGAGGTAAAAAAGGTATCTCTCCCAAATAATGTTGCTCCTATTATTGTTATGCCACTTGAAAATGAATCAAAAATAATTGTGGAAGATGATGCACTTGATGATGATTCTGTTATGCCTATTTCTTGTTGTGATGATTATGATTGGGAAGATAATGATACTTCTTATAATCTTGGAAATCCTTTTGGCACCAACTTGGGAAATTATGATGATAGTAATTGTTATACTGTTGGTGCTATTCATACTATTATTGGTAAGAATGATTGTGATGATATGCAAAACCACAAGCTTGGGGATGCTATGTTTAATGAGTATGATATGTTTGAAGATTTATTTGCTGGAAATAATGCTTGTCCTAAGCTTGGGGATGCTATGCTTAATGAATATGATCCTTTGATTCCTTCTACTTTTGATAAGAAAATTTGTTATGATTATAGCATGCCTCCTATTTATGATGATTACATTGATGAAAGTGGGTTTGGAAGAGTGTCAGCTTTAGGTAGCAGTGATCCCACTATTTTGGAGGGTGTTGAATCCTATTACAATATTGATGAAAGTGGATTTCAAGAGGTCGTGACTTTATTTAGTGATACATCCACTATTTTGGAAGAGGTTTCAATTGACTATGACAATAAAGTTGTTATCTACGATGATTATTATGATGACATGTATGCCATAGAGAGTAATAAATTTTGTATGCTTGTGCATCATGAAAAGAGTGTTGTATGTGATAGTTATATTGTTGAATCCATTCATGATGCATCTGAAAATTATTATGAGAAAGGAACTTATGCCCTTACATATCTCAATAATATCAAGTTTCTTCTCTATGTGTTAATTGTTTGGAAGTTACACTTGTTTTGTCTTCCCATGCTAGTTGATTTTTGTTCTCATAAGTTGTTTTCTCACAAAATCCCTATGCATAGGAAGTGGGTTAGACCTAAATGTGCTAGCCATATGCTTCATGATGCTCTCTTCATGTTTCAATTCTTATCTTTTATGCGAGCATCGTTGAAATCATCATGCCTAGCTTAAAAGGCATAAAAGAAAAGCGCTTGTTGGGAGACAACCCAATACTTTTACCTACAGTTTTTGTGTGTTCACATGATTATGCTACTGTAGTAATCATGTTTTATTGCTTCGGTTTCAATAAAGAGCCAAGTAAAGCCTTTAGGATCTTGTTGGGTGATAGTTACTTTGATCTTGTTGAAAAACAGAAACTTTTGCGCTCAAGAAAATAATTCTAGTTTTTAACAAAAGAGTGCATTTGAGTTGATTCTTTTTGCATAAGATCAAAAGACAAATCTCTCAGGTTGTCCTAATTTGTCAGAATTTTTGTAGTATCATAAGTATGGTTTGAGTACATATTACTACAGACTATTCTGTTTTTCACAGATTCTGTTTTCAATGCATAGTTTGCTTGTTTTCTAGTTTCTATGGCTTATATTGCTCAATATAAATTGTAGAAATTATATGATACACTAGGAATTGTGTGAGAACAATTATGAATCTTGTCTTTGGCAGTACCAAAAGTGGAATGGTTTGCTCTTTGTCATACTAACCTATCTCACAAAGTTCGTTAAGTTTTGTGTGATTGAAGTTTTCAAGTCTTGGGTGAGATACCGATATGAGGGGAATAAGGAGTGAAAAGTGATGACCCACAAGTATAGGGATATATCGTAGTCATTTTGATAAGTAAGAGTGTCGAACCCAACGAGGAGCAGAAGGAAATGATAAGCATTTTTCAGTAAGGTATTCTCTGCAAGCACTGAAATTATCGGTAACGGATAGTTTTGTGATAAGGTAATTTGTAATGGGTAACAAGTAATAAAAGTAAATAAGGTGCAGAAAGATGGCCCAATCCTTTTTGTAGAAAAGGACAAGCCTGGACAAACTCTTATATAAAGGAAAGCGCTCCCAAGGACACATGGGAATTATCATCAAGCTAGTTTTCATCACGTTCATATGATTCACGTTCGGCACTTTGATAATTTGATATGTGGGTGGAACGGCGCTTGGGTACTGCCCTTCCTTGGAAAAGCATCCCACTTATGATTAACCCCTCTTGCAAGCATCCACAACTACAAAAGAAGTATTAAGGTAAACCTAACCATAGCATGAAACATATGGATCCAAATCAGCCCCTTACGAAGCAAGTCATAAACTAGGGTTTAAGCTTCTGTCACTCTAGCAACCCATCATCTACTTATTACTCCCCAATGCCTTCCTCTAGGCCCAAACAATGGTGAAGTGTCATGTAGTCGACGTTCACATGACACCACTAGAGGAGAGAGAACATACATCTCATCAAAATATTGAACGAATACAAAATTCACATGACTACTTATAGCAAGACTTCTCCCATGTCCTCAGGAACAAACGTAACTAATCACAAATCATATTCATGTTCATAATCAGAGGGGTATAAATATGCATAAAGGATCTGAACATATGATCTTCCACCAAATAAACCAACTAGCATCAACTACAATGAGTAATCAACACTACTAGCAACCCACAGGTACCAATCTGAGGTTTTGAGACAAAGATTGGATACAAGAGATGAACTAGGGTTTGAGATGAGATGGTGCTGGTGAAGATGTTGATGGAGATTGACCCCCTCTCGATGAGAGGATCGATGGTGATGACAATGGTGATGATTTCCCCCTCCCGGAGAGAAATTTCCCCGGCAGAACAGCTCCGCCGGAGCCCTAGATTGGTTCCGCCAAGGTTCCGCCTCGTGGTGGCGGAGTTTCGTCCCGAAAGCTTTCTTATGTTTTTTCCAGGGAAAAATACCTCATATAGCAGAAGATGGGCACCGGAGGCCTACCAGGGGGGCCACGTGGCAGGGGGGTGCGCCCCCACCCTCGTGGATGGTGGGTGGGCCCCCTCTGGTGCTTCCTTTGCCCAATATTTTTTATATATTCTGAAACGTGCTCCCGTGAAGTTTCAGGACTTTTGGAGTTGTGCAGAATAGGTCTCTAATATTTGCTCCTTTTCCAGCCCAGAATTCCAGCTGCCGGCATTCTCCCTCTTCATGTAAACCTTGTAAAATAAGAGAGAATAGGCATAAGTATTGTGACATAATGTGTAATAACAGCCATTAATGCAATAAATATCGATATAAAAGCATGATGCAAAAAAAGTATCAACTCCCCCAATCTTAGACCTCGCTTGTCCTCAAGAGGAAGCCGATATCGAAAAATATGACCACGTGTTTAGAGATAGAGGTGTCGATAAAATAAAATACGGACATGAGGGCATCATGATCATTCTTATATCAGCAATATATATATATTGTCATATGATTTATTATGCTAAAGTAACAATTCGTTCACAATTTCAAGTATGAATCAGAAACTTCATTGAAAACTAACAAACTATAATCTCAGTCATTGAAGCAATTGCAATTTATCATAACATCGGAAAGAGTCAATAAAAGAGCTTTTCAGCAAGTCCACATACTTAACTATCAATTAGTCTTTCACAATTGCTAACACTGATGCAATACTTATGGGTATGAAGTTTTAATCGGACACAGAGAAAGATAGGGGCTTATAGTTTTGCCTCACAACCTTTTACCTCAAGGGTAATGTCAACAATAATAGTTCATGAAAACTCACATCTAATTAGCTATATATCAGGATCTTTCCAACAGATTGTGCTTGCCAAAGGATAAAATGTAAAAGGGAAAGGTGAAGATCACCATGACTCTTGCATGAAGTATAAGACAAGAATAAAAGATAGGCCCGTCGCAGAGGGAAGCGGAGGTTGTCATGTGCTTCTATGGTTGGATGCACGAAATCTTAATGCAAAAGAATGTCACTTTATATTGCCACTTGTGATATGGACCTTTATTATGTAGTCTGTCGCTTTTATATCTTCCACATCACAAGATCGTATAAAGCTTATTTTCTCCACACTAATAAATCATACATATTTAGAGATCAATTTTTATTGCTTGCAACAATGACAAATTACTTGAAGGATCTTACTCAATCCATAGGTAGATATGGTGGACTCTCATGGCAAAACTGGGTTTAAGGATATTTGGATGCACAAGTAGTATCTCTACTTGGTGCAATGAATTTGGCTAGCATGAGAGGGAAAGGCAAGCTCAACATGTTGGATGATCCATGACAATATAATTTATTTCGGATGTAAGAAAACATAACCCATTACGTTGTCTTCTTTATCCAACATCAACTCTTTAGCATGTCATATTTTAATGAGTGTTCAGAATCATAAAAGACGTCCAAGATAGTATATTTATATGTGAAAACCTCTCTTTCTTTATTACTTCCTATTAATTGCAACGATGACCAAAACTATGTTTGTCAACTCTCAACAACTTTTATTCATCACACTCTTTATATGTGAAGTCATTACTCTCCATAAGATCCATATGATCTCTTTAGTTCTTTTTATTCTTTCTCCTCCTTTTTATTTTTATTCCCTCAAGATCATAGCAAGATGGCCAAGCCCTTGATTCCACACTAATCTTTATTATATAGCTCACGGACTCGATTACATAGAAGGATCATCAAACAAAACTCAAAACTATATCATACTAAAACTTTATTGTACTAGATCAAGATATTACCAAAAGGATCGTACTAAGAAAAACGGTAAAGATAAAAGTGTGATGGTGATACGATACCGGGGCACCCCCCCCCAAGCTTGGTAGTTGCCAAGGGGAGTGCCCATACCCATGTGTTTATGTCTCCTTCCTCGGAGGTGGTGATGATGGAGTTGTTGATGATGTAGGCTTATCGTCCATCTTCCAGGGCATAGGCTCACCATCATAGAAAGATGATCGAGTCTCCGAGATCCTCAAATCTGCAGCCAAACTCATCCTCTTGAATCTATATTCATACTCACAGTTTTGGTTTTGCAGATCATAGATCTGGGCTTGGAGATGCTAGATTTTTTCATGAAGCTTGAAGATGGTCTCCCTGATGTTCCTGGCATCTTGCTTGGTGTTGTTGGTGAACTCTGTGATCATTATGTGGTTGGTGTCGAGTCGACGCTCCACCATCTCCTTGCACTTGAAAACATGTTGCTCCATTGCCTTGAGTCTTGTCTCCATGCTTTCGGTCCTCCTTGGTCCCTCAATATCACGGGTGTGCAGCAACCCCTCACGCATCTCAATGGTTTGAAGGTGTTGCAGTACCTCCGCGAGGTAGGGGTTGATGACCTTCTCGAAGAACTTGTCCTTGGGGGAGCTTGGAGACGTCATGATGATCTAGATCTATCAAAAAAATAGCTCGAAACAAAGACAGAAGGTATTTGCATGATACGTTGGTCAAAACCTTCGGGAGATTATATAATGAATTTTTACTGACCAAAAGAAGTATCATGCAAGAAAACGGAGTCCGGAGAGCACACGAGGTGACCACGAGGTAGGGGTGCGCCCAGGGGGTAGGGCGCGTCCTCCACCCTCGTGGACGTCTCGTGTCCTTCCCGGACTGCTTCTTATTTTCCTATTTTCTTAAATATTCCAAAATGGAGAAAAATTGCTATTAGAATTGTTTTGGCGTCGGTTTACTTACCGTACCTCATACCTATTCCTTTTCGGAGTCTGAAACATTCTGGAAAGTTTTCTTTATGTATTGCTCCATGGTTACGGTGTCGATAACATTAGTTCCAAAATTTATAGGATTACCTAAGATATAATGTTTGATTCTTTGACCGTTCACCACCCTCGGATTTGTGCCTTCGAAGTTGTTGATTTTTATGGCACCGGAATGATAGACCTCCTCGATAATGTAAGGACCTTCCCATTTTGAGATGAGTTTGCCTGCAAAAAATCTTAAACGAGAGTTCTATAGCAAAACATAATCACCTATATTAAACTCACGTTTTCGTATCCTTTTGTCATGCCATCTTTTACCTTTTTCCCTAAACAGTTTGGCATTCTCATAAGCCTGGGTTCTCCATTCATCAAATGAGCTAATGTCAAAAAGCCTCTTCTCACAGGCAAGTGTGAAATCATAATTGAGCTCTTTAATGGCCCAATATGCCTTATGTTCCACTTCAAGAGGTAAGTGGCATGCTTTCCATAAACCATCTTATAAGGAGACATGCCCATAGGATTTTTATATGCAGTTCTATAAGCCCATAATGCATCATCAAGTTTCTTGGACCAATTCTTTCTAGATCTATTAACAGTCTTTTGAAAAATTAATTTAAGCTCTCTATTACTTAGTTTTACTTGACCGCTACACTGTGGATGATATGGGGATGCAATTCTATGATTAACATCATACTTAGCAAGCATGTTACGAAAAGAACCATGAATAAAATGTGAACCATCATCAGTCATTAAGTATCTAGGGACTCCAAACCTCAGAAAAATAACTTCTTTAAGCATCTTAATAGAGGTGTTATGATCAGCACTACTAGTTGGAATAGCTTCTACCCACTTAGTAACGTAATCAACAACAACTAAAATATGTGCATACCCATTAGAGGAAGGAAACGGTCCCATATAATAAAAGCCCCAAACATCAAATGGTTTAATAACAAGTGAATAATTCATAGGCATTTCTTGACGTCTACTAATATTACCAATTCTTTGACATTCATCACAAGACAAGACAAACTTACGGGCATCCTTGAAGAGAGTAGGCCAATAAAAACCGGATTGCAATACTTATGTGCAGTTCTATCTCCAGCATGGTGTCCTCCATAAGCCTCGGAGTGACACTTGCATAGAATCTGTTCCTGTTCATGCTCAGGTACACACCATCTAATAACACCATCTACTCCTTTATAAAGGTGTGGGTCATCCCAGAAGTAATGTCTTAAATCATAGAAAAGCTTTTTCTTTTGATGGTATGTGAAACTAGGTGGTATAAATTTAGCAACAATGTAATTAGCATAATCAGCATACCATGGAGCAGTACGAGAAGCATTTATGACAGCCAATCGTTCATCAGGAAAGCTATCATCAATAGGTAGTGGGTCATCAAGAACATTCTCTAACCTAGACAAGTTGTCTGCAATGGGGTTCTCAGCTCCCTTTCTATCAATAATATGCAAATCAAATTCTTGTAGTAGGAGAACCCGTCTAATATGTCTAGGTTTACCATCTTTCTTTCCATAAGATATTTAATAGAAGCATGATCAGTGTGAACAGTTACTTTAGAATCAACAATATAAGGTCTGAACTTATCACAAGCAAATACAACTGCTAAAAATTCTTTTTCAGTAGTAGCATAATTTCTTTGGGCACTGTCTAGAGTTTTACTAGCATATTGGCTAACATTTAATTTCTTATCAACTCTTTGTCCTAGAACAGCCCCTACAGCATAATCACTAGCATTCACATAATTTCAAAGGGTAAATTCCAGTCAGGTGGTTGAACAATAGGTGCAGAAATCAAGGCTTTCTTAAGTATTTCAAATGCCTCTACACAATCATCATCAAACACAAAAGGAGCATCTTTTTGTAAGAGATTCGTCAGAGGCCTAGAAATTTTAGAGAAGTCCTTAATGAACCTCCTATAAAAACCGGCATGACCAAGGAAACTTCTTATACCTTTAATGTCCTTAGGACATGGCACATTTTCAATAGCATCAACTTTACCTTTATCAACTTCAATACCTCTTTTAGAAATTTTATGCCCCATGACAAAACCTTCATTAACCATAAAGTGGCACTTCTCCCAATTGAAGACAAGATTAGTTTCTTCACGTCTCTGCAAAACTCGATCAAGGTTGCTTAAGCAATCATCAAAAGAAGTTCCATAAACGGAGAAATCATCCATGAAAACCTCAACAATCTTTTCACAAAAGTCAGAGAATATAGCAGTCATACATCTATGAAAGGTAGCAGGTGCATTGCATATACCAAAAGGCATACGTCTATAAGCAAAGGTACCGAAAGGGCAAGTAAAGGTTGTGTTTTCTTGATCCTCTTTTGACACAGGTATTTGAGAGAAACCAGCATAACCATCTAGAAAGCAAAAATGTGTATGTTTGGATAATCTTTCTAGCATTTGATCAATAAAAGGTAACGGGTAATGATCCTTTTTAGTAGCTTTATTTAATTTGCGGAAATCAATTACCATTCTATAACCTGTAACAATTCTTTGTGGGATCAATTCATCTTTATCATTAGGAACAACGGTAATACCTCCCTTCTTAGGGACACAATGGACAGGACTTACCCACTGACTATCAGCAACGGGATAAATTATACCTGCCTCTAGAAGCTTTAGTATTTCTTTTCTTACCACTTCTTTCATCTTAGGATTTAACCGTCGTTGGTGATCAACAACCGGTTTCATGTCTTTCTCCAATTTTATTTTGTGCTGGCATAGAGTGGGACTAATGCCCTTAAGATCATCAAGAGTATATCCAATAGCAACACGGTGCTTCTTTAGAGTTTTCAATAATTTATTTTCTTCATGCTCTGAAAGGTTAGCACTAATAATAACAGGATATATCTCTTTCTCATCAAGATAAGCATATTTAAGAGTATCGGGTAAAGGTTTATGCTCAAACACAGGATCACCCTTGGGTGGAGGAGGATCCCCTAGGATTTCAACAGGCAAGTTGTGTTTCAAAATACGTCCCTGTTTAAAGAATACTTCATCTATTTCCCTTCTTTCATTCATAAGCATATCATTTTCATGGTCAAGCAAATATTGTTTTAAAGGATCATTAGGAGGCACGGCAATAGAGGCAAGACCAATAATTTCACCTTTACTAGGCAATTCTTTATCATGGGGTTGTCTATGAAATTTAGCAAAATTAAACTCATTAGACATATCCCCCAAACCAATAGCAACAACATCCTTTTTGCAATCTATCCTAGCATTAACAGTATTCAAGAAGGGTCTACCAAATATAATGGGACAAAAGTTATCTTGTGGGGAACCAAGAATAAGAAAATCAGCAGGATATTTGACTTTCCCACACAAGACTTCAACATCTCTAACAATCCCAACTGGTGAAATAGTGTCTCTATTGGCAATCTTAATTGTAACATCAATTTCCTCTATCTCAGCAGGTGCAATATCATGCACAATTTCTTTATATAAGGAATGAGGTGTTGCACTTGCACTAGCATCCATATCACGTAAGCCATGATAGCAATGATCTCCTATTTTAACAGAAATAACAGGCATGCCTACAACAGGTCTATGTTTGTTTTTAGTGTCAGGTCTAGCAATTCTAGCATCTTCCTCACAAAAGTAAATAACATGCCCATCAATATTATCTGCAAAGAGATCTTTAACCATAGCAATACTAGGTTCAACTTTAATTTGCTCAGAGGGTGTAGGTGTTCTAGTATTACTCTTATGAACCATAGTTGAAGCTTTAGCACGATCCTTTATTCTAACAGGGAAAGGTGGTTTCTCAATATAAGCAGTAGGAACAACGGAATCATTATAAGTGATAGTCTTTTCTTCAAATTTAATAGGTGCAACTACTTTTACTTCAATGGAAGGATTACATTTAAACCACTTCTCCTTAGGGAGATCAACATGAGTAGCAAAGAATTCACAGAAAGAAGCTACTATCTCAGAGTCAAGTCCATATTTAGTGCTAAATTCACGGAAAGCATCGGTATCCATCCAAGATTTAACATAGTCAAACTTAGGTGTTATACCTGACTCATTACCTTCATCAAGATCCCAATCTTCAGAGTTGCGCTTAATTCTTTCCAATAAATCCCATTTGAATTCAATAGTCTTCATCATAAAAGAGCCAGTACAAGAAGTATCGAGCATGGAGCGATTATCGAGAGAAAGTCGAGCATAAAAATTTTGAATAATAATTTCTCTTGAGAGCTCATGATTGGGGCATGAATATAACATTGACTTAAGCCTCCCCCAAGCTTGAGCGATGCTTTCTCTTCGCGAAGCCAAAAATTATATATATATATAATTACGATCACGATGAACGAGATGCATAGGATAAAACTTTTGATGAAATTCCAATTTCAATCGGTTGTAGTTCCATGATCCCATATCATCACATAGCCTAAACCATGTCAATGCCTCCCCCTTCAAAGATAAAGGGAAGATGTTCTTCTTGATAACATCCTCGGGTATACTTGCAAGCTTAAATAATCCACAAACTTCATCCACATAGATTAGATGCAAATCGGGGTGTAATGTTCCATCACCTGTGAAAGGATTAGCTAGCAGTTTCTCTATCATACCCAAAGGAATTTCAAAGTAAACATTTTCAGTAGGTTCAGTAGGTTGAGGAGCAACTCTTTGTTCTACTGGTCGGGGTGAAGATACCCCGAACAAGCCCCTCAAAGGATTACTTTCCATAGTAACAAGTGACAGTAAATTTCAGCACACTATATAAATTCTTCCTTACCAAATTCCACCTACCAAAGGTGCTTCACTCCCCGGCAACGGTGCTAGAAAAGAGTCTTGATGACCCACAAGTATAGGGGATCTATCATAGTCCTTTCGATAAGTAAGAGCGTCGAACCCAGCGAGGAGCAGAAGGAAATGATAAGCAGCTTTCAGTAAGGTATTCTCTGCAAGCACTGAAATTATCGGTAACAAATAGTTTCGTGATAAGGTAATTTGTAATGGGTAACAAGTAATAAATGTAAATAAGGTGCAGCAAGATGGCCCAATCCTTTTTGTAGCAAAGGACAAGCCTGGACAAACTCTTATATAAAGGAAAGCGCTCCCGAGGACACATGGGAATTATCGTCAAGCTAGTTTTCATCACGTTCATGTGATTCGCGTTCGGTACTTTGATAATTTGATATGTGGGTGGACCGGTGCTTGGGTACTGCCCTTCCTTGGACAATCATCCCACTTATTATTAACCCCTCATGCAAGCATCCGCAACTACAAAAGAAGTATTAAGGTAAACCTAACCATAGCATGAAACATATGGATCCAAATCAGCCCCTTACGAAGCAACCCATAAACTAGGGTTTAAGCTTCTGTCACTCTAGCAACCCATCATCTACTTATTACTCCCCAATGCCTTCCTCTAGGTCCAAACAATGGTGAAGTTTCATGTAGTCGACGTTCACATGACACCACTAGAGGAGAGACAACATACATCTCATCAAAATATCGAACGAATACCAAATTCACATGACTACTTATAGCAAGACTTATCCCATGTCCTCAGGAACAAAACGTAACTACTCACAAATCATATTCATGTTCATAATCAGTGGGGTATAAATATGCATAAAGGACCTGAACATATGATCTTCCACCAAATAAACCAACTAGCATCAACTACAAGGAGTAATCAACACTACTAGCAATCCACAGGTACCAATCTGAGGTTTTGAGACAAAGATTGGATACAAGAGATGAACTAGGGTTTGAGATGAGATGGTGCTGGTGAAGATGTTGATGGAGATTGACCCCCTCCCGATGAGAGGATCGATGGTGATGACGATGGTGATGATTTCGCCCTCCCGGAGGGAAGTTTCCTCGGTAGAACAGCTCCGCCGGAGCCCTAGATTGGTTCCGCCTCATGGCGGCGGAGTTTCGTCCCGAAAGCTTTCTTATGATTTTTTCTAGGGCAAAAGACCTCATATAGCAGAAGACGGGCACCGGAGGCCTGCCAGGGGGCCCACGAGGCAGGGGGGCGCGCCCCCCACCCTCGTGGATGGTGGGTGGCCCCCCCTCTGGTGCTTCTTCGCCCAATATTTTTAATATATTCGGAAATGTGCTCCCGTGAAGTTTCAGGACTTTTGGAGTTGTGCAGAATAGGTCTCTAATATTTGCTCCTTTTCCAGCCCAGAATTCCAGCTGCCGGCATTCTCCCTCTTCATGTAAACCTTGTAAAATAAGAGAGAATAGGCATAAGTATTGTGACATAATGTGTAATAACAGCCCTTAATGCAATAAATATCGATATAAAAGCATGATGCAAAATGGACGTATCAACAAGAACCTAAGCTTGGCGATGTCTAAGGCACCCCCAAGGTAATATTCAAGGAATATCCAAGCAACTAAGCTTGGGGATGCCCCGGAAGGTATCCCCTCTTTTGTCTCCAACATTATCGGTAACCTCACTTGGAGCTATGTCTTGATTCGTCACATGATATGAGTTTTACTTGGAGCGTCAACTTATTTTGTTAGGATTTGATTGTTGTTATTTAGAATAATGTTTTGCATCTTTTATTTTAATAGAAGTGGCAATGATAGCCTTTGCCATGTTTATTTTGCAAGTATACATGTTGCTGTTTGAAAACAGAAAGTTTACCGTTGTTGCAAAAATTGCATAGAAAAGTCAGAATGTGGTAAAATGTTGAAACTTTTTAAAAAATGAGTTCTGATAAATTTTCTACAGTGTGGTAAATTTTCATAAATTTTGGAGTTAGGGAAGTATTGATACTCTTGCATTCTTTACAGACTGTACTGTTTTGGTAGATTGCTGTTATGTTTGCATTGTTTGCATATGTTTGATTGTTTAATGATTCTATTAGAGGATAGAAGTATTAGTTATGCAGAGACATTTAGTGTGCATTGTTGAATAATAATTTTAGTGATTTGCTATAGTAGAGAATGATAAGGTTTTTGCATTGGTTTATACTAACTTATCTCACGAGTTCTTGTTGAGTTTTGTGTGGATGAAGCTTTTGAGATTTAGGGAAACCGTGATATGAGAGGGATTAAGGAGACACAAAAGCTCAAGCTTGGGGATGCCCAAGGCACCCCAAGATAATATTTCAAAAATTCTCAAGCATCTAAGCTTGGGGATGCCTCGGTAGGCATCCCACCTTTCCTCTTCAACAATTATCGGTTAGTATCGGTTGAGCCTAAGTTTTTCCTTGTTCACATGAGTTGTGCTATTCTTGGAATGCCATTTTATTTTCATTTTGCTTGTTGTTTTAATAAAATACTTAGATCTGAAAGTTTCTAAATAAAATAGAGTCCTCAAATAGTTGCCAAGGAGGCTAAGTAAGCGGCATTCACATCCCGTCAACGAAGCTCTTTTCTATGGAATTATTCTTGTACTTCACTTATATACTATGAGTAAATTGTTGAATAAATTGAATGTCATGAAGTTGAAATCATATCATGCCTAGTGGTATCTTCACATTAGGTTTAGAAAGTGAAATCTTTTGAGGCTTGACAATCACAATATTGGTCAAACAAGCAATTCACGAATAATTAGTATAAGGAAGAGAACTTTCACATATAAATACACTATCGTGGAAATCTTTTGTGATCGTGAGCCCCCGTCAAAATATTATATGCCAAAATTGTTGACGTTGGACAAGGAAGACAACGTAATGATTTATGTTTGTTCGTATTCACATAGAAGTTATATTGTCATAGATCCTTCAACATGTGGTGCTTGCCCCCCATCTTTGCTAGCCCAAAATTCCGCACCGAGTAGAGATACTACTTGTGCATCCAAAAACCCTTAAACCCAAATAATATTTTCAAGACTCCACCAACCATACCTAAGGATTGAGAAAGATCCTTCAAGTAAGTTGTCATCGGTGCAATAAGGTAATAAAAATAGCTTCTAGAAGTGTAAGATCATTTAGTGTAAGAGAAAATTGAGCGTTGTACGAACTTGTGATGGTAAAGCAATAAAAGTGACAGACTGCATAATAAGGTTGCTATTGTCAGTGGGAAATGACACCTATGGGGTCATTGGGATCCCTTCTAGGTTGGCCGGCGCGGGGTTGTGCGAAGAGCAGGTCTGGCGGTCAGCATACAAATCGTTTACCCAGGTTCGGGCCGCGGAGACGCGTAAAACCCTAGTCCTGCTTCTATGTGTATTTAGGTGTTCTTGTGTTCTTGAACTAGCTGTCGTGGCTCTCTAGTCGAAAAGATCTGAATCCCTCTCCAGTACGCCTCGGGCCTCCTTTTATAGACAAAAGGGGTTGCCATAGTGGCACACAGGAGGTGGAAAGGTGTACAGGGGATGAGTCTATCCCCTGGCATCGTCGGACAAACACATTTAATGCACTGCCGACATGTCCCTCTTGCTTTATTGGGGACGGCAAAGAAGCTCGTCCCAGCTGTCTTCGCCTCGCCTGGCCCCGACACGCGTCCAAGCTGACAAGGCGTTGTAGCGCCACATTGGCTGGCCGCTGGGCTGGCGCGGTGGTGGAGCCTTCACAAATATCTGCATGCCACCACGTAGGTGCTTGCTGAGTTGGTGTAGAGGCCGTGTGATGCCATGCAGATGCCTGCTCGGCTGGTCGAGCTGGCAGCTGTATGGGAGTGTCGGTGGAGTCTTGGCGGACGCGGGCATGGCTGCGGCCTCACGCGCATCCTCGGCACGAAAGGGTCTCGCTGCGGCATCGCGGTCGTCCCTGGCAAGGGTCTTGCTGGGGGTCGTCGTCTTCTGGTTTCCATCTGATCTTGTGTGTCTATGATCTCTACAAAGATCTGCACGGCACTAGGAGGTGCCTCCCGATCCTTGGTTCCAATATGGCGTGGAGACCCCTTGGGCTCAAGGGTGGTACGCTCTATTGGCGTCAGGTAAGTTGCCCCGGCAAGGATCTTGCCGAGGCTGTGGAAGCCACCCCAGAAAGAGTCTTGCCAGGGGAGTCCACCTCGCCCTCTTGCTCTCTTTGTGTCTTTAGTCTTGGCGTTGCTCCGGTATCCCTCCTCTGCCCTGCTTAGTGTGGCCGTGGGCGCGGCTCTGACCGCCCGTGCACAAGTTAAGGGGTGCAAAAGGAGAGCCCCCACTTTTGTACACCGACAGGAGCCCCCGGGCCTGGGCCACACATAAGCATGACGCATTGTTGGGCTAGGCCCAAAACGGTGTGCGGGCAGGTGGACGGATTTTTACCGCAGTAATTTCCCGTCCGCTGCGCTTCCCCACGACCCGCGTTGAACGCGTGACGTGGAGGGTCATGCGTGACATGGGGGTCGTGCGTGGGGCGGTTTCCGCACACATGCGTCACATCGTGGTAAAGAGGCAGCTCGCGCCTTCCCCGTAAAAAGAGGAAAACGCAGAGGCGCCGCTCATTTACTGAGTGGACTCGGGTTGTGGTATTCAAGGCGCCCACGCCCCGTGATCACGGGGTGGAGAACGGCCGTCTTATCTGTCCCCTCGGTTTCTGCTCGCCCTCCACATGTCCCCCGTGCTTTGAAGGTGGTAGGCGGTGGGCGCGGGCCTTGAATGGCGAGGCGGAGAAACGGGCCGCTGTTGATTGGGGCAGTGGGTCAGCCTCGATTCCCTGTGCCCCTGATGGTTGGATTGGCTGAGTGGGGGCCGAGTGCTCACCCCACCCCTTACTAAGAAGGGGGGAGGGGGATGGCCCCCCACAATCTTTCGTCATCCCTCTCCTTCCACCTCAGCTCCACTGTTTCATCTATCATGGCGAGAGGGGGCGCTGGTCATTCTACGGTGGCGGCGAGGGTCTCTGCTCGACAGCGCGTCCCTCCTTCCCAAGGGCCCGTGGTGGCAGATCCGTCCATGAGAGGAAGGGCGAGGGGGTGAGTTCGAGGCCGGCGTGGCGCTCGGGGAAGAGGGGGACGAGGCGGCGCACCGCCCCTGCCTCTGCCAGCGATGACTCCTCCGATGGAGGGCCACATCGGGGACAAGCCTCGCAAGTTCTTCATCAGGCTGCGTCGGGCACCGTGCCGTTGCCTTCTCCTTCCCGCGCCATTTGCTCGGGAGATGGAACTCGATCCACCACAGACCCTGAGGCTGCACATGAGGGGCTGCAGGAACGGCGACACGCGGGTCGTCGTCGACTTCCCCGCCCCTCGGGTCATGTATCTTCGCCGCGGATGGAAGACCTTCGCTCGCATCCATAGCCTACCGCGGGGCTTGTTCTCTATTTCAAATTAATGGAGAATGGCCTGCTCTCCGTCAAGGCCTTTGGAGACTCTGGGACTCGCCTGAAGTGCTGCGTGGAGAGCTCCTCCGACGATGAAGACTCCTCCTCAAGCGGGAGTGATGAGGAGGACAGTGACAGCGACGACGAGAGCATCGTTAGGGGGCAAGTCGACCTCGTCTCCGACTGACCGCATCGCCCCTCCCTTCACCGTGCCCTCTGCCGAGGGCCTTCCTCGTCAAGCTCTCCATCGGCGCGTTCCTTGTCCCTTCCTTTTTGCCTTTACCTGCCGCACCTGGGAGGAAAGGGGCAAGAACAGGGATCATAGGGGCACTTATCTTTTCTAGTTTGTAAGCCTGCGGGCACTTGTTAGATTTCAAAATTTGTAATCCCCTTTCTCGTGTACCCATTCCGTATGAATTGTACTTGTTTGCAATGCATGAATGAAAGGAAGGGTGTTGCCGGGTTATGTTTGCGTGTGGGTGAGGGCCACACCGAGGAACGCGTCCTCATTATCTTAAGATAAACATGGTCTCCCGGCAATAGGTCATTGCCGTCCTCCTACTATATGGCCCGACTACGCTCACGCTCTTGGCCGAGGTAGGGGCCGAGTAGGATTAGGCCTTTCGCTCGTCCTCTTCCCACCACACTACAACCAAGTTCCGGCCTAAAGTAGAGTTTTTGGACGCGGAATGGAGGGGGCAAGATGGTACGAGAGTGAGCGAAGCCTTATACGTTCAAGGTTCACACGGGCGCACGGAGTGGGGGGGAAGAAAAACTTATCTGACGTTGCAGCCCCCGGCAACCTTGGCCTGCCGCGGTTAGCTCCTTGTGTATGCAGCCCCGGGCAACCTTGGCTTGCCGGTGCCGGAGCGCCGGCCTATCCTTTTTCCTCCCAATAGCTCAGCAGAAATGTCCATGTACCCTGCGAACCAAAGAAGACGGAAAGGAATAGAGTGACGCACACTCAACCTCTATGCTAGGGGTTAGCCACCGCTAAGCACTATCAACCCTAACCAAGGGAGAGACTCAACCTAGAATGCATGCTATAACTTAGGGCGTCAGCGCTTCATTTATTTGTGCTCACGGTCTGCACCTGGCTTTGTACAAAGGGTTACATGCCTTGCCGGCAAGGCTCGTACAAAAGGTGGTTTGCCGGGGGGGGCCGGCAACCGCGCCTCATGGGTAGAACTTGCAAAGATGTTTGATGTTCCATGAGTTGCTCACTGGAACACCATCTTTGGTCTCCAGGTGGACTGCGCCAGGCCTGGTGACTCGTATTACCCGATAAGGGCCCTCCCACTTTGGTGTCAACTTGTTGGAATTCTTGGCTGACTGAATGTGCCGAAGAACAAGGTCGACTTCCTCAAAGCTCCGGGCATGAACCTTGAGGCTATGGTAGCGGCGCAAAGCTTGCTGGTAGCGCGCTGCTTGCACAGCCGCCCGAAGATGATCTTCCTCAAGGAGCATCGCATCATCTTGCCGCAACTGCTCTTGCTCAAGCTCATCGTAAGCGAGCACTCGAGGTGACCCATATGTGAGTTCCGTGGGGAGAACTGCTTCTGCCCCGTAAATGAGGGAAAAGGGTGTCTGGCTGGTGGCTCAATTTGGCGTTGTTCTGATCGACCAAAGAACCATCGTCAATTCATCAATCCAGCATCGTCCGCACCTACGCAGCCTATCAAAAGCCCTTGTCCGGAGGCCTCACAACACTTCAGCATTTTCCCTTTCAGCCTGGCCGTTGCTTCATGGATGTGCAATAGAAGCAAAACAGACCTTGCTGCCGAGGTCCTGGATGTACTGCATGAAGGCGTGGCTCGTGAACTGTGTGTCGTTGTCGGTGATTATCCTGTTTGGCACACCGAAACGGTAGACTAGCCCCTTGAAGAATTTGACGGCTGATTGTGCTGTCACCTTTCTCACTGTCTCCACCTCCGGCCACTTTGTGAACTTGTCGATCGCAACGTACAAGTACTCAAAGCCCCTGACAGCATGGGGAAAGGGGCCTAGTATGTCGAGGCCCCAGACCGAGAATGGCCAGGAAAGAGGGATTGTTTGGAGTGCTTGAGCTGGTTGATGAAGCTTCTTCGAATGGAACTGACACGCTTCACACTTGGTTACTAGTGTCGTTCCATCCTGGAGGGCGGTGGGCCAGAAGAAACCTTGCCGGAATGCCTCGCCGGCAAGGGCCCTTGACCCTATGTGGGAGCCACATATGCCTCCGTGTATCTCTACCAACAACCCCAGTCCTTCCTCCCGGGGGATGCACTTCAATTTCACACTATTTGGTATTTTCTGTACAGGACGTCGTCGACGAACTGATACATGGCAGACCTACGGGCTACTTTCTCCGCTTCTTCCTGCTCCTCAGGGAGTTCCCCTGTGAGGAGGAATCGGCCGGTATGTTGTGCCCATGTCGTTGCCCGAGGCTCGACGGCAAGGACTAGAGGCACTTCCTTGGCCATGGGAGCAGCTGTCTCTACAACTAGGACTTGACGCCCCGCCGGAGCCGGTTGCCCCACGGCTGGCTCAATGCCCACAGCAACATCCTCGCTGGCGGCTCCTGGAAGCTCAGCGGGAAAGTACTTGCCGGGGCCTGATTTCCTTCACTTGTTCTGCTTTGTTGATGGTTCAACGAATGGTTGAGTCAGCCGAAGCACAAAAGTACCTGGTTCCACAGGTAGTTTGAAGGCAGCGCGCTTCGAAAGGTAGTCGGTGATGTCATTCTCCACTCGGGGAACACGCTCCGCCTGTATACCGTCAAAGCGCTCCTCCAGCTTCCTCACCTCATCCACCTAGGCCTCCATCAACGGGCTTTAATAATCTTTGTTGACTTGTCTGACAACAAGCTGCGAATCACCCCTGACGATGAACTTCTTGATCCCAAGGTCTGCCACGATCCTGAGACCGGCAAGCAACCCCTCGTATTCAGCAATGTTGTTTGTGGACATCTCCCTAGGAAAGTGCATCTGGATTACATACTTGAGGTGCTCTCCGGTGGGTGCGACAAGCAGCACACCAGCATCGGCGCCATGCAGCGAGAAAGCCCCGTCAAAGTACATAATCCAGTTGTGACTTGCCTCCTTGCCTGGGAGGGTGGTCTCCTGGATCTCTTTGTCTGGCGTCGAGGTCCACTCGGCAATGAACTCTGCCAAGACTCTGCTCTGGATCGTCGAAGTACTTTCAAACTTCAAATCAAAGCTTGACAGCTCCACAGCCCACTCCACAATCCTCCCGGTTGCATCTGGGTTATGCAATATCCGTTGCAATGGGAGGCGGGTGACGATGGTGATCTCGTGTGCCTGGTAGTAATGACCCAGCTTCCTCGAGGCCATAAGGAGGCCAAAGAGCAATTTCTGCACGCCGGACTGCCTTGACCTAGCCCCCTGCAAGAGGAAGCTGACAAAGTAAATCGGGTGCTGCATCATTTTCTTCTTCGGAAGCACTTCGTCTGGTTGCGGAGGCCCTGCCCCACCAGCGTCGGACCTTGCCGGGGGCCTTGCCTCTTCGTCGACCTCCCTCTGCGCCACTAGTGCGGCATTGGCCACTTGGTTCGTAGCCGCTAGGTACAGCAGCAACGGTTCTTGGGGTTTGGGTGCAACCAGTATCGGTGTAGAGGAGAGGTATTTCTTCAAATCCTGCAGCGCTGCTTCGGCCTCTGGGGTCCATTCCATTGGACCTACCTTTTTCAAGATTTTGAAAAAGGGAAGGGCGCGCTCGGCAGACCTGGAGATGAATCTGCTCATGGCGACAACGCACCCAGTGAACCGACGCACGTCCTTGATCCGCTTGGGTGCCCTAATATGCTTGATAGCCTTGATCTTGTCTGGATTTGCCTCGATCCCACGCTGTGACACAAAGAACCCAACAAGCTTGTCAGACGGAACGCCGAAGACACACTTCTCAGGGTTCAACTTGAGGTTAATCTTGCGCAGATTCGCAAACGTCTCTTCCAGATCTTGTACAAGTGTTGTCTTGTCTTTGGTTTTGACCAATATGTCATCCATATAAGCTTCCATATTTCTATGTAGCTAGGGCTCAAAACCAATCTGGACTGCCCTTGCAAACATCGAGCCAGTACTCTTCAACCTGAAAGTCATCCGTAAAAAGCAATACGTGCCACATGGGGTGATGAACGATGTCTTCTCTTCGTCTTCTTTTGCCGTGAAGATTTGGTGGTACCCTGAGTAGGCGTCAAGGAATGATAGCAGGTCACACCCGGTCGTGGAGTCAACAATCTGGTCAATGCGCGGCAACGGGAAAGGGTCCTTGGGACAAGCCTTATTGATATCTGTGTAGTCAATACACAGCCTCCACTTCACATTCGCCTTGCGCACTACTACCGGATTTGCCAACCACGTCAGATGGAGTACTCCTCTCACCAAACCTGCCGCTTCCAACTTCCTGATCTCTTCCGTGATGAACACCTGCCGTTCCAAATCTTGCTTCCTGGCCTTTTGCTTGACCGGTCGCGCATGGGGACAGATAGCAAGATGGTGCTCAATCACCTCCCTGGGAACGCCGGGGATGTCGGATGCTTGCGACGTAAACACATCGACATTCGCCCGAAGGAAGGTAACGAGCGCGCTTTCCTATTTGCTGTCCAGGGTGGAGCTTATGGTGAAAGCCCCTCCCATGCCATCCTCCTCGATGGACACCCTCTTGGTCTCTGGTGGTGCAGCTCTGTATTTCTTGCTCTTGCTGGTGGAGCTCTCTGGCACGTCCTCGGCGGCAACACAACACTCCGAAGAGGTGCGCTTGCCGGAGTGGGTGCGAGAGGTCTTGCTGGTCTGCTTCCCTGCCGGGGCTCCAGCGGCAGGAGTGAGTGCCTTGGCGGCAGTCGCTGCAACTGCTTCCCGGTAGAGTTGGTTAGTGCAGATTAGTGCATCCTTCTTGTCGGAGGGGAAGGTGGTGATGGTCATCGGCCCCGGCATCTTCAACGTGTTGTAGGCGTAATGCACCGCCGCCATAAACTTGGCCAGTGCTGGGCGGCCGAGAATCCCGTTGTAGGGCAAGGGGATCTCGGCTACATTGAAAACAATCCTCTCCGTCATGTAGTTCAACTCGTCTCCAAACGTCACGGGCAGCGTGACCTTACCCTTCGGCTGACTCCTCCTCGGGTTGACCCCTTGAAACGTGCCCGTCTCTTCGAGGTCTCCAACAGGAATCTAAAGCCTTTTGATCACAACGGACGAGATCAAGTTAAGACCGGCTCTGCCTTCAACTAGCATCTTCGTCACCCTGAGGTTGCGTATTGTTGGCGAGACCAATAACGGCAAACAACCGACCGCAGTCGTGCGGTCAGGGTGGTCCTCCACGTCGAAAATGATAGGCGTGCTTGACCATTTCAGTGGCCTCTGAG
Source organism: Triticum dicoccoides (assembly GCF_002162155.2). Lineage (NCBI taxonomy): Eukaryota > Viridiplantae > Streptophyta > Magnoliopsida > Poales > Poaceae > Triticum > Triticum dicoccoides. The sequence continues at coordinate 313,796,251 of NC_041392.1, read as the reverse complement.
CTTCGAGGGATGGTTCTGTTGCTGTAATCTCCCGCGCCCACTGCTTGAGTTGGCGGTGAGAAGTGTGCAACGAAGTGCCACCGTCGACGCACATGGCCTCCGTAGCCTTCTAGAACTCATGCTCGCCGGACTCGTCATCTTCGTCATGATCATCATCTTCTTGCTTCTTGTCGCGGCCCCGGGCGAGCCTCTCTTGCTGATTATTCTTCCCGCGGCGGCCTCCTTGGCTGCCATGCTTCTTGCCAGACCCCTCGGCACTATCCTAGCCCTTCTCCTTGTCCCGGCTTTCATACTCAGCTTTTTGCTTCCCAGCAAGCAGCTCGACATGCCGGCAGTTCTGGAGGTCATGGCCCTTGGTGCAGTGGATCTTGCAAGACTGCTTGTCGGAGCCTCCTGGCTTGTCGGCAGCCACTAAGGCCCGGCAAGCATCGCACCCGGCAATTTCTTTGCCGAGTTCGTCTGCCTTGGCCTTCTTGGCAGCGCCGGCGTCCTCGGATCCCTAAACGGCAAGCACGGTCTTGCCCTTGCACTTCTTGTTGTGGCGTCGGCCCTTTTTCGTCGGGGTGGCCGCGTCGTCATCTGTGGAGCCAGTTTCCACGTCGGCGTCCTCGCCGGGGTACTTCCTCCCCTCTTCCGCTCGAGCGCACCTATCGGCCAGAACATAAAGTTCGGCCACATCCTTGACATTGTTCATCGCCAGCTCTTCACGCATCTTGCGATTGCGCACATTCTGATGGAATGCGCTGATCACGGCGGCGGGATGAATGTCTGGGATGTTGTATTGCACCCGGCTGAACCTTTGTATGTACTTGCGCAGGGTTTCACCTTCCTTCTGGGGGATGATATGCAAATCGCTTGCCTGGCCATGAGCTTGGTGGCCTCCGGTAAAGGCGCCAATGAACTCATGGCACAAGTCTGGCCAAGAAGAAATGGAATCCGACGGCAAGTGCATCAGCCTTGACATGACATTGGGTTTGAGCGCTAGCGGGAAGTAATTGGCAAGCACCTTATCGTCGCGGGCTCTAGCAGCTTCCATTGTGATGGTGTAGATGCTGAGGAACTCTGACGGGTGGGTCTTGCCATTGTACTTCTCGCCAATGTCTAGCTTGAACGTGCGGTGGGAGGGCCACTGGAACTGCCACAGCTCACGAGTAAAGGACGGGCAACCCACCTCGTAGGGTAGGTCGCCCGAGCCCCCCGGTATTGGGTGGTCCATAGTGGGCCCCGCCTGCCTATCTGACTGGTAGCGCGCATCGCGCCGGCGTTCGATGGTGGTTCAAGCGTCTTCACGAGCTCGCTCCCGAAGAACTTGGCGCTGATTGTGGTGGGTCCGTGGGTCAGACGATGCTACAGAAATGTTATCACAAGCGTCGTCATGACGGATCGACACCCACGGTGGCTGGCATGGAGGAGGAGATTGCACCGTGGCCGCAACGCCCCAGATCCTTCCACCACTGGCATGCGGCGGTTCGACGGAGCGCCGGCCAGAAGGCCCCGCCGGTCGTGGCACATCTCTTTTGGCAATGTCGACGAGGCTTCGGATGGTGGCTCTCCACTCATCGAGTTTCTCCGTAGCAGGAGGAAAATCGAGGAGCGACTGCTCTCGTGACAAAGCTTCCGCTGGCGTGGGTGGTGGCGAAATCTGCGTCGACCGTGATGTGCTCCGACTTCTAACCATGTTAGAAGGAGTTCTATCACGGCCCGACGATTGTACGCCATTTTCACAAGCACTTCGGTGCGCGTGTTGGCCGTCTACGTCCCGCGAATGATCCACAGGACTCTTCCCACGATGGTTCCCAGGGTCGCCAATGTGGCGATGCTGCTTGTCGCGCACAACCTGGGAAGAGTGCATCGGGGGCGCCAGCGTAGGCGCCTCGAAAGTCGCCGCGCCGCCCGTGGGTGGCACGACGCCGCCCCTGGAGGGCCCCGCGCCGCCTGCGGGGGGAGGGGGCTAGCTCTGTCTTTGGACTTGGTGGCGTGTGGCCCATCGTCTTGCGCACGAACTACGCCGCTTGCTAGGCTTTGCCGGCCAAAGTGGTGCGGGTGTTCGCGAGCCGCGCCTCGGCTTCCGTCCGCGACCGCCCCACCACTCGCCCGCACTGGTACGAGCCGTTCGGCCACCGATGAGCCGATCGTCGTGATCGTCTTCTTCTTGGGATCCATGGCGATGAAGAACTGCTAAACTAATGGCTAGACCGGATTCTCACAACTGCGCACCCCCTACCTGATGCACCCGAGATGTCGGTTGGAAACGACACCTATGGGTCACTGGTACGGTTAGCGGGCGCGGGGTTGTGCGAAGAGCGGGTCTGGCGGTTAGCACACAAATCATTTACCCAGGTTTGGGCCGCGGAGATGCGTAAAACCCTAGTCCTACTTGTATGTGTACTTAGGTGTTCTTGTGTTCTTGAACTAGCTGTCGTGGCTCTCTAGTCCAAAACATCTAAATCCCTCTCCAGTACGCCACGAGCCTCCTTTTATAGACAAAAAGGGTTGCCATAGTGGCACATAGGAGGTGGAAAGGTGTACAGGGGCTGAGTCTACCCCCTGGCATTGTCAGACAAACGCATTTAATGCGTTGCTGACATGTCCTTCTTGCTTTATTGGGGACGGCAAAGAAGCTCGTCCCAGCTATCATTGCCTCGCCTGGCCCCGACGCGCGTCCAAGCTGACAAGGCATTATAGCGCCACGTTGGCTGGCCGCTGGGCTGGCGCGGTGGTGGAGCCTTCACGAAGATCTGCATACCACCATGCAGGTGCTTGCTGAGTTGGTGTAGAGGCTGCGTGCTGCCTCATAGATGCCTGCTCAGCTGGTCGAGCTGGCAGCTGTATGGGAGTGGCGGTGGAGTCTTGGCGGACGCGGGCATGGCTGCGGCCTCGCAGGCGTCCTCGGCAAGGGTCTTGCTGAGGGCCCGGCAAGGGTCTTGCTACGGCACCGCGGTCGTCCCCAACAAAGGTCTTGCCGGGGGTCATCGTCTTTTGGTTTCCATTTGATCTTGTGTGTCTATGATCTCTACAATGATCTGCATGCCACCATGGAGGTGCCTCCCAAGCCTTGGTTCCAATATGGCGTGGGGACCCCTTGGGCTCAAGGGTGGTACGCTCTGTTGGCGTCAGGTAAGTTGCCCTGGCAAGGATCTTGCCGAGGCTGCAGAAGCCACCCCAGCAAGAGTCTTGCTGGGGGAGTCCACCTCGCCCTCTTGCTCTCTTTGCGTCTCTTGTCTTGGCGTTTCTCCGGCATCCCTCCTCTGCCCTGCTTACTATGGTCGTGAGCGCGGCTCTGACCGCCCGTGCACAAGTTAAGGGGTGCAAGAGGAGAGCCCCTACTTTTGTACACCGACAGCTATCATAAGGGGCAATATAACATGACATTCTTTTGCACTAAGAGATTGAGCATACAAACAAATAAGCGCATGGCAACCTCTACTTCCCTCTGCGAAGGGCCTATCTTTTACTTTTCAGTATTTACTTTTATGCAAAGAGTCAAAGTATTCCTCTCTATTCTTTTTTATTTTCTCTTTTGGTAAGCATCATGTGGTGAGGAAAGATCTAGGCACATATATCTAGTTGGATATGGGTAGCATGAGTTATTATTGTTGACATCACCCTTGAGGTGAATACGTTGGGAGGCAAAATTATAAGCCCCTATCTTTCTATCTGTCCGGTTGAAACGTTTTTCTCATGTGTATGAGGTGAGTGCTAGCAATCATAGAAGACTATATGATGGTTGAGTATGTGGAGCTCTTACTTAAACTCTGTTGAATAAGTTGAATTGCAACTGCTTGGTGACTGAGAACATAGGTTGTTGGGTTTCAAGAGAATATATTGTTTGAACCTTAACATGTGAATTGGTTGCTACTATAACATGAGAAGTTTTATAAGAAAGAATTGTGTTATGATGCTAGTAAAAGTGATTGAAACTATCATTGATCAAACTTATGCACTCTGCTAGCATTCACACTTCATAAATTATTTCGTTTATCATTTACCTACTCGAGGACGAGTAGGAATTAAGCTTGGGGATGCTGATACGTCTCCAATGTATCTATAATTTATGAAGTATTCATGCCAATATATTATCATTCTTGGATGTTTTACAATCATTTTATAGAAATTTTATATCATTTTTTGGGACTAACCTATTGACCCAGTTCCCAGTGCCAGTTGCTGTTTTCGCTTGTTTTTTACATCACGGAAAATCAATATCAAACGAAGTCCAAACACCGCCAAAAATTTTGTGAATTTTTTTGGACCAGAAGACTCCCGATGGGCCGGAGCAGCACCTGGGGGTGCCCTGAGGGGGCACAACCCACCAGGGCGCGCCAGGGGGCCCTGGCGTGCCCTGGTGGGTTGTGCCCACCTCGGTGGCCTCCCGTACCCCTTCTTTGCACTATAAATTCCCAAATATTCCAAAACCCCTCGGGATTAACCTAGACCAGAAGTTCCGTTGCCGAAGGCTCTATAGCCACCGAAAACCAATCTAGACCCATTCTGGCACCCTGCCGGAGGGGGAAATCATCACTGGTGGCCATCTTCATCATCCCGGCGGCCACCATGATGAGGAGAGTAGTCCACCCTCGGGGCTGAGGGTTTGTACCAGTAGCTATGTGTTTAATCTCTCTCTCTCTCGTGTTCTTGAGATGTCACGATCTTGATGTATCGCGGGCTTTGTTAATATAGTCGGATCATATGGTGTTTTCCCCTCTCTATCTTGTTGTGATGAATTGAGTTTTCCTTTTGAGATTTCGTTTTATCGGATTGAATACTTTTATGGATTTGAGAGCACTTGATATATTTCTTGCATATGAATACTCGTGGTGACAATGGGGTATTGATGTCGCTTGAAGCTACGTCGGTATTTCCCCAAAGAGGAAGGAATGATGCAGCACAGCGGCGATAGGTATTTCCCTCAGATATGAAACCAAGGTTATCGAACAAGTAGGAGAACCAAGCAACACAATGTGAACAGCCCCTGCACACAGATAATAAATCCTAGGAACCCGACGTGTTAAAGGGGTTGTCAATCCTTTTTGGGTAATGGTGCCAGAAATTAGTACGTGATGGGAAAAAGTTGTAATAGATTGAATAAATAGATCGCAAATAAAATAAAGTGCAGCAAAGTATTTGGGGTTTTTTTTGATTAATAGATCTGAAAATAAAAGCAAATAAAATAGATCGCAAAGGCAAATATGTGAGAAAGAAGACCCGGGGGGCGTAGGTTTCACTAGTGGCTTCTATCGAGAAATATAGCAGACGGTGGGTAAACAAATTACTGTTGTGCAATTGATAGAACCTAAAATAATTATAACGATATCGAGGCAATGATCATTATATAGGCATCACGTCCAATATTAGTAGACCGACTCCTACCTGCATCTACTACTATTACTCCACACATCGACCGCTATCCAGCATGCATCTAGTGTATTAAGTTCATGGAGGAACGGAGTAATGCAATAAGAACGATGACATGATGTAGACAAGATCTATCTATGTAGAGATAGACCCCCATCGTTTCATCCTTAGTAGCAACGATACATACGTGTCGTTTCCCTTTTCTGTCACTGGGATCAAGCACCGTAAGATTGAACCCACTACAAAGCACCTCTTCCCATTGCAAGATAAATAGATCAAGTTGGCCAAACAAAACCCAAATATCGGAGAAGAAATACGAGGCTATAAGCAATCATGCATATAAGAGATCAAAGAAACTCAAATAACTTTCATGGATATAAAAAGATAGATCTGATCATAAACTCAAAGTTCATCGGATCCCAACAAACACACCGCAAAAGAGTTACATCATATGGATCTCCAAGAGACCATTGTATTGAGAACCAAGAGAGAGAGAGAGAGAGAGAGAGAGAGAGAGATGAAGACATCTAGATACTAACTACGGACCCGAAGGTCTACAAAGAACTACTCACGCATCATCGGAGAGGCACCAATGGAGGTGGTGAACCCCATATGAGATGGTGTCTAGATTGGATCAGTGGTTCTGGACTCTGCGGTGGCTGGATGACTATTTCGTCGACTCCCCTAGGGTTCTAGGATTTTTGGGGTATTTATAGAGAAAAGAGGCGGTCCGGGGGGCACCCAAGGTGGGCACAACCCACCAGGGCGCGCCTGGGCCTCCTGGCGCGCCCTGGTGGGTTGTGCCCCCCTCGGGGCACCCCCACCCCCAGGCGCAGCCAGGGCCCGTTGTGTTCCTTTTGACCCATAAAAATTCTCTGTAAAGTTTCGTGGCATTTGGAGTCCGTTTGATATTGATTTTTTGCGATATAAAAAATAGGGAAAACAGGAACTGGCACTTGTCACTATGTCAATAGGTTAGTACCAAAAAATGATATAAAATGATTATAAGCTTCCAAGATTGATAATATAACAGCATGGAACAATCAAAAATTATAGATACATTGGAGACGTATCAGCATCCCCAAGCTTAACTCCTACTCGTGCTCGATTAGGTAAGTGATAAAACAGAATTTCTGATGTGGAATGCTGCCTATCATGTCATATCATATTCTTTTCTTTATAGCATGGACAATTGGACTTTTAGTTGTTCAAAGCAATAGTCTAGTTTTGACATGATAATTTAGATACCCAAGCATATCAACAAGCAACCATGTCTTTCAAAATATCAACACTAAAATAAGTTATCCCTAGCCCATCATGCTCAAACATTGATCCATTCATGAAACACACTCGAATATTAGCTACACCCAATACTTAAGTACGATCATATTTCCTCCTAGTTGGTGCTTTTATAAGAGAAGATGGAGACTCAAAATAAAAATTGCATAAAGTGATAGAAAGGCCCTTCGCAGAGGGAAGTAGGTATTTCTAGAGGTGCCAGAGCTCAAAGCGAAAAACTTAGAGATAAAAAAATTTTGAGAGGTGTATCCATCCCACCAATGAAAATGACTTAGAGTTCCCAATACTTTCCATGCTTAGATATATCATAGGCGGTTCCCAAACAGAAATAAAAGTTTATTCCTCTTTCACCATACTTTCACTTTCCATGGCTAGCCGTCCACGGTTGCCCTCCATACCAACACTTTCCAAGGAATTTATTTTTTGACAACATAAAGTAAATTCATTTTTGCATTTCGGGACTGGGCATCCCTAATACCTTTGCCTTACTCTCGTGCAATGACAAGTGAATAAACACTCGTCTTGAGAATAACACATCTAGCATGGAAAATATTAGCCACCCCTCACCGCTCCCCGAGCGAAACAAACACACAAAAGAGAAGTTTATTTTGAAAATTAGAGATGGCACATGCAAATTTGCTTAGAACAGAAAAAGAATAAAGCACATAGGTAGATATAGTGGACTCATTTGGCAAAACTGGGTTAAAGGTTTTTGGATGCACAAGTAGTTATCGTACTTAGTGCAAAATGAAGGCTAGCAAAAGATTGGGAAGCGACCAACTAACAAACGAATAATCTCATAAGCAAGCATTAAGCATAAGTAACACTGAATAATGCACCACAAGTAGGATGTAATTTCATTGCATGACTATTCTCTTTCGTACTTGCATAGGGAATCATAAACCTTAACACCAATATTCTTACTAAAGCATAATTACTCATCAAGATGACTCACATATCACATCATCATATCTCAAAGCTATTACTAAGAATCAAGTTTATTTTGTCCAATGATCTTCATGAAAGTTTTTATTATATCCTTCTTGGATATCTATCACTTTGGGACTAATTTTCATGTGTTGCTTTTGACAAGCTCCAACAAATATAAGTGAAGATCATGAGCATAATAATTTTTTCTTTCTCTCAAATTATACTAACTCTCAAATAAATCTAAGTGAAGCAAGAGAGCATTTGTTCAAAAACACTAAATCACACCGTGCTCAAAAAGATATAAGTGAAACACTAGAGCGAGTCTAGTGCTCATAAAATTTTAGGTGAAGCATAGAGAGCAATTCTAACAAGTCATGACATAATTTTGGCTCTCTCAAATAGGTGTGTCCAGCAAGGATTGATGACTTAAAACACAAAATAAAACAAGCAAAGACTCATATCATACAAGACACTCCAAGCAAAACACATATCATGTGACGAATAAAAATATAGTTTCAAGTAAAATACCGATGATCGTTGGAAGAAAGCGGGGATGCCACTCGGGGCATCCCCAAGCTTACTTGGTTGCTCATTTTTGGATAATAGCTTGGGATGCCGGGGCATCCCCAAGCTTAGGCTCTTCCATCCTTCCTTCATCCATCGTAAGATAACCCAAAACTTGAAAACTTCAATCACACAAAACTCAACAAAACCTTCGTGAGATCCGTTAGTATAAGAATAATAAATCATTACTATAAGTGTTGTATCAAACCAATTCATATTTTGTTTTTGTATTATATCTACTGTATTCCAACTTTTCTATGGCAAAAACTCATCAAAGAAAACCGTAGAGCCATCAAAATAAGCACACAACACAAAGAAAACAGAATCTGTCAAAACAGAACAGTCTGTAGCAATCTGACTATTTCGAATACTTCTGTAACTCAAACAATTCTGAAAAATTAGGACGACCTGAGAAATTTGTATATTGATCTACTTCAAGTGGAATGGGTATTTTATCACTCTCTGGTAAAAAATTGAAATTAATTTCATGAGCGTAAAAGTTTCTGCTTTTTTAGCAAAATCAAACAACTATCACCCAAGAAGATCCTAAAGGCTTTACTTGGCACAAACACTAATTAAAACATAAAAAACACAATGATAACAGTAGCGTAATTGTGTTAACACTCAAGAACACAAAGCAAAAAGCAAAAATAAAATTTGTTCATTGGGTTGCCTCCCAACAAGCGCTATAGTTTTACGCCCTTAGCTAGGCATAAAGCAAGGATCTAAGTTTTGTCATCCTTGTTCTTAACTTTCTTAGAGGAATTTCCATCATAGCGTTTTGTGAACACAACATAAAACATGTTATCCATAGAGGCCTTAGCAATCCTAAGTTGGTTTTCATCATACCCCTTTTGATTTCCCGCAACAATCCAAGAGTAATGTTGATTAACATTATTGAAAACTTGTGGGATTATATCTAGAACTGGGACTTCCTTTCTAAGATTATCATCAAAGATTTTATTGTCCCCAAGCAAATGTCATAAAGCATGGTCACTATTATAAAGAATTTCATCTATCATAGATTTTTCATGATTCATACCATAAAAGTCAAAGATTTCCCTAGCTTCCTGTATTATGTAGTCAAACTCATTCATAAGAACAAGTGTGGCCAACTTTTTAGCTCTAGGATTATTTATAACGGGGAGCTCAAAAAACAATCTTTGCAGGGTAGGATGGGTATGAATAAATTTACTTCAAGTTTCAGAACTAGTGCTGAAATAGCATCCGCATAAGATCTAGTAGTTTTAAGTATAGGGGCATCATCAAGACTTAGCTTCCCAACATAATTGAAAAATTCTTGGATACGTTCTTTTCCCATAACGTTACCTTGCCCCAAGATAAAGGTTTTAGCATCCATATTGCCCGTACATCCAATTTTAGGATCTAGGCCATCATCTATTGGTGACATACCGAAACCACTCATGATTGCAAGCGAAGGATAGAACCGACAAGAAAACGGCGAACGGAAAACAGAGGTGAATAAAACGGCAATTTTTTGTGAAGTGGGGGAGAGGAAAACGAGAGGAAAATGGAAAATAATGTGAATTGCAAGGAGATGAGATATGTGATTAGGAACCTGGTATATGGTGAAGATCCTCCCCAGCAACGGCGCTAGAAATTCCTTTTGATGTCGCTTGAAGCTACGTCGGTATTTCCCAAAGAGGAAGGGATGATGCAAGACATCGGCGGTAGGTATTTCCCTCGTATATGAAACCAATGTTCTCGAACCAGTAGGAGAACCAAGCAACACAACGTAAACAGCCCCTGCACACAGATACCAAATCCTCGCAACCCGACGTGTTAACGGGGTTGTCAATCCCTTTCGGGTAACGGTGCCAGAAATTGGTTTGTGACGGGAAAAAGTTGCAATAGATTGAATAAATGGATTGCAAATAAAATAAAGTGCAGAAAAGTATTTTTGGTTTTTTGGATTAATAGATCTGAAAATAAAAGAAAATAAAAATAGATCGCAAAGGCAAATATATGAGAAAGAAGACCCGGGGGCCGTAGGTTTCACTAGTGGCTTCTCTCGAGAAAAATAGCAAATGGTGGGTAAACAAATTATTGTTGGGCAAGTGATAGAACCTCAAATAATTATGACGATATCCAGGCAATTATCATTATATAGGCATCACGTCCAAGATTAGTAGACCGACTCCTGTCTGCATCTACTACTATTACTCCACACATCGACCGCTATCCAGCATGCATGTAGTGTATTAAGTTCATGGAGAAACAGAGTAATGCAATAAGAACGATGACATGATGTAGACAAGATCTATCTATGTAGAGATAGACCCCATCATTTTATCCTTAGTAGCAATGATACATACATGACGTTTCCCTTTCTATCACTGGGATCAAGCACCGTAAGATCGAACCCACTACAAAGCACCTCTTCCCATTGCAAGATAAATAGATCAAGTTGGCCAAACAAAACCAAAATATCGAAGAAGAAATATGAGGCTATAAGCAATCATGCATATAAGAGATCAAAGAAACTCAAATAACTTTCATGCATATAAAAAGATAGATCTGATCATAAACTCAAAGTTCATCGAATTCCAACAAACACACCGCAAAAGAGTTACATCATATGGATCTCCAAGAGACCATTGTATTGAGAATAAAGAGAGACAGAGAGAGAGAGAGAGAGAGAGAGAGAGAGAGAGAGAGAGAGATGAAGCCATCTAGCTACTAACTACGGACCCGAAGGTCTACAAAGAACTACTCACGCATCATCGGAGAGGCACCAATGAAGGTGGTGAACCCCATATGATGGTGTCTAGATTGGATCTGGTGGTTCTGGACTCTACGGGGGCTGGATGAATATTTTGTCGACTCCCGTAGGGTTCTGGGATTTTGGGGGTATTTAAAGAGCAAAGAGGCGGTCCGGGGGCACCCGAGCTGGGCACAACCCACCAGGGCGCATCTGGGCCTCCTAGCGCGCCCTGGTGGGTTGTGCCCCCCTCGAGGCACCCCAAGGCACAGCCAGGGCCCGTTGTGTTCCTTTTGGCCCATAAAAATTCTCCGTAAAGTTTTGTGGCATTTGGACTCCGTCTGATATTGATTTTCTGTGATGTAAAAACCACAGAAAAAACAGAACCTGGCACTTGGCACTATGTTAATAGGTTAGTACAAAAAATGATATAAAATGACTATAAAATGATTATAAACAACCAAGAATGATAATATAACAGCATGGAACAAAAAAATTCTAGATACATTCGAGACGTATTAGGTATCGTATTGATTCACTTGATATATGTTTTAGCCCTCAACTCGCGGATTCTCGAGGTGACATTGGGGTAATCTATGCATAGGGGTTGATGCACGTTCTTATCTTTGTTTCTCCAGTAGAAATCTTGGGGCACTCTTTGAAGTTCTTTGTGTTGGATTGAATAATATAAATCTGACTTTGCTTTGGTGTTATTTTAGTACGAACTCTTGGTTAGATCGATCGGAAAGAATAGCTCCGTGTTATTTTAGTATGAAATCTAGGATAGATTGATCAGAAAGAATAGCTTTGAGGTGGTTTCGTACCCTACAAACAATTCCATCTTATGTTCTCCGCTAGATAGGAACTTTGGAGTGATTCTTCGTTGCACTTTGAGGGGCGGTTATATGATCCAATTATATTAGCATTGTTGAGAGGTTGCACTAGTGAAAGTACGGACCCTAGGCCTCATTTTCAAGCATTGCAATACCGTTTTTGTGCCCGTTTACTATTTGTTACCTTGATGTTTTTATTTATTTAGATTATAAAAATATAATTCTACCATCCATATTACACTTTTATCATCATCTCTTCGCCGAACTAGTGCACCTATACAATTTGCCATTGTATTGGGTGTGTTGGGGACACAAGAGATTTCTTATATTTGGATGCAGGGACGTTTGAGAGAGACCATCTTCATCCTACACCTCTCATGGATTGATAAACCATAGGTCATCCACTTGAGGGAAAATTGCTATTGTCCTACAAAACTCTATGCTTGGAGGCCCAACACGTGTCTATAAGAATAAAGTTGCATAGTAGACATCACGTATCTCGGTGAGACTGAAATAATTGCAACAGGAAACAGAGAGTTTGCAAGCCCATCTTGGTGAGACCGAGATCCCATCGGTGAGACCGAACTAATTATGGTTTTCGGCAGTGGCTATGTCAAGTGAACTCGGTGACGCCGGATAGATCAAATCGGTGGGGTTGAGTTTGACTTTAGGTTTAGGACATATTTGGAATTGAGAAAGTGGTTGAGGGATTTGGAGCATATCACTAAGCACTTTGAGCAAGCAGACCATTAAGCAACACCTCATCCCCTTTTAATAGTATTGGCTTTCCTATGGACTCAATGTGATCTTGGATCACCAAAATAGAAATGAAGAGTCTTGAGCTGTTGCCAATCTTTGTCCTTAGATTCTTGAAGGGGTTCCACATCCTCTTGTTCATGTCATGCCTTTATTGGACTTTTTAAATATACTAGATAAAAATATTATTCCAACAAGAGATATGTTGACATTAATTACCAAAATCACCTAAGGGGCACTTGTGCTTTCAATCTCCCCCTTTTTGGTAATTGATGACAACATACATCAAAGCTTTTAGATAAGGTTATGAAGAATATCAAGTAAATCTTTGGAAATACATTTAACATGCATATGCTCCACCTACATGTATGCAATCATGTGAAGATAGATTATAAGAGCATATGGATGCATAAGCATGTCAAAGCAAGCAATGTGTTCCATGTATCTTGGCTATATGCATCGGACCAAATGGTGTGAAATGGGAAATGTACTACCATGTTCATGAGTCCTTCTTGCAAACGGTATGTACATCAGCAAGAGATGATCATGCACATGAGTGTGATGCATATACTTACCTTTTGGTCTTGAGCTGACTTTGGAAGAGATGATCCTGAGAAAACAAGGTTAGATAACACAAGAACACCTACTAAGCAAAGCAAGATGAGACAACCACAAGTGTACCAAGATTGGGATGACATGTAGTGAGTGAGTACTTAGTACTCTATTTGGATATAGAAATGTCCCAGAGAATACATATATGCAATGAATTCCAAAGATTTTCTTCCCTTAGAAATGAGCTCTTTCTCCCCCTGAATCTGATATTGGATAATGGGAGAAGATAGGGAATAGAAAATCAGAGAAAAAAATCATAACACATACTAACATGTCTTTCCCCTCTTGAAGACATGTGACTTCTCTCCTCTATGGATAATAAGCATCTGGAGAAGCTAAAGGCATGCTTTCTCCCTTATGTGATAAGCTTTGATGTGCTCCCTCTCCCCCTTTGACATCAATTTCCAAGAAGGGATCTTCTGGAGCATTAGTCAAGTAGCTTCTGTCCTTGAGTCACATTACAAAGCAGCATGTAATTTTAAGATGCTGGTAGAGGAAAAGAATCATCGAGTGGAGCTGGAAAGAGAAATGTCAATGATAGTGGCAAAATGGTTTTCTCAGTAGTGAGATCGGTTACTCCGAGTTATTCTCATCGATGACACCGAGTTGGCAGTGTCATAGATGATGCATATTGGTCAGACCGGGTTTGTCCTTGTCGGTTGAACCGATGAACAATCTACAATGTAGCATTGTAGTTAGGTCTAGTCATGATGTATAAATCGGTGAGACCGAGTTCAATACTGAAGAAAGAATTTTGTCATCTCAGCTCACTAGGCAAATAAGATCTCACAAAGATTTGCAGGGAATTAACTGAAAGATTTGCCATGAATCGGATGCAGGGGAATGCAGAACATAACAGAGAAAAAGAAAAGAAATCTAGATGATGTGAAAGGGAAACATGCTAGGCACAAATGCAAGAACTCAAAGAAACACTAGAGAACTTCATCTAGAGAGGGTCAGCGACGAAGTCACCAATGTTAGAGTATATTGACTGAGGAGTCAAGTGAGAACACTTGATCGTAGGTCATACTCATCGTTTAAGCTCAAAATGGGGTTACCATTTTTTGTTTAAGCATTTTGATGTATTCACATCTTGTTGAGCTGCTTTGACCCATGGCTTGGGGTAAAGCTTTTATAAGATGGAGTGACATACCTTGGGTGGTCGTGTTGATCTTGATCATGTAGTTGAACTTGTGTAGGGTGCTCAAGGTTGATGTAGCCCATCAAGAGTTGGGAGCACCACTTGCAGTTTGAGTTCATCTACCCACATGGGTTAGTCTTGCAAGGAAGTGAACTTGTGTATCTAAAGTGACAATCATGAAATTTGATATCAAATGAAATTTGATAGAAAGAAATTGTCAAAGGATATGTTGAAAGGATTCATGCTTCCTTGTCTTCAACCACCATATTGTAGAGACTTGGTGATGTAGAGATTGCTCAAGATGTGAGTGACTTGCAATCTCATAGATTTGGATTCATCCAAGTACCTACAAGGGTTATATGACATGCAAGGGTACAAATATAAATCCAAGACATATCATCATCATCATAAGAGAAATATCAAGGATTAGACAAAGGTTCATGCCTTGCATGCATCCAAATGGAGTTTCTACTCCAAGTTTGAGGCATCAATAATGTTCAATTCACCTCTCAAACAGCAAAATACTTTCTCATCAAGCGGTTTGGTGAATATATCCGCCAATTGCTTATCGATACGAACATGCTTAGGATCGATGTCTCCTTTAGCAACATGATCTCGAATGAAATGATGACGAACTTCAATATGCTTAGTTCGAGAATGTTGCATGGGATTTTGAGCAATCTTAATAGCACTTTCATTATCACAAAGAAATGGAACATGTTTCACATATATCCCATAATCTTTAAGAGTTTGGGTCATCCAAAGTAATTGAGCACAACATGAACCGGCGGCAATGTATTCTTCTTCGGCGGTGGATAAGGATACCGAGTTTTGTTTCTTGGAGGACCAAGACACAAGAGATCTACCAAGAAATTGACAAGTACACGAACTGGACTTTCTATCAACCTTGTCTCTGGCATAGTTCGAATTGGAGTAGCCAACAAGATCAAAAGAAGGGGAAAATTTTGTTTTTGCCACTATAGATTTTGCCAATTTTCCTTATGCCATTCTAGATTTTGACATTTCACTTTTGCCACACATAGCTTTTGACAATTATCACAATTACCATTCTGTGGCAAAAGCTAAATAATTTTATTTCATTTTTGCCACTCTTAGTTTTTGAAATGTATCACAATTGCCACTCTGAAAATGTTGCTTTGGCCACTAGAATGGCGATTGTGATAATTATCAAAAACTAAGAGTGGCAAAAGTGAAATGTTAAAATCTAGAGTGGCATAAGGAAAATTGGCAAAATCTAGAGTGGCAAAAACAAAATTCCCCCCAAAAGAAGACCTCTTAGGATACCAAATGCCAAAGTTTGGTGTGTGAATTAAGTATCTCACTATCATTTGCACAGCCTTAAGATGACATTCTTTAGGGGCCACTTGATATCGTGCACACATGCACACACTTAGCATAATATCGGGATGGGAGGCACATAGATATACCAATGAACCAATCATAGAGCGATAAACCTTTTGGTCAACCGGTTTGCCATCCTTAGTCAAGTCAAGATGTCCACTAGTAGGATGTGTGTTTTCATACCTTTGCTTTCTTGCATGTTGAACTTATTGAATAAGTCCTTGGTATACTTTGTTTGGGAAACAAAAGTACCCTCCTTAGTTTGCTTGATTTGCAAACCAAGAAAGAACTTGAGTTCACTCATCATACACATCTCAAACTTCTCCGGCATTAACCTTCCAAACTTTTCACTAAAATGAGGGTTAGTCGAACCAAATATAATATCATCAACATAAATTTGGCACACAAATAATTCACCATTAAGCCTTTTAGTAAAGAGAGTAGAATAAAGTTTCCAATCTCAAAGCCTTTTTAATAAGAAACTTGGTCAAACATTTATACCACGTTCTAGGAGCTTGTTTAAGACCATAAAGAGCTTTGTGAAGTTTGTAAACATGGTCGGGTTTCTTAGGATTAACAAAGCCGGGAGGTTGTCTAACATAAACTTCCTCCTCAATTTCACCATTTAGAACAGCACTTTTAATGTCCATTTGATAGAATGTGATATCATGATGATTAGCATAAGCAAGTAAGATGCGTATGGACTCAAGTCTAGCAACAAGGGCATATGTCTCACCATAGTCCATACCTTCGACTTGAGTGTAGCCTTGAGCGATGAGATGGGCCTTGTTGCGTACAACTTGTCCATCTTCATCTTGCTTATTCCGAAACACCCATTTGGTACCAATGAAATTTTGGTTGTTGTCCGGCTTCTCTACCAATGTCCAGACTTGGTTCCTCTCGAAATTGTGTAGCTCTTCATGCATAGCGTTCACCTAGTCCGGATCATCAAGCGCTTATTCAACCTTCATAGGTTCAATGCCAGAGATGAATGAATAATGTTCACAGAAATTAGCCAAACGAGTTTTAGAGCGAGTAATTCTCCCTATTTGGATATCGTCAAAGATTTGTTCGACGGGATGGTCTCTTGAGACTCTTGCTCTAACACGTGGGAGCTTTTGTTTGGGTCGGGGTGGAACATCATCTTGTTCGTCCTCTTGGCCTTCTTCATTGTTGGTGTTGCTGTTCTCTTGTGGAGGTGGAGAAGGGGGTTGATGAGGTTCATCTTGATGTACTTCCTTGTTTTCTCCATCTTGGGATGTCCCACTTGTGGATGCCTCTGAGTCAACTCTTGTTTCACTTTGTCGTGAGGTAGAATCTTCCACTTGGATGGACGAGGTACTCTCGTTCACCTCTGATGGGCGAATCTTGCCAATAGACAAGTCTTGGATTGCTTCCGAAGGGTCTTTGTCTCCTACATCAATTGGCAATTGCTCTACTTGCGAGCCATTAGATTCATCAAACTTCACATCTACCGTCTCTTCAACCTTTCGGGTGAAATTGTTGTAGACACGATAAGTGTGAGAGTTTGAGCCATAACCGAGTAGGAAACCCTCATGAGATTTAGGAGCAAATTTAGAACGACGATGCTTATCAAGAATATAGCACTTTGAGTCGAATACTCGAAAGTATCCAACTTGGGGTTTGTTACCGGTGAGAAGCTCGTATGCCGTCTTGCCGAGTAGCTTGTGAAGATATAGATGATTTGTTGCATGACAAGCTGTCTCAAACGCTTCCGCTCAAAAGTGTTTTGGTGTCTTTTACTCATCAAGCATCGTTATCGCCATCTCAATAAGAGTCTGGTTCTTCCTCTCAACAAATACATTTTGTTGAGGCGTGTATGTAGCCTAGAACTCATGTGAAATCCCTTCTTCATCAAGAAAGGTGTCCACATTTGCGTTATTGAACTCCGTTCCTTTGTCGCTGCGAACCTTCTTGATCTTCACTTCAAATTGACTTTGGGCGTTCCTAGCGAAGTTCTTGAAGATCTTTTGGACATGCAATTTATCATCAAGAAAGAACACCCACGTAAATCTTGAAAAATCATCGACTATGACTAAACCAAATGAATTTCCACTGAGACTTTTATAGGCATTTGGACCAAAAAGATCCATATGGAGCAGCTCGAGTGGTCTTCTCGTGGTCATGATGTTCTTCATGGGGTGGCTTCCTCCAACCTGTTTTCCTGCTTGACAAGAACTGCACAATCTATCCTTGTCAAATATAACATCCTTCACTCCAAGGATATGATCACCTTTAATAAGCTTATCAAGATTTCGCATGCCCACATGGTCAAACCTTATATGTCATAACCAACCTTCAAAAGATTTAGCAATTAAGCAAGTTCTAGGTTGAACATTTTTAGTGAAATCAACAATGTATAGGTCACCTCTACGTATACCGGTAAAGACCATTTTATGATTATCTCTTTGAAACACTTGCAATCTACTTTAGTAAATAGGACATTGATTCCAAAGTCAGCTAGTCTAGGTACGAAAAGTAAATTATAGCCAAGAGATTCAATGAACATAACATTTTGGATGGAGCTATCATGTGAGATGGCCACCTTACCAAAGCCAGCCACCTTACCCTTTGAGTTGTCACCAAAAGTGAAATATTTTCAAGGGACGTCGTTTTCAACAAGCTCACGAAACATATCCTTGTCTCCTATCATGTGATCAGTACATCCACTATCAAGAACCCATTCCTTTCCTCCAGCCATGTAGCTGTGAAGATTAGCCATAAGACCAAAGTGTCTCATAGACTCATCGAGATCAAAGTCACTGTCATCATCCTCATCATAGTATCCATGTTCAACATCGTCTTGTGATTGATCATCACCTAGAGAGAGTGATTCATTAGATTTATGATCATGAAAATGTTCATCTTTATGAATTCTAATGACTTACGAGATGATATTACTAATGATTCCAACATCTCCTTTAGCACACATAAGGTCACGAAGCTCAAATAAACAATCACCAAACTTAGGATCATTGGGATTCATCTTACTTAAAGCAATGGACTTTTGAAGAATCACATCTAGATTTTGCAAGAAATAGTTTGGAAATCGTTCCTCAAGAAATCTCCATATGGTGTAAGCACAATCAAGACTAAGCAAGCAACCAATCAAATTTCTAGGCAATCCTCTAATGATAAGATTGATAGTTCTAAGATTGCAGATCATGTCAAGAGACTCATCAGGGGTAGGATGCAAGGGGTCAACAAGGGGTGCACACGGGCTAGTAATGTACTTGTTCAAATGATATTCATTGAAAATATCAAGCATCTCATTTTTCCAAGCATTAAAGAACTCCCCATCAAGTATAGGCACTCTACGTCTAAAACTCCCCATCATAGACTCATCCATCTTCCTCCAATGGTGATTAAACCAAAGCAATGGAGACCAATGCTCTGATACCAATTGAAAGGATCGAGAAGAGGTGTCTACAGGGGGGTGATTAGACCCTCAACAAAGAAAAGTAGCAGTTTTTAAGTTCATTAAGTTAAGGTGGAGTTTTAGCACAAGTTTAAACATTCACAATACATGTCAAGCAAGCATGACAAGAGTATATGAGTAGCAGAATGTAAAGCATAAGTTGCAAGAAAGTAAAGGGATGGGATTGGAGTGTGCAAACGCAATTGGAGACACGAGGATTTTTGGCGTGGTTCCAATAGGTGGTGCTATTGTACATCCACGTTGGTGGAGACTTCAACCCACGAAGGGTAACGGTTGCCCGAGTCCACGGAGGGCTCCACCCACGAAGGGTCCATGAAGAAGCAACCTTGTCTATCCCACCATGGCCATCGCCCACGAAGGACTTGCCTCACTTGGGTAGATCTTCACGAAGTAGGCGATCTCCTTGCCCTTACAAACTCCTTGGTTCAACTCCACAATCTTGACGGGGGCTCCCAAGTGACACCTAGCCAATCTAGAAGATACCACTCTCCAAAAGGTAATAGATGGTGTGTGGATGATGAACTCCTTGCTCTTGTGCTTCAAATGATAGTCTCCCCAACACTCAACTCTCTCTCACAGATTTGGATATGGTGGAAAGATGATTTGAGTGGAAAGCAACTTGGGGAAGGCTACAGATCAAGATTCTTGTGGTTGGATTGGAATGTCTTGGTCTCAACACATGAGTAGGTGGTTCTCTCTCAGAAAATTAATGCTGGAAGTGTAGGCACGTTCTCATGGCTCTCTCTCAAATGGAAGGGCGTGGAGGGGTATTTATAGCCTCCACACAAAATCTAACCGTTGCACACAATTTACCAAACTCGGTGGGACCGAATAGTGAAACTCGGTGAAACCGACCTGGTTCAAAATGTGAACGTTAGGCTTTTCGGTGGGACCGACAATACCAACTCGGTGGGACTGATGTGCTAGGGTTAGGGTAAAACCTAAACTCGGTTTGACCGATTACACAAACTCGGTGAGACCGATTTTGGTAATAAGCAAACAGAGATTTCGTCAAGCAAACTCGGTTAGACCGACTGCGTATCTCGGTGAGACCAAAATAATTGCAACAGGCAACAGAGAGTTTGCAAGCCCATCTCGGTGAGACCGAGATCCCATCGGTGAGACCGAACTGATTAGGGTTTTTGGAAGTGGCTATGTCAAATGAACTCGGTGGCGTCGGATAGATCAAATCGGTGGGGCCAAGTTTGGCTTTAGGTTTAGGACATAGTTGGAATTGAGAAAGTGGTTGAGGGCTTTGGAGCATATCACTAAGCACTTTGAGCAAGCAGACCATTAAGCAACAACTCATCCCATTTTAATAGTATTGGTTTTCCAATAGACTCAATGTGATCTTGGATCACTAAAATAGAAATGAAGAGTCTTGCGCTTTTGCCAATCTTTGTCCTTAGCTTCTTGAAGGAGTTCCACATCCTCTTGTTCATGCCACGCCTTTGTTGAACTTTCTGAAATATACTAGATAAAAATATTTGTCCAACAAGAGATATGTTGACATTAATTACCAAAACCACCTAGGGAGCACTTGTGCTTTTAAAACTATGTGGCAAAGGTTGTCCATCACACAAAGTTTTTATGTGGTAAATGTTTGCGCAAGGTGGCCTAACGCAAATAGTTTTCAAGAGAAGGTCGTGTGTGATTGTTCATTGATCCTACATGGTTTATTCCTAGAAACTGTGTGCGTTGCCTAAGGCCATCGCCCATGGTATTTTCTCAATAATGGTTTGCAATAGCAAAACCCAATTAGTTGGCTAATTCGCCATTAGCAGGCTAATTGTCCTATTATTAATAATCCATTTATTAATCTAATTGACATTCATATTAAGCACACAATATATTTGAAAGTGCAACTATCCCTAGGTGGTTTTGGTAATTCATAACAACATATAGCTCATTGAGCTAATACTATTCCAAGATAATTATTTCAGGAAAGCTCAATGATTGGCATGGCATGGATGTGAAAGTGGAACCCTCAAAATGCTAAGGACAATGGATTGGCTCAAGCTCAAAAGCTCAAGACTCTTCATTTTATATTTTAGTGATCCAAGATCACATTGAGTCCATAGGAAAAGCCAATACTATTAAGGAGGGATGAGGTGTTGCTTAATGAGCCTCTTGCTTCATGTGCTTAGTGATATGCTCCAAAAACCCTCAACTACTTTCCCATATCCACATATGACCTAAACTCTAAGCCAAACTCGGTCCTACCGATTCTTCGTATCCGGTGCCACCGAGTTTCACTTGTCATTAGCCACTGCCAAACCCTAGCAATTCGGTTCTACCGATAAGGATCTCGGTCCCAGCGAGATGGGCTTGCAAACTCTCTGTTTCCCTTTTGTAACTTTTCGGTCCCACCGAAAGAGCGAATCGGTCCCACCGAGATTGCAATGTAAACTCAGTGTTTCCCCTTTGTATCTTTTCAGTCTCACCGAGTTCCACTCGGTCTCACCGAAAGAGCAAATTGGTCCCACTGAGTTTGCCTGACCAACTCTCTGGTTAGCTAATTACCAAATTCGGTCCCACCGAGTTTGTGTAATCGGTCTCACTGAGATTACATTATGCCCAAACCCTAACCGAATCGGTCCTACCGAGTTGCATGTCAGTCCCACCGAAATTCCTAACGGTCACTAGGTTTACTATTTCGGTCAGACCGAGTTTTCTGATTCGGTCCCACCGAGATTGGTAAATTGTGTGTAACGGTTGGATTTTGTGTGGAGGCTATATATACCCCTCCACCTCTTTCTCATTCTGTGAGAGAGCCATCAGAACACACACACCATTCCAACTCATATGTTCTGAGAGAGAACCACCTACTCATGTGTTGAGACCAAGACATTCCATTCCTACCATATGAATCTTGATCTCTAGCCTTCCCAAGTTGCTTTCCACTCAAATCTTCTTTCCACCAAATCCAAATCCTATGAGAGAGAGTTGAGTGTTGGGGAGACTATCATTTGAAGCACAAGAGCAAGGAGTTCATTACCTACACACCATTTGTTACTTCTTGGAGAGTGGTGTCTCCTAGATTGGCTAGGTGTCACTTGGGAGCCTCCGACAAGATTGTGGAGTTGAACCAAGGAGTTTGTAAGGGCAAGGAGATCGCCTACTTCGTGAAGATCTACCGCTAGTGAGGCAAGTCCTTCGTGGGCGATGGCCATGGTGGGATAGACAAGGTTGCTTCTTCATGGACCCTTTGTGGGTGGTTGCTTCTTCGTGGACCCTTCATGGGTGGATCCCTTTGTGGACTCGCGCAACCGTTGCCCTTGGGTGGAGCCCTGTGTGGACTCGCGCAACCGTTACCCTTTGTGGGTTGAAGTCTCCATCAACGTGGATGTAGGATAGCACCACCTATCCAAACCACGGGAAAAACATCCGTGTCTCCAATAGCGTTTGACTTCTCCAAACCCTTCCCTTTATACTCTTGCAAGTTGCATGCTTTACTTCCCGCTGCCCATAAACTCTTTGCATGCTTGCTTGAATTGTGTGATGATTGCTTGACTTGTCCTAAAATAGCTAAAATCTGCCAAGAACTAAAATTGGGAAAAGGTTAAGTTTTTAATTGGTCAAGTAGTCTAATCACCCCCCCTCTAGACATACTTTCGATCCTACAAGTGGTATCAGAGCCTTGGTCTCCATTTGCTTGATCTCCATAGCTTTTGGTGGTCATAGCCTTGGTTTCACAACCTCGGAGAGTATGGCGTCTAGCGAGGGAAATTATCACCGAAGAGGTCCTTACTTTGATGGTACTAATTTTGCTAGTTGGAAGCATAAAATGAAAATGCATATTCTTGGACATAACCCCGCTGTTTGGGCTATTGTGTGTGTTGGTTTGCAAGGTGACTTCTTTGATGAGAGAGAACCAAACCGTGAAGCTACTGCGGATGAGTTGAAGATGTTGCAATCAATGCTCAAGCTTGTGATATTCTCTTCAACGGATTATGCCCAGAAGAATTCAACAAAATCAGCCGCCTTGAGAATGCAAAGGAAATTTGGGACACTTTGATTGATATGCACGAAGGTACCGACTCCGTCAAGGAATCCAAGTTGGATGTGCTTCAAAGCCAACTTGACAAGTTCAAGATGAAGGATGGTGAAGGTGTCGCTGAAATGTACTCTAGGCTTGCTCTCATCACAAATGAGATTGCCGGCTTAGGAAGTGAAGAGATGACCGATAGATTCATCATCAAGAAGATCCTAAGAGCCTTGGATGGAAAATATGATACCGTGTGCACATTGATCCAAATGATGCCAAATTACAAAGATCTCAAGCCAACGGAAGTGATTGGAAGAATTGTTGCTCATGAGATGTCACTTAAGGATAAAGAGGAACTTCACAACAAGTCAAGTGGTGCCTATAAAGCCTCATGTGAAGCCCCTACATCATCAAGTGAGAAACAAGACTTCAATGAAGAATTGAGCTTAATGGTGAAGAACTTCAACAAGTTCTACAAGAGTAGAAGCAAAGATAGAAGCTCCAAGTCAAGGTCCTACAATGATAAAAGATCTTCTAGTCGAGAGAGAAACTGTTACAATTGTGGAAGACCCGGACACTATTCCAACGAGTGTACGGCTCCCTACAAGAAAAGAGAAGATTCTCCAAAAAGAAGAAGCAAAGGATCACCACCAAGAGAGAGAAGGAGTAGAGATGATCGTTATGAACGAAGATACTCACGGAGAAGCAAGGATTCGGAAAGGAAGGAAAAATCATCAAGGAGCTACACAAGACGAAGACATCAAGCTCATGTTGGTGAATGGGTATCCGGCTCCGACTCCGACAGCCACTCCGAGAGAAGTTATCACTCTGACTCCGAAGATACTCAAGATGAAGGTGTTGCCGGTCTAGCACTTGTGTCAACCAACTCCTACGACATATTTGACTCACCAAATGAAGGAATTGGAAGATGCTTCATGGCCAAAGGTCCTAAGGTAACACACCCCGAGTATGTTGATTTCGATAGTGATGAAGATGACTTGTTAGGTGATGATTTGCTTAGTGACAACTCTAGTGATGAATACTATGATGAAAGACCAATTAATCATGCTAATCAAGATAAAACGAATGACAATGATAAGGAGAAGATTGAGGCTCTAACTAAAGAACTAAAAACTCTTAAGTTAGCTCATGACACTATCTTCGAAGATCATCGAGAACTTTTAAGAGCTCATGAGAAGCTACGCTTTGAAAAACTCAATCTTGAGCAAGAGCATGAGTTCTTAAAGGCAATCAATGATGATCTCCGCAAGAAAAGTTCTTCTTACATTGCCAAGCATTTACTCTTATCCAATTACATGCCTCAAGTCAAATCTAACAAGAAAGATTCTTCCGCTAGTAGTAACAATGATCACGCTAAATCCAATATTGTTGCTTCTAGTAGTTCTCTTGATTCCACTAATGATTCTCTTAGCCAAGTTACACTTGAGCAAGAAAATAGCTTATTGAAGGGAATTATAGAGAAAGGAGTGTACAAAAGCCTTGCCGGGAGTAAGCAATTCGAGGAAATTGTGCGCAAGCAAGGAATGCACCGGAAGAATCAAGGTATTGGTTTTGAATGAAAGTTCAATGCCAATGGAGTTGAATGGGAAGAAGATCAATACCCCAAGACAAAGTTTTTCCCTCAACAAGATAAGTTTTTCAAGGGGACACAAGCTCAAGATGATCTTCCACCACAAGACTACGAGCAAAAAGGCAAGAACAAGCTTCAAGAGGAAATTGATGCATTTGAAGAAGCTCCTAAGACCTTAGTCAAGTGGATTCCCAAGACTACCTCAAGCTCCACTTCATCAAGTACGACTACAACTCCAAGGATTCCCATCAAGATGATTTGGATCCAAAAGAAGAAGAACTAGAAAGTTCTTGAGGGTGACTCCGCCAACATACTTCACTCTTATCATTTTGGCAAGAACAAGTGCAATCAACTTCCACATCTTGCACTAGTTCAAGGAGTCACAAACCCTCTTGTTGGTAAGACAAGGGACAAGGTAACCTAAAAGTTTTCATGGACATCATCTTTTGTGTGCATCATTCTATGTCTATGGATATCCTTGTTTGTTCCTTGTGGGACTAACCCATGTAGGTATTGAAAGTGCAATTCACTCAAATGGATAGCTCCAAGAGATCTACATCAACATTGAGCATCCACATCTTCAATGTCTACATGAAGTCATCATCGACAAAACCCAAGGTTAGTTCATCCCTCTTAGGGGGGATATCACATCTAGGGGGAGCTTTACTCTAAGACTGAGCTAAAGCAACTCTAAAGATGTGAACAAAACAATGCTTTATGTAAAAGTGGTAACCCCACTTGAGCTTAAACGATGAGTATGACCTACGATCAAGTGTTCTCACTTGACTCCTAAGTCAATATGCTCATATATATAGATGACCTAGTCATCGCAAATTGCCTGATAGATGCTAGAATTGGTTGTGCATGCTTTGCCACATATTCCATTTGCTATCTTATTGTGTGAGCATGCTGATTGCATATTTTTACTCATTCGAGGACATCCACTTGTTGCTTTGATTGTTCGGCTTTATCTTCTTTTGCCAAGTGGATGGACAAGAATGCCTAAGAATCTCCTCTAGCTATCTATGCTTTTCTCGTCTCAAACTCTATTCATGCTGCATCACAAAATTTGATCAAGTCAGATTCGAACCACTCTGTGTGAGGAGCGCTCGGAGTCCCCGATTCGTCATAGACTTAAACTTCCAAAACCTCTTTATGATTCTCGGTCTGACCGATACTCCACTTTCGGTCCTACCGAGATCATTAAGTTGATCTAAGTTTTCAATCTTGGTGCAACCGATTTGAACCTTTCGGTCTCACCGAGTTTCAGTAACTGCACGTAGTTATGAATCTCGGTGCCACCGAGTTGTTCAACTCGGTCACACCGACAGGGTCGGGCTATATATAGTCACGGGCAAAACTTGGAAATTTCTCCGAACCCCTTCGCCCGCGCGATAGCCTGCTCTGCCCTTGAGGTCTCCGGATCGTCTTCTCGCCGCCAGCAGCCTCCAGTCGCTGGTCTCCGTCGCCGTCAACGGGATTTCTGCCCAGCCATTGCCGCCGTAGCAAGTCCACGCCGAACTAGGGTATGGACTTGATCTTTGTGCTATTCCTCAATCTGATTCCTAGCACATTGTGATCATATTGTTTCTGGCCACGTTTGATAAACTTCTATCCAGTCAAAACGCTCATAGATTAGGTTTGATTTGAAAATTCTAGGTTTAGATTTCCGCCGAAACCATCTCGGACCCACCGAGTTGAAAAACTCGGTCCCACCGATTTGGCTTATGCCATTGCACAAGTAAAACTCGGTCTGACCGAGAATTACCATCGGTGTGACTGATTTTTGAACTCAGTGAAACCCTAGCAGTCTCGGTGCCACCGAACTGTGACTCGGTCTGACCGAGTTCACCAGTTTAGGTTCCAAAACTGCTTCGGTATCACCGAGTTTGAAAATCGGTAGATCCGAGATGATTTCAGTGGGAAACTAAAAACTAAGTTTTTGGATCATTCTTTTTGCAAAAATCTCTGCATTTTGTGATGCGCATCCACTCTATCTCCTCTATAATCTATTCACAGGCTCAACAGTCAGTTTGCAACATGTCAGACCAGAGTGACAGCCAAAACTTGTCACAGCAGCAAGTGCAGTTGAGTGAGGGCACTAGCCCCTCAAGTTCCTCAGATGAAGGCAGCAGGAGCACTCCTAGCAATTTGCCAAAAGCTGCCACGAGACAAAGGAAGAAGAAAACCTCAGATTCTGAAGATGAGGACTATGTGGCAGAGGAAGAGCCCACCTCCAAGAGAGTTGAGCCAGCTCAAGGCTCAAAGCTAGGCCTGAAAATCAAGAGGCCAGCAGGCAGGCAACCCATGTCAAAGGCTAGAGCCTCAACTGAGAAGCCTTCTCCCATTGAGCCCGTTTCAGCTGAGGGCAAGAAGAGGAAAGAAAGAGTGAAGAAGACTGTAGCCAGAGTGCTTGGGAAAGCCTCCATCATGGTAGAAGAGGAGGAGGAAGAAGAGGCAGCTGCACCAGCGCCCAAGGCAGCCAAACTTATGGGAGATGCCATAAGGTCAGAGGGAGCTACATCCAAGCCCAAGGAAGCACCTAAGGCTGCATCTAAGCCTAAGAGTGCACCAAAGAGGAACACACGGAGCATTCCTGCAGCTGAGAAGAACAAGGCCCCAGTGCCTGAGACTGTTGCTGAGGATGAGGAAGAGAGTGTCCTTCGGAAGCTCAAGCCCAAGATCCCAGACCACAACGATGCCCATCCTGTGGCTGAGGATATGAAGCTCAGGAGAGACTCAGGGCTCAGGAAGTGGAGAGAAGCAGATCCATATGCTTCTAGGAGAAGGACTGCAGTGGACTACAGATTTCATACCAAGGAGCAGCAAGATTTCTATGAGACAGTGCTACTTGACAAGAAGCCAATCGTATGTGACATGAGATGGGTCGACTGGACCTATATCAAGGACAATGAAGAGTACTACCCAAGAGTTCGGGACAGCTTCAAGGCATGTGGAGTAGAGGACTTTGTTGGGCAGAAGCTCACAAAGTGGAATGAGGAATTGATCATGCAATTCTACTCCACAGCACACTTTTATCTGGATGGCAGGATCACATGGATGTCAGAAGGTACAAGGTACAACTCTACTATTGAGGAATGGGCGAAGCTAATCAATGCCCGGAGGAGCAAGCAGATGACTTGGACATTTATGCCAAGAAAAGTTTGGACCACAACTCCATGTCCAACATGTACAAGGAGATTCCTAATGAAGCACTTGACACATTCAAGTTTGGCTCAGTGCATTATCTGCTCTCAGGATTGCCTACGATCAACTGGATCCTTAGGCACACCCTTCTGCCCAAGTCTGGAGATCACAAGATGATTAGAGGTCATGCGATCAATTTGCTTCATGTTTTTGACGTGCCTCAAAAATTCAAAGTTATGAGCCTCATAGTGGAAACGATCAAAAGGACTGCGGCAGATCAGAAGAGGAGCTGTGGATATGCCCCTCAGATTCAGGAGCTCATCAACTCCAAGATGGGCACGGGCATATATTTTTTGGATAAGGAACACCTGCCCATCCGTCCAGATTTCGAGAACAATGAAGTTGTGATGACAGAGAATGAACCATCATCTGCCCATGCCCAAGCTCAGAAGGAGAAGGTGAAGAAGGAGAAAGCTGCCAGGATGCCTACTCAAGCGGAGGCATCTGATTACTTCCTGAAAACCAAACAAGAGCAGCTCAGTTACTTGATTGCGTCCACCCTGCGGATTGAGCAGAGTATAGCCACCCTGACTCGGAACCAGGAGAGCTTAGAGAGGATCATGGAACAAAGATTCTATGACTTGGACATCAAGGTGACAGAGATACAGACTGCCGTGGAGCAGCTCCAGGACGACATGAATGAGAGGAGAGGCAGGACCACGACTCATGCTTTTGCGAGGGTGCCACGAGGTCCGGGGTCGTCTGCACTGCCAGTTGCTGACACCAGAGCTACAACGTCTGCACCAGCCACAGCCTCCGTTCCACCAGCTCCAGCATCCACTTCAGCCTCGACTCCGACCACGTCTACCGAAGGCTTTGTCCTTGGAGTGCTCCGGACTCCACCACCACCTGAAGATCAAGCCTGAGCATCGATCTAGTGCTATGCATTTTCTAGGAACTTTTTGGTAACTTGTTGCCAAAGGGGGAGAAGATGAATAGATCATAGGCTTCGAGAGAGAGATTGTTGCTTTTCTCTCTTGCTTTATTTGGTGTTTTTTTCGAACCTTGTTTGCTTGTGTGTGAGATACTACGTCCTTATGCTTGTGAGACATCGATGATCATGTGTTTGATCATAAGCTACACTTAATGTTCGCTTAATGCTTGCTTAAATATTACCATTCTATCTATCGCTTGTGATCATTCACTATTCTTGGTGATGAGTGCATGCATTTCAATCTCATCATTTTGAGCGCTCCACCAAGATGTATGTGACATGGAAGAGTAACCCATGACTCTAACTCTTTGTGCATTTGCAGTCCAAAGCAAATTTTAAATATGCACAAATTTAGGGGGAGCTCTTACTTATCACATACTTCTCAAAGCGACGATATATTTCGTGCTTATTATCTTTTGTAGAAGCTTTGATCTATATGTTGTCATCAATTACCAAAAAGGGGGAGATTGAAAGTGCAACTATCCCTAGGTGGTTTTGGTAATTCATAACAACATATAGCTCATTGAGCTAATACTATTCCAAGATAATTATTTCAGGAAAGCTCAATGATTGGCATGGCATGGATGTGAAAGTGGAACCCTCAAAATGCTAAGGACAATGGATTGGCTCAAGCTCAAAAGCTCAAGACTCTTCATTTTATATTTTAGTGATCCAAGATCACATTGAGTCCATAGGAAAAGCCAATACTATTAAGGAGGGATGAGGTGTTGCTTAATGAGCCTCTTGCTTCATGTGCTTAGTGATATGCTCCAAAAACCCTCAACTACTTTCCCATATCCACATATGACCTAAACTCTAAGCCAAACTCGGTCCTACCGATTCTTCCTATCCGGCGCCACCGAGTTTCACTTGTCATTAGCCACTGCCAAACCCTAGCAATTCGGTTCTACCGACAAGGATCTCGGTCCCACCGAGATGGGGTTGCAAACTCTCTGTTTCCCTTTCGTAACTTTTTGGTCCCACCGAAAGAGCGAATCGGTCCCACCGAGATTGCAATGTAAACTCAGTGTTTCCCCTTTGTAACTTTTCGGTCTCACCGAGTTCCACTCGGTCTCACCGAAAGAGCAAATCGGTCCCACCGAGTTTGCCTGACCAACTCTCTGGTTAGCTAATTACCAAATTCGGTCTCACCGAGTTTGTGTAATCGGTCTCACCGAGATTACGTTATGCCCAAACCCTAACTGAATCGGTCCTACCGAGTTGCATGTCAGTCCCACCGAAATTCCTAACGGTCACTAGGTTTACTATTTCGGTCAGACCGAGTTTTCTGATTCGGTCCCACCGAGATTGGTAAATTGTGTGTAACGGTTGGATTTTGTGTGGAGGCTATATATACCCCTCCACCTCTTTCTCATTCCGTGAGAGAGCCATCAGAACACACACACCATTCCAACTCATATGTTCTGAGAGAGAACCACCTACTCATGTGTTGAGACCAAGACATTCCATTCCTACCATATGAATCTTGATCTCTAGCCTTCCCAAGTTGCTTTCCACTCAAATCTTCTTTCCACCATATCCAAATCCCATGAGAGAGAGTTGAGTGTTGGGGAGACTATCATTTGAAGCACAAGAGCAAGGAGTTCATTACCTACACACCATTTGTTACTTCTTGGAGAGTGGTGTCTCCTAGATTGGCTAGGTGTCACTTGGGAGCCTCTGACAAGATTGTGGAGTTGAACCAAGGAGTTTGTAAGGGCAAGGAGATCGCCTACTTCGTGAAGATCTACCGCTAGTGAGGCAAGTCCTTCGTGGACGATGGCCATGGTGGGATAGACAAGGTTGCTTCTTCGTGGACCCTTTGTGGGTGGTTGCTTCTTCGTGGACCCTTCGTGGGTGGAGCCCTTCGTGGACTCGCGCAACCGTTGCCCTTGGGTGGAGCCCTGTGTGGACTCGCGCAACCGTTACCCTTCGTGGGTTGAAGTCTCCATCAACGTGGATGTAGGATAGCACCACCTATCCGAACCACGGGAAAAACATTCGTGTCTCCAATAGCGTTTGACTTCTCCAAACCCTTCCCTTTATACTCTTGCAAGTTGCATGCTTTACTTTCCGCTGCCCATAAACTCTTTGCATGCTTGCTTGAATTGTGTGATGATTGCTTGACTTGTCCTAAAATAGCTAAAATCTGCCAAGAACTAAAATTGGGAAAAGGTTAAGTTTTTAATTGGTCAAGTAGTCTAATCACCCCCCTCTAGACATACTTTCGATCCTACAATATTTCATTTCCATATTAAAGAAGCAGGATTTCATAATTGAAATACATCAGAGTAAAACATGATATAGCTTCAGCAGTTAGCTACCCCATTACACAACTGCACCAGCACCAAGTTTCACATGCAACATATAGAACCTTTCCAAATTAGCAACATAGATGGTACATAGACAGATGCATCTCATCTGGAAAGGCCAATATTGAGCCTTCATTCATGTTGAAGGTCTTTTCAACTTTAGGCCAGTGCCTGTGGATGATTGACCGTCCGTCCTTCGTCCTCTTCAGGAACATTTCAATATTGAACCGTGGGTGTTGTATGAAAACCTTCCTCGCCTCCTGACCATAGAGGTAGTTTGAGAGGTAATCATAAGTGAACTACTTTGGAAAGGCCTAAAAACCAAGATG
Source organism: Triticum dicoccoides (assembly GCF_002162155.2). Classification (NCBI taxonomy): domain Eukaryota; kingdom Viridiplantae; phylum Streptophyta; class Magnoliopsida; order Poales; family Poaceae; genus Triticum; species Triticum dicoccoides. Next base: position 313,764,856 of record NC_041392.1, on the reverse strand, counting down.
TGCATAAATATCTCCTCTATATTGGAAATGGGGCAAAGGAATAAAAAAGGCAAGGTGTAATAGTTATTACCATCTTGTAGTGAACTGATGTCTTCTAAATTGTGTAGACAAAGATCTTGTTGTTTTTTGTCGCTAATTTCTTTATCCTAACAATCTTTCTGAGTTTCTTGACTTGATTGATATTCATGGACAACTCATTTACCCATATGCAAAAAGGGTCGAACAGTGGGTCAAAACCTCTAACAGCATGACCTACATGTGCAAGACCAAATTGTTAAAAACCTAAATATTAGAATGGTTCCTGCAATTGCACAATAATGTGCTATTAGACAACAGACCATGAACGTGCTAACCTCGATTGTAAACCTCAGTGCTTCACATTGTTTCCCTGCAACACATATAAGGTAGTTAGTCATCAGGTTAAGTAAGGGTTCACATGCTATTAGTAAAATATGTTGACGAAAAATAAGCACATTGCAGATTCATCAGATTAATTCAATCCACATGGAAAACCCATTTATCCAAACCAAGCATGATTAATAACTAGTAAATATAGCACTTGCAATTGTTTCTAATGTATTAAGTGCAACCAAATTCAATTTATTCCTCACATGCACAACAATACAAAATTCTACCCACGACAATTGGACATCGCATTGCAGAATTGAACCAAGTAGTTAACTAAACACCACAATAAATGAACCAAACACTAACTAAGGACCACATTGCACAATATAACATACTCCTAATAGAAGATCAGACAGTTAACCAAACCAAGCATGCTTAATAACTTGGAAATATAGCAATTGTATTTGTTTCTCATGTATTTACTACATCCAAATTCAATTTATTCCTCACATGGTGTACAATAATAGAATGCACACAACAATTGAACATCACATTGCATAATTGAACCAAATAGTTAACTGAACACCGCAACAAATGAACCAAACGTTAACTAAGCACCACATTGCACAATATAACATACTCCTAATAGAAGATCAGATAGTTAACCAAACCAAGCATGCTTAACAACTTGGAAATATAGCAATTCTATTTGTTTTTCATGTATTTACTACAGCCAAATTCAATTAATTCCTCACATGGTATACAATAACAGAATGCACCCACAACAATTGAACATCGCATTGCAGAATTGAACCAAATAGTTAACTAAACACCACAACAGATGAACCAAACGTTAACTGAGCACCACATTGCACAATATAACATACTCCTAATAGAAGATCAGACAGTTAACCAAACCAAGCATGCTTAACAACTTGGAAATATAGCAATTGTATTTGTTTCTCATGTATTTAGTACAACCAAATTCGATTTATTCTCACATGGTATACAATAACAGAATGCACCCACAACAATTGAACATCACATTGTAGAATGGAACCAAACAGTTAACTAAACACCACAAAAATGAACCAAACATTAACTGAGCACCACATTGCACAATGTATAACATACTAGAAGATCAAACAGTTAACCAAACCAAGCATGCTTGACAACTTAGAAATATAGCAATTGTATTTGTTTTTCATGTATTTTGTAAAGAAAAATTCGATTTATTTCTCACATGGAAGACAATACAAAATTGCACCCTGAAGAATTGAACATCACATTTGCAGAATTGAACCAAACAGTTAACCAAACACAACAACTAATTAACCAAAAAGTTAATAAGTGAGCACCACATTGCACGACATATAGAACATATACACTAGAGCAATAGATTGCATGGTAAAAGTAGGTAGCGCAATTCACTAGAATTTGCTAAGGAAAGGCAGTAGCTAGCAAACTGAACATGGGTCCTTATAGTGAGCTAATAAGACAAGCTACTCCTCATTGTCGGAGATATCGATGATGATTGGCTCCTTGGACATGGAAGAGGGCGAGGCCTCTGCATCGTGGGTGCCCTCATCATAGTGGTGAGTTGCCTGAGCCGCTCCGGGCACCAACATGTTGGCTCTCGAGTTGAGGTAAGCACGTGCATGCTGAGAAAACACCTCGCAGTCTTTGTCGAAGGCACCAAGGGTGGCCTCGAGAAAATGCCACGAACTGTTGTTTAAAGTAGCCAGCCGCGTCATGGATTCAGCATGTGAGGCGTCGACGGTGGCCTTGACGGCGAGGTGCTGCTCCAAGATCTGGGGGTCGGCATGAATGGCAGCCATCGCGGCCTCATCCGCGCGTGCAGCTGCGATTTGCTTCTTCGCTGCCAAATGCTCCTTGAGCTCCTGGCTATAATGCGTGCACCATGGCTTAGGGCGGCGCTTATTTGGTGGAGAGGTCGATGATTTGGGTGGAAGGTGTTGCGTCGGCGGTCGGGGCATGTGGGATGTGGAAGGAGGGGGAGGATGGGGGTCTGGTGTGGATCCCCTGCCTGGACGAGGCCGAGCAGCATGAAGGAGGGTCGCCGGCGAGGGGGCGGCGCTGCAAGCAAGGAGTGAAGGTTTCAACTTCGAAAGGAAGGTGGAAATAGGGGAAATGTGGCTTTTGGTAAGGGGGAGGGGCGGGGAGGTAGATATTTCCGCGGAAGCCGAAAATTTTGAATCGGTTCAGTGAAAAAACCGGCGCGTAAAGTATCATCAGACACGGTCCCTTATTTAGAACTGTGTACGATATGTGAACATCACAAATGATTCAGATAGATTAACCCGTGTGTGATGAATTTGAACGTCAAAATTTTGGTTCCAATTTCCCTGGTTACACTGGTCATCCACATCATTACATAATTTGGGTACACATCACACCCACACTTCTTAATCGAGCAAGTTCAGCAATTAAATAGAGCTGGCTGGCCTAAACATTACTCTAACAAATTAAAGACCAACACTCTTAGTTAAACAAAACAAAGAGTACTACTACGGCTGGTGCTCGTCGATCTCCGCCGCCTCCTCCATGTCCAGCTTGCGCCCGACGGTCTCCTGGGGAAGGGGCTCCACGGCATCCATTGCACCATACTCGACAAGCATCTCGCCATCCGCGTCCGCCATCTCTTTGGGAAAGGCCGCCACAAGCTCGGTGTGGGCGGCCGCGATTTGGGCTTGGACGGGCTCCGTCGTCGCAAGGTATGCGGCGGAGGAACGGGCGGCTGCTCGAACGCTCTCGGCGATTGCCAACTCTTCGGCCGTGGGTTCCTTAACATTGTCGGAGAAGCTTCGTTCGATATGTGCGGTGACTGCCACGAGCTAGGCGTGGGCGACCTCGACATGGTCGTGGGCAGCCTCCATCAGGGCTAAGGCCGCCACTGTGGAATGGACAGCTACTGTGCCGCTCTCGCCAGTTGGTATCCCCGAGGCAGATGTTGCTGCCGTCACCTGAGAAGCAACAGCACCCATTTGGGCTACCTTGGCCACCCAGTCGTAGATTGTGGTCGGGCTCATGCACCTTGTTAGCAGGCACATGGCAGCTGCGGCCGCGCTCTCGTCGGAGTGGGCCGTCGAAGTTGCCCTCACGACGCGGGTCCATGTCCCCATCTTTTACTGGCGATGATTGAACAGTGAAATGATATTTGTCGGCGTTCTGGGAAAGGGGTCCCCAGACTTGCCTGCCTACGGCCCGCCGCATGACTCATCCTGCGGCCCCGTCGGCCCATCTTCACCAGCAAACACCCAAGACCCTCGCGAGGGGCCAAGCCTCACGAGGCGAATGATGCAAGACCTCCTCAGGGGCGGCCTCACCAGGCTGGCTCGCGAGGGGCAGAGAGATCAAGGCAAGGCAAACCTCGCGAGGTTCCAATGACGTAAGCCATGGCGATCAAGACCAGGCGGGCGCCAGCAAGCGTAGTGTCCTCGTTTGCTCTTTGGTGCTAAGGGGGCAAGCGTAGGCGAGGAGTTCCAAGGCATCAGGCAAAGGTTTCTATATCGGTGCAACAAGACCAAGATCAGCAGGACGCAGGACGGAGGTCACCATGGAGCCCAAGACGGCGTCACCACCAGAGCCTTTGGCAGGCGAAGACTACTTTTGTCAGGATAACTTGTACTAGTTGTCTCCCTTCAAATTGGCCGTTGCGGGATCCCTTCCTGCTCAATATTTGGGAAGCGTACCAGGGCCTCTATAAATAGGACTAGCCACCACCATACCTAGGGGGATCGACCTCATCTTGGATCGGAGCTATTCCATCCTTAGCCTCACACCAGTTCACTAAGCACAAGAACACTCTCCTCAGGGGGATGTTCTTCCCTTGTAATTGTTCATCCTCAGCCCAAGAGGAAATCCACCACACCACACTGGAGTAGGGTATTACACCACAACGGTGGCCCGAACCAGTATAAATCTTGTGTCTCGTGTTCTTTCGGTCCATCAAGCTAGGTCGTGAGATCGTTGAGTGCGCGAGCTAGAGAGGGGGGAGATCTTCGTGCGCACCCCATTGTTCGAACCTCAAGGGTTTTGCCGGAACCTGAAATATGACATTTGTCACTCCACGTAGGGGTGCGTCGTAGTCTTCCTTTCACCAGTCAATCCACCGACACCCTGCAGCTCCAATGTCCGATGACCCAAGGACCAATGCTGACCGGTGGGGAGCCTCGCCGGCTCGGGCGGCCCCGCCTGCCCAAGAAGACCTCAACCCCGCACCCCAGGCAGCACGCGCACCGCCAAGCGCTGCAGGGCATGGGCGGCGCGGTCAAGCGCCATCCACCCTTATTCCATGCCATGTACGGGCAGCTTCAAGGGCTTCAAGCCATGCCACGGCCACGGCGCCGCACACCCGATGGAACAAGCAAACATGAGGGCCGCACTCACGGTGGCTCACGAGCTGCTGTGATGCTGGCTGATGGAGAGCGGCCGGGATGCACTACTGGAGTGCGTCACCGAGCTGCTGGACACTGCAGCCTCGGAAGCGCCTCCCTTCTGCTCCCTGCTTACACCGCAGGCCGCGGCCAGATCGCATGGCAGGCCTCGCCGCGCCTGCGCGGCCCCGGGCGCGCCTCTGAGATCCATCGACAATGGCGTGGCCAACGGCACCGGACGCCCAATCGCACCCCCGCCACCTCCAACGAGCGCAGGTACGAGCGTCGCCACCTACGGCCCCGGCGGGATGCCGCCCTACCTACCTCTGTGATGCGTCCGTCAACAGAAAAACGATGGCGCGAACAATTTCCCAATCTTTCACAGTACAAATCAGTTTATATATAGCAGCCTGACAACAATCTAGAATTAGGTTTACCAAGATGCAAACCCAACCAAACAACAAGCGAACCCCACTATGGCTGGAATCACCTGGACGATCTTTAGCAGATCACGTGTAGCAATTGGAGCAGCTCTCCAATCCACACGCACAAGAACAAACCACGATGGGTTCTCAACAGAAGGAAGAACATAGAATTGGCCGCTGCCACATCTTGGCGATTTTCTGGTTTAATTAACTCCAAAACCTAACCTCCTTGATACACGGTCGGCTGGCCCTTTTAATAGTGCACGCAGGCACAAGGTACAACCCACCTGGACTCTTTTTGTATGGGTCGAATACTAATTGGACTCCAACCTAATCATAGCCACGGTCTGCTACTAGTACTAATCCAACTATCCTAAATAATCACTAATTAATAATTTGAAAAATATGGCACACTGATCACAAAAAGCCAAAACAACTAGTACTACTCCCTTACACGTTCATGTAGATGGGTTTGCATGCATGGAGTTCTCAATTGTGGATCGACTTCCTCTGCTGCAACAAGCTGAACATGCCCAATAGAAATATGTTTTGCCATCTTGCCACAATGTACAAAGTTTTCTCTCAATTCAATTTCTTGATTGCCTTTACGCAGAACAGTAGCTTCTTTTTGTTTCTTTTTCTCATTGCGCTTGGCAGGAATTACATACTTCTCTGTCCATCTCTAGTTGGTGTTATTGACCATACTTTTGGCGATAACACATGAGGTCACATCACTCTGGGCGGTGCGCTGGGCCGGGCGACATGGAGCGTGGGGCACTACGGTGAGGTCTTCGAGGCGGCGGCCTCGGAGGCCTACGTACCTCGCATGATGGACTACGAGTACGTGCTGGAAGACGACCCCGGCTCGTTCCTCGAGCTGAGCTGGGAGGAGGAGGCTCTAGAAACTAGGGCTTTCCAGGAGCCTCTCGGAAGCCTCACCAACCATGCCAGCAACGACAGCTACAGGGTACCACTAATCTCTAAGGAACAAGCTTATGCTAACCATGGGTCGCGGGAGGATCAAGTCACGGTGGCAGACGGCGGCCCCAGCTCGGCGGCCCCCCTTCCGCCAGGGGGAGCACACTGGGGGCTGTTCGGGAGGATCCGGGAGCAAGGCCCCTCCCCGCATCACACGGAGCAAGACATCCCCCGGAGGTAGGCCCTCTACTGGGGAGGTGCCGGCGAGCCTTCCCCCAACAAAGGACCCGTGGTTGCTGCGGGCACCGCTGGCGTCCCCTTTGCCCCCTGGTGTCGTCCTGGTTACCGGTCGCCCCCAGTGGTGGTCGAGGGTGGTGCAAGGCGGGGCCCTCGTTTGGCGATATGAAGTAAGGCTCGCGCATGTGAAGATCTCCGCTCGTGACACTCTCGCATAATAATGAGTGGGGCTGTACACGCCCCGGAGTCTCAGGAGTGCCGCCCTCGGGCCTCGGGGGCTCCCTCCCACGACTAGAGGCGTCACTTAGCTCCGCACTGGTGAGAAGACAAGAAAACTAGACTAGGTGCCGGACGCGGCCATTTGCTTTCATCTCTCTTGTTGTAGCCCTGTTTTCTGGCTTTGGATTTAAGTTGAAGCTTGATGACCCACAAGTATAGGGGATCTATCATAGTCCTTTCAATAAGTAAGAGTGTCGAACCCAACGAGGAGCAGAAGAAAATGATAAGCGGTTTTTAGCAAGGTATTCTCTGCAAGTACTGAAATAAGTGGTAACAGATAGTTTTGTGATAAGATAGGTTGTAACGACCAACAAGTAACAAAAGTAAATAAAGTGCAGCAAGATGGCCCAATCCTTTTGTAGCAAAGGACAAGCCGGAACAAACTCTTATAATAGGAAAAGCGCTCCCGAGGACACATGGGAATATCGTCAAGCTAGTTTTCATCACATTCATATGATTCGCGTTTGATACTTTGATAATTTGATATGTGGGTGGACCGGTGCTTGGGTGATGTTCTTACTTGAACAAGCATCCCACTTATGATTAACCTCTATTGCAAGCATCCGCAACTACAAAAAAGTATTAAGGTAAACTTAACCATAGCATGAAACATATGGATCCAAATCAGCCCCTTACGAAGCAACGCATAAACTAGGGTTTAAGCTTCTGTCACTCTAGCAACCCATCATCTACTTATTACTTCCCAATGCCTTCCTCTAGGCCCAAATAATGGTGAAGTGTTATGTAGTCGACGTTCACATAACACCACTAGAGGTTAGACAACATACATCTTATCAAAATATCGAACGAATACCAAATTCACATGACTACTCATAGCAAGACTTCTCCCTTGTCCTCAGGAATGAACGTAATTACTCACAAAGCGTATTCATGTTCATAATCAGAGGGGTAATAATATGCATATAGGATCTGAACATATGATCTTTCACCAAATAAACCAACTAGCATCAACTACAAGGAGTAATCAACACTACTAGCAACCTACTAGCACCAATCCCGGACTTTGAGACAAGAATTGGATACAAGAGATGAACTAGGGTTTGGAGATGAGATGGTGTTGGTGAAGATGTTGATGGAGATTTCCCTCTCCCGATGAGAGGAGCTTTGGTGATGACGATGGCGATGATTTCCCCCTCCGGGAGGGAAGTATCCCCGGCAGAACAGCTCTGCCGGAGCTCTAGATTGGATCCAAGGTTCCGCTTCGTGGCGGCGGAGTCTCGTCCTGAAAATTTCATCCTTATTTTTTTCTCATCAAAAGACCTCATATAGGAGAAGATGGGCATCGGAGAGCCACCAGGGGGCCCATGAGATAGGGGGGCGCGCCCCCCACCCTCGTGAGAAGGGTGTGGGCCCCTGGCCTTCATCTTTGGCATGGATTTTTCTTTATTTCTTTTAAGACGTTTCGTGGAGTTTCAGGACTTTTGGAGTTGCGCATAATAGGTCTCTAATATTTGCTCCTTTTCTAGACCAGAATTCCAGCTGCCGGCATTCTCGCTCTTTATGTAAACCTTGTAAAATAAGAGAAAATAGCCATAAGTATTGTGACATAAAGTGAAATAACAGTCCATAATGCGATAAATATCGATATAAAAGCATGATGCAAAATGGACGTATCAACTGCCCCAAGCTTAGACCTTGCTTGTCCTCAAGCGAAAAGCCGATAACAATAAATATGTCCTCATGTTTAGAGGTAGAGGCGTCAATAAAAATACAATACGGACATGAAGGCATCATGATTATTCTCATAACAGCAACATACATAGATTTTGTCATATGATTACTTATGTTCTAGTGATGATCTATTCACAATGCAAAAGTATAAATCATAAACCTTATTGGGCTCCAACAAACTATAATCTCAGTCATCGAAGCAATTGCAATTTATCATAACATCGGAAAGAGTCTATGTCAGAGCTAAAAAGCAAGTCCACATACTCAACTATCATTTAGTCCTCCATAATTGCTAACACTCACGTGATACTTGTGATTACGGAGTTTTAATCGGACACAGAGAAAGATAGGGGCTTATAGTTTTGCCCCACAACCTTTTACCTCAAGGGTAATGTCAACAATAATGGTTCATGCTCCCCTACATCAAATTAGATATATATATATATATATATATATATATATATATATATATATATATATATATATATATATATATATATATATATATATATCATGTTCTTTCCAACATGCTGAGCTTGCCAAAGGATAAAATGAAAAAGAAAAGGTGAAGATCACCATGACTCTTGCATAAGGTAGAAGATAATAATAAAGGATAGGCCCTTCGTAGAGGGAAGCAGAGGTTGCCATGCGCTTTTATGGTTGGATGCATAAAATCTCAATGCGAAAGAACGTCACTTTATATTGCCCCTTGTGATATGAACCTTTATTATGCAGTCCGTCGCTTTTATTACTTCCACATCACAAGATCGTATAAAGCCTATTTCTCCCACACCAATCAATCATACATATTTAGAGCAATTTTTATTGCTTTGCAGCGATGACAACTTATTTGAAGGATCTTACTCAATCCATAGGTAGATATGGTGGACTCTCATGGAAAAACTGGTTTAACGGTATTTGGAAGCACAAGTAGTATTTCTACTTGGTGCTGAGAATTTGGCTAGCATGAGGGGGAAAGGCAAGCTCAACAAGTTAGAGGATCCATGACAACATACTTTATCTTAGATATAAGAAAGACATGACTCATTATGTCGTCTTCCTTGTCCAACATCAACTCTTTAGCATGTCATATTTTAATGAGTGCTCCCAATCATAAAAGATGTCAATGATAATATATCTATATGTGAAACCTCTCTTTCCTTATTACTTCCTATTAATTGCAACAATGACCAAAGCTATGTCTGCCAACTCCCAACAACCTTTAATCATCATACTCTTTCTATGTGAAGTCATTACTCTCAATAAGATTAATATGAACTTTTTGTTTCTTTTTGTTCTTTTCTCTTTTCTTTTATTCACCCAAGATCATGGCAAAATAATCATTAATCAAGCCCTTGACTCAACAATAATATTTATTATATATAGCTCACGGACTCGATTACATAGAGAGATCATAAAGCAAAACTCAAAACTAGATCATGCCATAAACTTTATTCTACTAGATCAAGATACTACTAATAGGATTGAACTAAGAAAAATGGTAAAGATAAGAGTTGTGATTGTGATACGATACCGGGGCACCTCCCCCAAGCTTGGCAGTTGCCAAAGGGAGTGCCCATACCCATGTGATCATGTCTCCTTGGTTGGTGAAGAAGGTGGAGGTGACGGATAATCGCACATCGAGCGTAAGAGGTCCTCCAGCTTGCGAATAATACCCTTGAGTGCGACAATATGCTCCTTCAACAAAATATTTTCTTGTGTGATATACTTGTTTTGAACACGAGCTAACTCAATCATCTTGAAAGCTTCGATCTCAGTTGGAGTAAGAAGGTTATGATCCATTTGAAGGGTGTCTTCTGCTGCTGGAGCTTGATCCTCCGTGGCCTTCTTGATCCTTTCATCCTTGTTGACCTGCGTGGGTTCTTCCCTCTTTAGATCTATCTTCATTAGCCAAGCATCGTTGTCACCATTGTTGGAGGAGGGAGACGACATGATGCCTAGCCTGGAAAACCCTGACAGAAACAGCTCGAAACAAGAACAGAGGAGGGTTTGCATGATACTGGAGTCAAAACCTTCGGGAGAATATATAATGAATTTTCACCGACCAAAATACATATCGTGTAAGAAAACGGAGTCCGGAAAGCACACGAGGTGCTCACGAGGTAGGGGCGCGCCCACGGGGGTAGGGCACGCCCACCACCCTCGTGGGGCCCTCGTGTCCTTCCCGGACTGCTACTTATTTTTCTATTTTTCTAAATATTCCAAAATGGAGAAATATTGCCTTAAAAATTGTTTTGGAGTTGGTTTACTTACCGTACCACATACCTATTCCTTTTTGGAGTCTGAAACATTCCGGAAAGTGTCCCTTATGTATTCCTCCGGGGTTACGATTTCAATAATATTGGTTTCAACATTTATGGGATTACCTGAGATATAATGTTTAATTCTTTGACCGTTTACCACCTTCGGATTTCTGCCTTCGAAGTTGTTGATTGTTATGGCACCGGAATGATAGACCTCTTCGATAACATAGGGGCCTTCCCATTTAGAGAGAAGTTTTCCTGCAAAAAATCTTAAACGAGAGTTGTATAGCAATACATAATCACCTACATTAAACTCGCGCTTTTGTATCCTTTTGTCATGCCATCTTTTAACTTTTTCTTTAAACAACTTGGCATTTTCATAAGCTTGGGTTCTCCATTCATCAAGTGAGCTAATATCAAATAACTTCTTCTCACCGGCAAGTTTAAAATCATAGTTGAGCTCTTTAATAGCCCAATATGCCTTATGTTCTAGTTCGAGAGGTAAGTGACATGCTTTTCCATAAACCATTTTATACGGAGACATACCCATAGGATTTTTGTATGCAGTTCTATAAGCCCATAATGCATCATCAAGTTTATTAGACCAATTCTTTCTAGACCTATTAACAGTCTTTTGCAAAATTAATTTGAGCTCTCTATTGCTCAACTCTACTTGACCACTAGACTGTGGGTGATAAGGAGATGCAATTCTATGATTAACATCGTATTTAGCAAGCATTTTATGGGAAGCACCATGAATAAAGTGTGAACCACCATCAGTCATTAAATATCTAGGGACTCCAAACCTCGGGAAAATAACTTCCTTAAGCATTTTAATAGAAGTGTTATGATCAGCACTACTAGTTGGAATAGCTTCTACCCACTTAGTAATGTAATCAACAGCAACTAGAATATGTGTGTATCCATTAGAGGCAGGAAAAGGTCCCATATAATCAAAGCCCCAATCATCAAATGGTTCAATTACAAGAGAATAATTCATGGGCATTTCTTGACGTCTACTAATATTACCAATTCTTTGACATTCATCACAAGACAAGACAAACTTACGGGCATCCTTGAAGAGAGTAGGCCAATAGAAACGAGATTGCAATACCTTATGTGCAGTTCTATCTCCAGCGTGGTGTCCTCCATAAGACTCAGAATGACACTTGCGTAGGATCTATTCCTGTTCATGCTCAGGTACACAACGTCTAATAACACCATCTACTCCTTATTTATAAAGATGTGGGTCATCCCAAAAGTAATGTCTCAAATCATAGAAGAACTTTTTCTTTTGTTGGTATGTGAAGCTACACTACTAGGGAAAACCTTATACACAGAATCTTAGCAGCAGCGCGGTCTAAAAACAGGCGCTGCTGCTAATTAGCAGTAGCGAGCTTCAGTAAAGAGCGCTACTAATGACTAAGTAGAAGTAGCGCTCTAGGTGAAAAGAGCGCTACTACTATAATTGCCACGGTGTTGCCCCCAGGCTAGATATAGTAGTAGCGCCCTTCCCGTGGACGCGCTACTGCTAAAGAACTTAGTAGCAGCGATTTTTTTCAAACTCGCTGCTGCTAAGTATCACCGTAACTAATTAAGTTTAGTCCCATACTGCTAAGCAAACAAGGTGTTTACCACCTTAAATATGTTACTTCTCAACCTATCTCGAGCACTTGGTCTTCATTGAACTATATGTGTATGATTTGTGGTTGCAATATGAATCCTCGCCTGTACCTATACAGGTACAGTGAGGATTCATGTTGACTATTTAGATTATACACAAAAAGATCAATGATGACCAATGTATATTTTTGATGTTTTTACATTGCTTAGACTTATAGCGTTTTTTCAGGACAAAGTGTTACTGATATTGGGATAAACAAAAGAAATAATTGCTTCCATTAGCAGTAGCGGTTTTCTCTAAAACGCGCTATAGATAAGTTAGCTATAGCACATTTTCCATATGAGCTCTACTGCTAGTTCGAGTTAACCACCCCCCGAATCAAAATTTCGCTAAGTCCTCCTCCCCCCCCACCCCGGCCGGTTCCCCTACTCCTATCGCCGCCGCCCGAGCCCAAGCGTGCCTGCCCTCACCGCCGCCGCCCGCCCTCAACCTCACCGCCGCTGCTCTCGACCACACTGTCGCCGCCCTTGACCTCACCGCCGCCGCCCTCGACCGAGCCCGCCGCCGAGGACCGCCG
>NC_041392.1:313729020-313751611 GCF_002162155.2 Triticum dicoccoides | reverse complement strand
CCCCCCACCCCTCCCCCACCCCCTCTCTCTTTGCTTAGTTAGTAGATGATTTTAGTAGTAGTAGATGTTAATTTAGGGTTCATAGATAATGATTTTTAGAAGTAGTGATGGTAAACTAGTTGTATAATTAGCAGTAGTAGATGTTAATTAGTAGTAGATGTAGTAGTTAGATGTTAATTAGTAGTAGTAGATGTGCTAGTTTCTTTCTATTTACAATAAGTTTATATTTAGTAAGAATGAGTTGAATTAATAGAACTAGTTAGTAAGAACTTGTTGCTATTTTTTTAGTTAAAGCAATTTTTCTCGCATCGACGTGGACGATGCCTATCCCGCATCCTCGTCGTCGAGTCGGCGGAGGACGACACCTGCTTGACCAAATGGGCCATGTCCGGGACTGGGCTCCGCCGAGGTGGTACTGGGAGGCGCTACCTACCGGGGGCGCAGGTTGGTGAGGAGCCAGCCTATCGTTGACCCGAACCTTCTTTGGTGGCCGTCGCGTGGGCCAGTGATGGTCCAGAGGCTCGAGGACTCCGCGGAGGTGGTGCGTCACCATGTCAGTGAGGAGGACGCGCACGTTCGTCGCTACTTGTTTGCGTTGGAGAACAGGTTCTCCAATACCTGGCAGGTTCTCCAGGGATCTCACTGGAGCTATGATCCCGTGATGGTTCCTTCTCTGTGGGTGTCCACCGCCCGCGCCGATACCTATTGTGTGCTAGGGTTTTAGTTGTACTAGTGATGTTATATGTATGACACTATTCAGGATGTATTAGTGATAATATTCGACGATGTACGGATGCATGAGATGATTTACTTTTTCTTATTGAATGCATGCTAATTTGAGTCCTATAAGATATTTTGAAATGTATATCTTGTGTTGCTCAATATCCAAGTGGCCGGTCATGTTTGCAGGTTACACCTCCGAGTGGCCTATGTTTTGCCGAAGTGTTAATTCATTTCCGTTCCGGCAAATTTCAGGCGCTCAATATGTCCTATTTTAGCAAAGGTCATGCCGGATTTTTCCGTGAATTTTGGCATGACTTTTGCCAGAATATGTAGGAAATATCGAGTGCCCTGGATTTGTGTGTTGAGTATCCTGGTAGTTGTCTTCTATCGATTTTCAATTAATGTTTTAACTATGAACATAGGAAATGTCTGACGACAAAAAGGATTTCGGTATTTGCAAATACTGCGAAGACGAGCGCGGCCTGTGCGACGGAATCTTCCTAGATGATGATAGGCGCTTCAGCATCAAGCTGGACGAGAACTTCGAAGTGGATACAATAAGTCACAACGACAAGTCTTTTTCGTGATTAAGCATGACATCTGCTTCATTTGCTTCAACTTATATTCTTTTTACTATTCTACTAGCGTATCCCCTGCCATGCAAGAGTTTTTGTATTGGATAAGATAGGTTTCAGTCATACTATGGAGGTAAAGAAAGTTTACTTGAAGACCGAGCATGGTTATATTTTCCACGCAAAATTATACAATTCAGACGACTACACCTATTTTGGATGCAAAACATGGCGAGCACTATGCAAGACTTATGCATTTGAGCCTGATATGGTTATCACCTTTGATATTCATCCGGAAGATGATATTGAAGGTAATACCGACATCTGGGTCGATGTGCAGACGCCTCCAGTTACACCATTATGTAAGTTTCTCAACCATATTTATGTCTTTGATATTGTTTATTCAAAAATAGTTGACAACTAATTTGTATTGTCAGCTTATTTCGGTGCAAGCAAACATGTCCAGCGCTTGGTAGATAGGACCTACTACTGTCCCGCGGCTGAACTAAACTACGAGGAGCTAAGTCATTATGTTTCATGGCTTGAGGATCTTGATACTGTCAAGACAAATTTTCTTCCTGGACTTAGAAATGTTAGTACTGAAAACGTGCGACCAATAGTGTTCGTAATGAACTACGGTCACATCTATTTAGGAAGGATGGTAAGATTTTTACTATTTTTCCTCAGTGCATCTTTTCCATACATTATTTGTGAAGCTAAACTTCATTGCTAAGTATATTACCATACGATGTTTTTTCAACAGGGACTCCCGATGAATGTTGTGCCTTATGGGATCGAGACTAAAGGTACCATGAGTATTATTATCTTACGGCCAAGATATCCTACATGTTACTTTAGTGCATTCAAGATCAACGATGAATGCTTAATAGTGCAAGACTGGACCAGATATGTGATGGGGGAGCGCAGAGAAGTACTAGGGGGCAGCAAACAGATGTGCTACCCAAAATTAGGAGACAGGTTTATCTGCATGCTCCAACTTGATCAAGGAGGAGAGCTACACATGTTTTATGTTATTTTACCTAAGAGAGAGCAGCAGGAGTGATTAGCGAGCTAGAAATGAGTTTGAGGATGATGATGTGCTACACTATTACTATGATGATAAAATAGCTAGTGTTGGTGGTAATGACTATGATGATTATTATTAGCTAGTGTTGGTGGTGATTAGCTAGCTAGAATGAGAGTTTGAAGATGATGATGTGTGCTACACTATGACTATGATAATTAAATAGCTAATGTTGGTGGTAATGACTATGATGATGATTAAATAGCTTGTGTTGGCGGATTAGATTCAAGTGGAGGCAACATGTGGTGCACATCGAAAGTACTACTAGTCCAAACTAGATCAAGTTTGGATTTGTAGTATACTTTTGACATGCACCACATATTGCCTCCACTTGAAACTAATCCACCTTCATTTGACACACTGTTATGGACATAATGATGTAAACCTCATAATTGGTATTGTACCAATATTTGTACGATAAATACACTAAAAATAAAAAAATAAATAAAAAAGAATACTAGTAGAGATGGACGGAAAACGCGCTGCCAGTAGTTACATTAGCAATAGCGCGGGATTGAACAAACGCTGCAGCTACTTGTCCTAGCAGTAGCGCATGTAACATGCGCTACTGCTAAGGAATAGCTGTAGCGCCTTATCAGTAGCGCATATCCCCGCGCTACTGATAGGCCTAAAACCCGCGCTGCTGCTAGCCTTTTCCCTAGTAGTGCTAGGTGGTATAAATTTAGCATCAATATAATTAGCATAATCAGCATACCATGGAGTACTACGAGAAGTACTTATAACATTTAATTGTTCATTAGGAAAGCTATCATTAATAGGTAGTGGGTCATCAAGAATATTTTCTAACCTAGACAGGTTGTCTCCAACGGGGTTCTCAGCTCCCTTTCTATCAACAATATGCAAATCAAATTCTTGTAGCAAGAGAACCCATCTAATAAGTCTAGCTTTAGCATCTTTCTTTTCCATAAGATATTTAATAGCAGCATGATCAGTTTGAATAGTTACTTTAGAATCAACAATATAAGATCTGAACTTATCACAAGCAAATACAACTACTAAGAGTTCTTTTTCAGTAGTAGCATAATTTCTTTGAGAATTGTCTAGAGTCTTACTAGCATAATGAATAACATTTCATTTCTTATAAACTCTTTGACCTAGAACAACACCTACAGCATAATCACTAGCATCACACATAATTTCAAAGGGTAGGTTCCAATCAGGTGGCTGAACAACAGGTGCAGAGACTAACGCTTTCTTAATGAACCTCCTATAAAATCCAGCGTGACCAAGGAAACTTTTTATACCTTTGATGTCCTTGGGACATGGCATCTTTTCAATAGCATCAACCTTGGCTTTATCAACTTCAATGCCTCTTTCAGAAACTTTGTGCCCCAAGACAATACCTTCATTAACCATAAAGTGGCACTTTTCCCAATTCAAGACAAGATTAGTTTCTTCACATCTCTGCAAAACTCGATCAAGATTGCTCAAGCAATCATCAAAAGAGGAACCATAGACGGAAAAGTCGTCCATCAAAACCTCACAAATCTTTTCACAAAAGTCAGAGAATATAGCCATCATGCATCTTTGAAAGGTAGCAGGTGCATTACATAAACCAAAAGGCATATGTCTATAAGCAAAAGTACCAAAAGGGCATGTAAAAGTAGTCTTTGATTGATCTCTAGCCGACACAGGTATTTGAGAGAAACCAGAATAACCATCTAGAAAGCAATAGTGTGTATGTTTGCATAATCTTTCTAGCATTTGATCAATAAAAGGTAAGGGGTAATGATCTTTCTTAGTAGCTTTATTTAATTTGCGGAAATCAATTACCATCCTATAACCCGTGATAATTCTTTATGGAATCAATTCATCTTTATCATTAGGAACAACAGTAATACCTCCCTTCTTAGGGACACAATGGACAGGACTTACCCACTCACTATCAGCAACGGGATAGATTATACCTGCCTCCAGAAGCTTTAGTATTTCTTTTCTTACCACTTCTTTCATTTTAGGATTCAGACGTCGTTGAGGATCACGAACTGGTTTGGCATCTGCTTCTAAATTTATTTTATGTTGACATAGAGTGGGACAAATGCCCTTAAGATCATCAAGAGTATATCCAATAGTAGCACGGTGCTTCTTCAGAGTTTTCAATAATCTTTCTTCTTCATGCTCTGAAAGGTTGGCACTAATAATAACAGGATATATCTTCTTTTCATCAAGATAAGCATATTTAAGATTATCAGGCAAGGGTTTGAGCTCAAACACGGGATCACCCTTGGGTGGAGGAGGATCCCCTAAAATTTCAACTGGGAAGTTGTGATGCAGAATAGGTTCCTGTTTAAAGAATACTTCATCTATTTCCCTTCTTTCATTCATGAACATATCATTTTCATGGTCTAGCAAATAGTGTTCTAAAGGATCACTAGGAGGTACGGCAATAGAAGCAAGACCAATAATTTCATCCTTACTAGGTAATTCTTCCTCATGATGTTGTTTACTAAATTTAGAGAAATTAAACTCATGAACCATATCATCCAAACCAACAGTAACAATATTCTTAGTGCAGTCTATGGTAGCCTTGACAGTATTTAAGAAGGGTCTACCAAATATAATTGGACAAAAGCTATCTTGCGGAGAAGTAAGAACAAGAAAATCAGTAGGATATTTAGTTTTCCCACACAAGACTTCAACATCTCTAACAATTCCAATTGGTGCAATAGTATCTCTATTAGCAAGTTTAATAGTAACATCAATATCTTCTAACTCAACAGGTGCAATTTCATTCTTAATTTCTTCGTATAAAGTATGAGGTATAACACTAGCACTAGCACCAATATCACATAAGCCATGATAACAATGATCTCCTATTTTAACAGAAATAATAGGCACGCCTACCACAGGTCTATGTTTATCTTTAGCACAAGGTTTAGCAATTCTAGCAGTTTCACCTTCGAACTGAATAACATGCCCATCAATATTATCAGACAAGAGATCTTTAACAATAGCAATATTAGGTTCTACTTTAACTTGCTCGGGAGGTGTATAAGTTCTAATATTGCTTTTACGAACAACAGTGGAAGCTTTAGCATGATGCTTTATTCTAACAGGGAAAGGTGGTTTCTCAATATAAGAAGTAGGAACAATAGGATCATTATAAGTGACAGTCTTTTCTTCAACTTTAATAGGTGCAGCTACTTTTACATCTATGGGAGGATGATATTTAAACCACTTCTCCTTAGGGAGATCAACATAAGTAGCAAAAGATTCACAGAAAGAGGCTACTATCTCAGAGTCAAGTCCATATTTAGTGCTAAACTTACGGAAAATATCGGTGTCCATAAAAGATTTAACACAATCAAACTTAGGTGTCATACCTGACTCCTTACCTTCGTTGAGGTCCCAATCTTCAGAGTTGCGTTTAATTCTATCCAATAAATTCCATCTGAATTCAATAGTCTTCATCATAAAAGAGCCAGCACAAGAAGTATCGAGCATGGTGCGATTGTTTTCAGAAAGCCGAGCATAAAAACTTTGCATAATTATTTCTCTTGAGAGCTCATGATTGGGGCATGAATATAACATTGATTTAAGCCTCCCCCAAACTTGAGCGGTCCTTTCTCCTTCGTGAGGCCAGAAATTATATATATAATTGCGATCATGATGAACAAGATGCATAGGGTAATACTTTTGATGAAATTCCAGCTTCAATCTTTTATAGTCCCATGATCTCATATCATCACATAGCCTATACCATATCAACGCGTCTCCCTTCAAAGATAAAGGGAAGACCTTCTTCTTAGCAACATCATCGGGTATACCTGCAAGCTTAAATAATCCACAAACTTCATCCACATATATTAAGTGCTCATCAGGATGCTTTGTTCCATCTCCTGTAAAAGGGTTAGCTAGCAGTTTTTCTATCATACCCGAAGGATACTCATAAGGAATTTCATTTTCAATAGGTTCAGTAGGTTGAGGAGCAACTCTTTGCTCTACTAGATGGGGTGAAGATACCCCGAACAAGCCCCTCAGAGAATTACTTTCCATAGTAACAAGTGACAGTAAATTTCAGCACACTATACAAATTTTTCCTTACCAAATTCCACCTACCAAAGGCGCTACACTCCCCGGCAACGGCGCCAGAAAAGAGTCTTGATGACCCACAAGTATAGGAGATCTATCGTAGTCCTTATGATAAATAAGAGTGTCAAACCCAACGAGGAGCAGAAGGAAATGATAAGCGGTTTTCAGCAAGGTATTCTCTGCAAGTACTGAAATAAGTGGTAACAGATAGTTTTGTGATAAGATAGGTTGTAACGAGCAACAAGTAACAAAAGTAAATAAAGTGCAGCAAGATGTCCCAATCCTTTTGTAGCAAAGGACAAGCCAGAACAGACTCTTATAATAGGAAAAGCGCTCCCGAGGACACATGGGAATATCGTCAAGCTAGTTTTCATCACGTTCATATGATTCGCGTTTGATACTTTGATAATTTGATATGTGGGTGGACCGGTGCTTGGGTGTTGTTCTTACTTGAACAAGCATCCCACTTATGATTAACCTCTATTGCAAGCATCCGCAACTACAACAAAAGTATTAAGGTAAACCTAACCATAGCATGAAACATATGGATCCAAATCAGCCCCTTACGAAGCAACGCATAAACTAGGGTTTAAGCTTCTGTCACTCTAGCAACCCATCATCTACTTATTACTTCCCAATGCCTTCCTCTAGGCCCAAATAATGGTGAAGTGTTATGTAGTCGACGTTCACATAACACCACTAGAGGTTAGACAACATACATCTTATCAAAATATTAAACAAATACCAAATTCACATGACTACTCATAGCAAGACTTCTCCCTTGTCCTCGGGAACGAACGTAATTACTCGCAAAGCATATTCATGTTCATAATCAGAGGGGTAATAATATGCATATAGGATCTGAACATATGATCTTTCACCAAATAAACCAACTAGCATCAACTACAAGGAGTAATCAACACTACTAGCAACCTACTAGCACCAATCCCGGACTTTGAGACAAGAATTGGATACAAGAGATGAACTAGGGTTTGGAGATGAGATGGTGCTGGTAAAGATGTTGATGGAGATTGCCCTCTCCCGATGAGAGGAGCGTTGGTGATGACGATGGTGATGATTTCCCCCTCCGGGAGGGAAGTATCCCCGGCAGAACAGCTCTGCCGAAGCTCTAGATTGGATCCGCCAAGGTTCCGCCTCGTGGCGGCGGAGTCTCGTCCCGAAAAGTTCCTCCTTATTTTTTCTCATCAAAAGACCTCATATAGGAGAAGATGGGCATCGGAGAGCCACCAGGGGGCCCACGAGGTAGGGGCGTGCCCTAGGGGGGCGCCCCCCACCTTCGTAAGAAGGGTGTGGGCCCCCTGGCCTTCATCTTTGGCGTGGATTTTTCTTTATTTATTTTAAGACGTTCCGTGGAGTTTCAGGACTTTTGGAGTTGCGCAGAATAAGTCTCTAATATTTGCTCCTTTTCCAGACCAGAATTCCAGCTGCCGGC
The DNA here is from genome assembly GCF_002162155.2 of Triticum dicoccoides. Lineage (NCBI taxonomy): Eukaryota > Viridiplantae > Streptophyta > Magnoliopsida > Poales > Poaceae > Triticum > Triticum dicoccoides. Next base: position 313,743,726 of record NC_041392.1, on the reverse strand, counting down.
ATTCTCCCTCTTTATGTAAACCTTGTAAAATAAGAGAAAATAGCCATAAGTATTGTGACATAAAGTGAAATAACAGTCCATAATGCGATAAATATCGATATAAAGGCATGATGCAAAATGGACGTATCAAAGCTGAATTTTCGTTGACAAGCGCGGGGGGGAGGGGGTGTCTTTTCTCATTCCTGCGATTTCTTGCGATTTGGCTCCTTGCCCTGGTTCGGGGTTCACCCCTGCTGCCTCCCCCCCCCCCTCGAGAGCTCCTCGCGAGCGGGGGCTGGGCATGGCACACGCGTGCTGCGCACACGTCCTTCCATGGCTAAACGCTCGCTTCTCGCGAGGCCCCCTCGGGCGGATCGACAGGCTCCTCCGGAACTCAAGACCTCATGGCCCGGTCCGGAACTGGCCCGGACAAAGGTAAACTGTGGCATTAGGCTCATGGCATGACTCGCGGATTTATGGAAACGCATTTTTAGCCTAACCTAAAGAGAAAAGCAATAATCTATTTACATGAGGGGCTTCCCCTCCCAAAATGCTCTTACAACCTTCAGGGTCGTCCCCGAGCTTTCATATGTAGGGTCAGCGACAAAGAAGCGTAGGTTCAATCAAACATATCACTCACCGCGTCCTCCAGGTCGCCCTCAGACGCATCGCTAGCGTCGCTATCACCATCGCCGACGTCTCCATCATCGTCACCGGCATCGTCGTCGCCATCGCCGGTGCCATGCTCGCCATCGTCCACCACGTTGCCTCCATCTGCAGCGACCACCACCGCATCATCCTCGGAGGTGAAGGCCCTGACTAGGGTGTCCACATTGTCCTCAACCCAACGCTCCAGGTCATCCCGGATGGCCTGGGGCACTGGAGCAATGGCGGCATCGAAGTCAAAGTTGGGGTAGGTGTTCTGGAGATAGCTGAAGACACGAGAGAACGCACGCTTGAGAAGGCCGCGGCTCCTCTCCTCGATAAGCACGCAAGCCCTCTCGGATCGATTCTCCAAGCGTGTCACCACGTCGGTGAAGAAAAGGAGGTGACTGGCGTAGTCGTCCGAGTGGAGATGAGGCACATTCTCATCACAGACGGCACCCAGCACCGAGTTAGCTTTGGTCCTAAGGTTTTGGAGCATGGGGGTGTGCTCGCGCCCCAGCGTCCGCCGCCGGAGGGCTTCCTCCCTTCCCCGTTGCACGGAGGATTCGGCGTCGGCGACCCGCTGCTGAAGAGAAGACAGCTCAGCATGTGCGTAAGCCAGCTCGGCTTGCACTGAAGACAGGGCGGCTACAGCGGCTTTCTCGTGATGTTCGGCTTCGTCTAGCCCTGACCTGAGGGCCTTGGTCCTTCCCACAGCCTCGGCTTCCACAAGCTTCAACATCAGGTCGTACCTGCCCACAAGGTCTGCGCGAGCCGCAGTCGCTCGGCGATCGACTTCCTCCTGGGCCTTGGCCTCGCGCGCGCCGACAGCGTCCTCAGCTTGGGCAACCTGGCTCTCCTTCGTCTCCAACCACTCGAGCTCAAGGCTGCGCTTCGTGGCTTCCAGCGCCAGCGCCTCCTCGTGCCTCAGGATCTCTTCCTCCTTGACAGGCGTCCCCCTCATCGATGCTAAGGCGGCCTCGCGTGCCTCCACCTGTTGCTCCAGGGAAGCACTCCAAGCTTGGAGCTCCCATGCGCGCTTCTCTGCGATCTCGTGACGTCGATCAGCTTCCCGAGCTTCTTCCAAAGCACGGGCACAAGCTTCGCGCGAGGTCGCGATAGACGCCTCGGTCTTTGCAATATCAAGCTCACGTTGGTGGCGCCCGAGGTTGATGGGCACCTTCAGCTTATGCCACTCCTCCACCAGCCGAAGACCCTCGGCCTCGAGGCGCGCGTCTACATCCGCGAGCTCTCCGCCAAGCCGGTTCATCGCACCCATCGCCTCCCGGAAGAGCTCGTGGCAGACGATGCTCCTTTCGTGCACAGCTTTGAGCGCACATCCAGCTCCGTCCTCCACAATAGGGGCCGTCGACGGGACCAGAAGCGGCTCGCCCTTTTCCTGCATGGGGCTGGGTGCTGGCGCCCCTCCGGACACCAACTGGGCTTTAGTAGGAGCCCGGTTGGGATGAGGCTCACTGCTCGAAGAAGGGACCAAGACCGAAGCCATCCACTCGCCATCCATAACCAGAGGAGGAGACCTTGGTACGCTCGTCACACCCCCGAGGAGATCTTGGTACGGCGGAAGCGCGGGCTCAAGGCGCCAAGCCGATGCACCTGCCTCCCAGGCCGACCCTGTGACGGGGGCAGCGTGCCGGCTTGGGACGCTCAGGGCCATCGGAAGACTCGAGACAGGAGGAGGTTGCGTCACCAGGGGTTTCATTGCCTTGGCAGATGGGATCCTGGAAAACCACCGTCATGAAGGGAAGCGGCACTCGAGGAATTACAGAGATAAGGTACTTACTCATCTACGGCGATGTACTTCCTATGTTTCAATGGTCGGATGGCGCCACTACTGCAGCTCGGAGACCCCTTCCTCTTTTGGAGCGTCGTGAAGTCCACGCGGAACCGGCCCAAGCATCGCATGTGATGACCAGCATGGTGCGCGACTGGCGAAGCACCCAAGGAGACGACCTCAGGAGCGCCATGCTGAGGAGAGCTATCGGGCTCCTCCTCGCGATGACCTGTCGAGGCCCCAGGAGCTTCCGCCTCAGGAACAGCAGACTGTGTCGCCTCCTCAGCTGTCGCCCCAGGGCAGGAATCACGGGTTCCCAAGGATGATGCCTCGGGAGCCCCAGGCAGCATCAACACCTGGGCGCCCGCGCCTCCGGCCTCCAGCAGTGCTTGCCCCCCTGCGTCCACTCCTGGGGCAAGCTCGACACCGGTAGCAGGAAGAGGAACCACAACGATGGGGTTCTCACGGGGCCCCACAAGGCCAACTGGGTGCAGCCCCCACTCATCGAAGGAGGGCATCTACCCTGCGAACTCCACCCTGTTCGAGCAGTCGTACAAGCAAAAGCCCGCTTGCGGCAAGTCACTCGGCGAGCGGTCACCGGCCAAGACCTCGAGCACCGTCCTACGTGCCTCGGTCGAAAGCCCCGACACCTGAAGCCTCATGCGATCCTGGTCGCCGGTCAAGGCCCACATCGGCTGGGAATGGCGCTAGAGTGGGGCGATGTGGTGTCGGAGGAACTCCTTCATCACCTTGGGCGCAGTCACATCGAGATCCTTCAGCCTCCTCAGCCGGAGCTAGAGGAAGGCAAGATGGGAACCCGCGAGCTCCTCGTGACCCCAGCCGGAGCTGGGGATGGCGGGCGACGACGGAAGCGAGATCAGGGGGCTGAGTACTCCGACATTGACATACACCCACCGCATCTGAAACTCGCTCATGGACTGCGGGAGATCAAAATCAATCCCCGAGCCGGCCGTCGCCGCCACGGCCTGGAAACTCATGCACCCAGAGCACTGCCGGGGGTTGGTCTGGTGCAGTGAGAAGAAATGGCACAAGAGGGCCACAGAAGGGGCAATGCCCACCATGGCCTCGTAGACAAAGGAGAAGATGGCGAGAAGGGCAACAGATTGGGGATCAAGATGCAGCATATGGATCTGGTAATGAGAAATCACGGCATCGAAGAAGGCGGAGAAAGGGGGAACCAGGCCAGCCCACAGAGCGTTGACGAAGAACGGGACCTCGGTGGTCGTACTATCAATGGAGGCTCGAGACGCAGGCCAGGCCACCGTCCCTCCCCATTCGTTTAAGCTGGTAGCAAGCACAAGGCGAACCTTGTCCATGGCCTCCCGATTGAGCACCCGCGATCAGCCGATGGCGGGCTCGACGGTCGGAGCTGAGTTGGCTGAGGACATGGTCTTCTTCCCTTTCTCCATCCAGTTCGGTGCCATGGCAATTAGGGCAGAGGTACGAGGAAGCGAAGAAGTCGGGGAGTGCGTTGCCAGCAACGGGGAGGTAACTGTGTAGGATGCCGTGGCCACCTAGCCAGGCGGATTTCAAGGCTGCATGGGGAAGCGGAGATGCCCACGTCCAATCAGTCGCCACGCGTCAACCAAGGCCGCAGGCTGTTGGGGCCCGCGGTGCTCCACACTTGCCCTTTGGATTCGCCTCGAAGCCAAGCCCGAGTGCGCCTTGGGCCCGGGGGCTACTATCGGCATTTTGGAAATGGGGGTCCCCAGACTTGCCTGCCTACGGCCCGTGGCGTAGCTCCTCCAGTGGCCCCGTACGGCCCATCTTCACCAGCAAACACCCAAGACCCTAGCGAGGGGCCAAGCCTCGCGAGGCGGACGACGCAAGACCTCCTCAGGGGCGGCCTCACCAGGCTGGCTCGCGAGGGGCGGAGAGATCAAGGCAAGGCAAACCTCACGAGGTTCCAATGACGTAAGACATGACGATCAAGACTGTGACGCCCGGATAAGTAAGCTACAATAAACCTCTGCTAATGATGCCATGTCACCTCAGTTACTGTTGATAAACTCGCGTTAGTTAAAAATGATTCAAATCCAAATTTTAATTAAAGGCAAACAACAAAAGTTTTCGAACAGTAAAACTAAAATGTTCACCCTATTCTTAAGATTCCATTAATCATTGTTATGTTGAAAACCAACAATATTTGAGTCACCTAGTAATACCTAGAGATTTATTAAGTCGTCCGGCATGCAAACTACTTGGCCATTCAATTTTAAGAATATTTGAACAAGTCCCATTTGGGTCCAAACTTTTTGTGTGGCTGTAGGATAGAACTTGGTATTTATGTGCCAAGTTTCAACTACAACTAAAATCTTTTGCTACTAAAAGAAAATACCAACCTATAAATAAAATATAAAGTAAAAATAAAAGAAAAGAAAACGCAATGGGCACCTAGGCCTCAAGTATTCAGGGGAGCCCAGCCCACCAGTGGTGCCATCCCCTTCCTCCAGTTCACGGGAGGGGGATCGTGGCAGCAATCCGGCCACCATGGCCACTGGTGCCGATGTGCCGGGCATCCCACGCCCCCCTAGGTGGTTAAAACGGACGCCCCGAACCCCCCTGCCAACCCCAGCTCCTCCTTTCACTTGTTTGCCTCTCCCCCTCCCAGATTCGCTCGTGCCCGAGCACTGCCGTCATCGTCGCCATGGTCGCCGTCACCCGTGCACCCTCCGTCCTCCCCGGCGCATGAGAACATGTCCGTTTGCCCCCGGGTCATCGACCACGTCATCTACAACCACCAGATTGAGCCGAGCTCCACCGCCTCGCCAGATCCGTCGCCTCCTTCCTCCGCCGGCCAGCAAAACTGTCCGTCGTCGATTCACCGCTCCTGCAGCTCCTAAACCGTCAACGAACTTTCCTTACGCTCCTCGGTGAGCACCTTGTCACTTTCCCCCATGTTTCCCGTCGACTTGGTACTGCTTCTAGCTTTGTAGTGCCCGAAGCGGCCCGACTCCGTTGTGTGGAGCCCCATGCGCGTCGCGTCTGCGTGCCCCGCGAGCCTCACCTACTGTCCCCTCGAGCGCGCGCCCACCAGCGCCAAGCCATGCCCCGCGCCCGCCCACGCAGCCCTGTGCCTGTAGTTGGCCTCGCCGCTATTGTCGTTCCTGTGCTGCTGCTTGGCTTGCTGGCCAACCCCGCTCTGGCACACCATGGGACATCCAGCGCCACACCGCGCCCTCGCCCGCTGCCTTCTTCCCTGCCGCTGCCCGCACTTTCCAGCGCTCGCGCTCGAGGCCTCGACCCGGCCAACTGCCGCTGGCGCCCGCGGTCACCTGCGTCCTCGCGCGCCCACCGCCGTGCTCCCGCACGCCTTGGACCTCCCTCTGCCGCGCCCGCAGCCCACCTCCCGCTCATCCCTGCTGCTACCGCCGTCGCGCCCCTGCAGACGTCCCGTCGCACCCAGGCCGCACCTCCTGTCCCGCGCTCGCCCCGCGCCCGCAACCTGCGCCCGCCTATGGGCCTGGCGCCTCATTGGTGCCCGCCGCCCCGCACCCTGTTGCCGCCGCGCCTGCCTCCACTCGCCGGACGCCGAGCCGCTTCCGTTGAGGCCGCTGCTGGCCGGGGCCTCACCCTGCCCTGCCGCCCCCTGTGTTGGGCGCTGAGGCCGCTGGCGCCTCCTGTGCCATGCGTGCCGGCCAGGGGAGCCCAGCCTTGGCCGGCTCAGCCACTACCCAGTGGCCCCCTGTTCTTATTAGGGGCTAACCCCCCCCACACTAATCCCCCTTTGCACTAACCCCCTAGCTAACTAAAATTGTTAGATTAGTTTTTATTAAAATGTGACTCTGACTGGTGGACCCCCCCCCCTCTAACTATTAAAATTAATAAAACTCTGATAAAATTGTCCCTATGACACTTGGGCCCCACTGCCCAGTTTTGACTAGTCAACAGTCAGCACTTTGACTGTTGACTGCTGAGTCAGCACCCCTCTGGCCCCACGTGTAATAGACTCTAACTAGAGTAGTACTAGGTGACAAAAGTAATATGTTTTTTTTATTTTGAATTATAATAATTTCAAATTGTTTAAAACTTTGATAATTCATAGGAACTAAACCGTAACTCGAATGAAAATGTTTTCTACATGAAAGTTGCTCAGAACGACGAGATGTATCCGGATACGCAGCCCGTTCGTCCACCACGCATCCCTAGCATAGCGAGCACGCAACTTTCCCCCTCCGGTTCATTTGTCCAAAAACGCGAAACACCGGGGATAATCTCCCGGATGTTTTCCCCCTTCACCGGTACCACCTCATACCGCGTTAGGGCACCCCTAGCACCGCTACTTGTCATGTCATGCATCGCTATGCATCTGTTTGCGTAATATTTATTGTTTCTTCCCCCTCTTCTCTCGCTAGACACCGAGACCGACGCCACTGCTACCCAGTACGACTATGGTGTTGACGACCCCTCTTTCTTGCCAGAGCAACCACGCATGCCCCCCCCCCTTGATCACCAGATATCGCCTACTCTACTCTCTATACTGCTTGCATTAGAGTAGTGTTGCATGTTGCTGCTTTCCGTTAATCCTATCCTGATGCATAGCATGTCCTTGCTACTACTGTTGTTACCTTTACCTGCAATCCTAATGCTTAGTGTAGGATGCTAGTTTATCATCAATGGACATACATTCTTGTCCGTCTGCCATGCTATACTATCAGGCCGTGATCACTCGGGAGTTGATCACGGGTATATACCTATACATAATATATGATACTTGTGGTGACCAAAGACGGGTCGGCTCGTAGGAGTACCCGCGAGTGATTCACGGATTGGGTCCAAAAAGACGGTTGTCCCGACGGCCCTCTGAGTGGATCTTTGTGGCGAAGCGACAGGGTAGGTTGAGACCACCTAGCAGAGACGTGGGCCTGGCCCTGGTCGGCGTTCGCGGTTATTTCAAGATAACACGTTTAACGAGATCTTGGTATTTGATCTGAGTCTGGCTATTGGCCTATACGCACTAACCATCTACGCCGGGATAGTTATGGGCACTCGACGTCGTGGTATCAGTTGAAGCCTTCGTGATGTCAGCGACTGAGCGGCGCGCGCCGGACTGGACTGGAACGCCTGCTAGGCTAGGTCTGCTTACGGCCGCGTTCCCAACATGCAGGTGTGCAAAGGGCGATGGGCCCAGACCCCTGCGCCATAGGATTTAGACCGGCGTGCTGACCTCTCTATTGTGCCTAGATAGGGATGCGACATGTTGATCTTCCGAGGCCGGGCATGACCCAGGAAAGTGTGTCCGGCCAAATGGGATCGAGCGTGTTGGGTTATGTGGTGCACCCCTGCAGGGAAGTTAATCTATTCGAATAGTCGTGATCTTCGGTAACAGGACGACTTGGAGTTGTACCTTGACCTTATGACAACTAAAACCGGATACTTAATAAAACATACCCTTCCAAGTGCCAGATATAACCGGTGATCTCTCTCTCACAGGGCGACGAGGGGAGGATCATCGGTTAGGTTTATGCTACACGATGGTACTTGGTGAAGTTACCATCTACTCTCTTCTTCTGCTGCAAGATGGAGGTTACCAGAAGCGTAGTCCTTGATAGGACTAGCTATCCCCCTCTTATTCCGGCATTCTGCAGTTTAGTCCACATATGATACCCTTATTCCATTTGATACCAATGCATACATATGTAGTGTAGCTCCTTGCTTGCGAGTACTTTGGATGAGTACTCACGGTTGCTTTGCTCCCTCTTTTCCCCTTTCTATACTTGATTGCTGCGACCAGACGTTGGAGCCCAGGAGCCAGACGCCACCGTTGATGACGACTACTACTACTACTCGGGAGGTTCCTACTACTACGTGCAACCCGCTAACGACGACCATGAGTAGTTTAGGAGGATCCCAGGCAGGAGGCATGCGCCTCTTTCGATCTGTATCCCAGTTTGTGCTAGCCTTATTAAGGCAAACTTGTTTAACTTATGTCTGTACTCAAATATTGTTGCTTCCGCTGACTCGTCTATGATCGAGCTCTTGTATTTGAGCCCTCGAGGTCCCTGGCTTATAATATGATGCTTGTATGACTTATTTTATTTGTAGAGTTGTGTTGTGATATCTTCCCGTGAGTCCCTGATCTTGATCGTACACGTTTGCGTGTATGATTAGTGTACGGTCAAATCGGGGGCGTCACAAGTTGGTATCAGAGCCGACTGCCTGTAGGAATCCCCCTTCCACACTCCTTGGCCGAAGTCGAGTCTAGACATTACAGAACTTTTTACTAACATGGTTGTGTGTCTTACGGGCCCACGTCGCCATTTGGGTGGTATTAGGATCTTTTACTCCTTGACCTTTACTCCGGGACTCTAATCTCTTTTCTATTCGGGTTTACTGAATTTACTAAAATCTAACTTTAGGATCTCGTTACTGCTTCCTCCCGGAGAACCCCTCACTCCATATGATTGCTCCGTGAACCAGAAGAATTCAAAGATACTCTCCGATATTCTCTCGAGACCTAGTGCCTGTCGCTTTTGCAATTACCTACCACCGAAACATCCCTATGGATAAATACTTACACCTGTCGTTCTTACTTTTATTCCCAGTTGATCTTGTTATTACAAGATACCCCGAAATTCTCTCTAATGTTCCGAGAATACTTTGTGCCTACTGCCTTGCTGTTCTTGCCACATGAATATCCCTACGGATAATTTCTCTCCCTTACCGAGTATCCACTCCTCCTCAGTTGATTCATGTATGTCACCAATCTTCGAAATACTATTCGATCTTCCTAAAATCCTTAGGAGCGTATTGCTCTTGAAATTCTTGCTTGCTGGCATTATGGTTAATCCCATAAGTCTCGTAATCATATTGGCATCCCTTGTCATTATCATTTTGAGTCCGTTGATTCAAAATGTTGTGAATGCTCGCAATCCTGAATCAGATCCTAGAATTCATCCTTCCGACTCAGACGTCATTTTAAACATGAGTTGAATCTCGACCAATCAAATTGTTGTCGATTTTACCCCTAAGCTTACTCAACCTATCCATCCTTAATCAGAGCGTTTGCTTCTGATCCTTTGATTTGGAAATCATAATTCCTTTACATGTGAGCTTTGAATTAGCTAGTTGCTTCTATAATCCAATGCCTTCGCATTGTTTCTTCCTCTGGTTGTGTGCCGATACTCACATCAGCTTCGGTATGGACCGTTGGATCCTTTGTTGAAATATCATCTCACAATGTCCTTCATATTCGATCACCTTGTGAGTTCTTCCCCGGATACATAATGCCTTTGGTAAATTATATCCTCTGCTTTCTCAAGCATGCTCTACTTTCGAGCTTGTATAAATTACTACTGAAGTTTGTGGTATATGTTCCTAAGAGGCCCTGATGGGTTGGACCTATGCCTTTTCTAATCTGTGTGAACCCGGAAGCTACTACGGGTCATACTCTACTATTGTCATGCCAGATAAAATTTCTACACTACAGCCTCATCAAAAGCGAGAAGTAAAATGAAAGGTTATGCATTGAAGAAGTGGGAGTCGACCTTGAGCCTTTGCGTTCATGCCCATGGGCCCGATGTGGAACTTTTCATCGAAGCTTCTTGTAAATGACAATAATCCCCTTGTTATAAGTTCGTCCTGTATCTATGTTTGGTCCTTTGCAATCATGGTTCCGACCATATTTTCTCCTTAATACCATTTCTCAGACAAGTTGAAGTACTTGTCTTGTGCAGATCATTGCACCTGTCCAACCTTTACTTTGATCTACTGTCAAGTATTACACTATGATATCTTGATAATGTCATGGAACTACATAACTTCTTATGGGTTCTTCATTAACTATTATTTCTCACCGATTCAAATTTTTCTGGGTTTTGGGTTGTCGTCAACCGAGAACACCAATATGTGAACTGGTTCTGCACTCCGATTCAATAACTCTAAGTAATTCTTGTTGCTTACGAGTTTAATAATCCTTCAAGTCATTCCCAGCCTTATCAGCTATGTCATTATCGTGCAAACTTTTAACTGTGCTACCTGGTCCTTCTTCCCAGAGCACAACTTTCCATGATGAGTTAAGCTTATGTCGATCTTCCTTGTCTTATCGTTTCACCTCGAACGGCAAGCTTGATTTCTAGTTGGTGTTGTATCCGTAGTTCCAATAATCTTTTGCTGCATCAGTCCTTCTACTTGAGCAGTCGTTGTTCGATTGCTTCTTTGTGGAGCCTCTCGACAAAATTGTCGTGATCATCATCAACATTTTGAGCTCTTCCAGGATATCAATCAAATTCAGGATGTGTAACACCATCCTTGCCCCCTTGGTGATTTGTATTAACATCGACAACATTCCCGCATTCCCTCCGACACAAAACTTGTTCATGTTTCGTGTAGTTTCCTTTCTATCCAAATTATATTATGATTCTATCTTGGAGTATTACCATCTGTTATGTCAAGAATGTTAAGGGAATTACCTCCACTATTAATTCTTGATATAGTAATACTTCTCACCATCACCATTCTTTCTTGTGTTGTTTCTAACCGGGATACCAATAGGTGAACGGTGCTGTTTCGATTCTGTCCTTCTATCAACCCTATTGCTTTGGAGTTGATGGTCAACATTACATCCTTAGGCCATTGATTATTGAATCACCATTCTAACATTGATTCTGCTACCTGAGACCATATTTCGGGTGCACCCTTCAACCAATGTTAATTGTGTTTGTTGTCCTCGAGCATACATCATTATATCATTGATCTGGCAAATGTTATGTCCTTGTTCATGTAATTGTGGAAATCCATCTTTTTGGAAACCTCGATGAATTGTTGTTGAGTCCATCAGCCACCTTTTCATCCTCTCATTGGTTTTAATGATGAACTCTTGTTTCAGAACTTGCTTCCATAGTTCATTGCCCGAGAATCTTATAATGTCATCTTGTCAATTGCGTTGCACCTTTTCTTTCTCAGGCATCCTGAGTCTGTGGTATCCTGACACCAACCAGATCTGAATCTCGGTCAGATATGATGGTTGGGATGTTTTCCAAGAGTCATAACATTGGTCTTTATATGACCCGGTAAAATGATGTCATGCCCAGCACACCTGGCCGGAGGACCTATTGTTATAGTTTCCTTTTTAGCAAGCTTAGCGATTCTTCCATGAGGAAATCGAAAGACTTATTTTATAAGTTGTTCCTGATGGATCCTTTGTGTATCCAAAGCCCGACCTTTGCTGGAAGACCATGTCAATCCTATCTCGAAGCATGTCTATGGTGCTTCGATTTTCAACAGGAACATTTGAAGCCCAGTGCTAAATGTTTCCTGCTCAATTATCCAAACAACGTTGTATGGGTAATGTCATGAAAATTCTCTCCCCTACCTAAGGAGTTTTCTACATTATATCCTGACATGGATATCATGCTCTACTTGTCCTTGGGAAGGATATACCCTTGAAATATGTGTTTAAACACATTTTCCTTTCCATTGTTCTGTTTAATCTGATAATCGTACTTTCCTTTTCATTGTTTGGTTTAACCTTTATTGAGGACTATATAATCTAAGCAGTATTATTCTCCTGCTTATGTAAACACCTCGGTGTACAACTCTGTCAGCAAGACCCTGTTACAATTGTTGATGACATTTCGGTAACACCGATGGACGAGAACTTTGCCTATTGGTCCGCCTCGTTCAACGAGCAGGAAAATGGTTCTCTTCATCCCTCGCCCTTGGTATCGACGTCGTTGCCGACATAATCGACAGGCTACCCTTTGACATGCCTTTCTATCATGAGCATGCAAGATGTCACCGCTCCTCCTACTTTTATCCCACATGGTGGGCCCATAACCCATAGTTCCACTGGATCGAAACCTGACTCTCCTGTACACCCCCGGTTTCCAAAGTTATTCCTCGCGCTTGACTTCGTATGTAATTCACGGGGTCACTATCCTAGTAATCTATTCTAGTATCAGACGCAATACTTATTCCCGTTGCTCTGGACCCCTTTCACACTTTGTTTCAGGCATCGAACGATTGCCTACCTGCTTGAAACTTCTCATGGTACCTCCTTACTTTACTCTCGATATTTTCTTAAGTTTCAGTTCAAAAGTTACTTTCCGCCACCTTCCCCGATGTAACACCCCGAGAATCATGCTACAGTAATCTCCCACTAATGGTGACATGTCATCAAATTTATCTAAACCAAATTGCCACTTGATAAAAATCAAAGCCAATTTCAAAATTATAATAAAGTCAAATAAAATATTTCTTCAATCTGAAAAACTAAAATGTTCACAGTGTTCTATAAAATTTCCCTGATCAATGTCATGTTGAAATCAACTTGGTTTGACTTACAAATAAATTCCTAGAAAATTAATAAGTGGTCCAAAAGCGTTTAAATTGGCCTTTTCAAAAGAAGCGAATATTTATACTTTTCCAAATGATGTGAAACCTTGTGTGTGGTCTCAAAATATTGCCTACTAATTATGTACCAAATATCAAGTTGAACTAAAATTTAATTGCTTTGGCATTTAAGTAGAAAACAATAGCGAATTAATAAAGAAGAAAACAGGAAAAAGGAAAATGGGCCAAGTGCACACTGTGCACTAGAAGCCTGGTGCTATAGTAGCGCAGCCCAAGCCCACCACAACCTTCTCCATCTTCCTCTGTATAGGAGACAGAGACCTGTGCGTGGCGCACATCCACGCCTCCATGTCCGCCGTGTCGACCATCCGGCGAACCCCTGAGGTGTATAAGGCCACCTCCAAGCCCGAGGACAACCCTAGACCCCCAGTTCCCTCTTTTCCCCCTCGCACTCGATCCGGAAGAGGAGCCAAAGCTTCCGTCGTCGCACCATAGTCACCATCGTGGCCACAGGCCTCCCCGACGCACGGGAAGATGCCCAGGAGCTCCCTCGTCGACGACTCCTTCACCTACCTCCGCTGATTCGAGCTGGGCCGCGCTGTGCGCTCGGGATCTAGCCGGTTTTTCACAACGGCCGCCACTGTTCGTCGACGAGCGCGACGCATCCGACCACTCCCGCGCTCTCTAATCACGTCCACGAGCTCCGTGGTGAGATCTTCTACCGACTCCCCCCTTTTTTCCTTCGATTCATCGTCGTTTGCCGCCGTCCCCGAGCTCGGCCGTCGTCGTCCATGGTCGCGCTCGAGCTCCTGTGTACGCACGCGCCTGCTCCTGGCCAACAAACCGTGCTCGCGCCCCTGCGCCTCGCCGCGCCCCTGCATCGTCGTGCATGCGCCGCCGCCCGCGCTACCCCCATGCGCACTTGCCGCTGCCGCCGCTGTTCTGCTACTGCTGTCGCCGCTCCTTGCTACTGGTTTTGCTCGCCGGTGCTCCTGTCGTTGCTCTATTAATGCTGCTGCCTGCTATCGCTGGTGCTTGCTAGGCTGCTACTACTCTGCTTAGCTACTCCTGCTACTAAGATGCGCTGCTTTTGCCGTTGTGCTGCTTGCGCCGATTGCTGTTGGTGGCCATGGCCATGGTGTGTGTGAGTGTGTTGTGTGTGTATGCAGCATGGTGTGTGTAAGTGTGTTGTGTGAGTGCACGTGTGTGTGAGTATGTGTGCGTCCGACCCAAAACTAGTTAGGTCTAATTTAATTAGCTAGATTAGTCCTAGGATTAATTATGTTGTTTAGTTAATAATCAGTTTGTCTCAAAAAAGAAAAGTTAGTATCAGTTTAGTGCTAGATTAGCCTAATAGCCTATGACATGTGGCCCTATTCTAATCTAGACACTAATTTAATTTAGATGCCTATGACATGTGGGCCATACCTCACCTTTTGACCAGTCAAAGTAAAATGATTGACCAGCCCCTCGGGTCCCACTGTCATACACATATGCTAGGGTAACACTAGGAAACAAATGCACATTCTGCCTTCAATTCGATTTAAACAGTTCTAGAAAATCTTTAAAAATTTTGAAAAATCATAGAAAAATAACTGTAACTCGGATGAAAATAAATTATCTATGAAAGTTTCTCAGAACGACGAGATGAATCCGAATACGCAGCCCGTTCGTTCGCCACACGTCCCTAGCATAGCGAACATGCAACAATCCCCCTTCGGTTTGTTTGTCCGAAAACGCGAAACACCGGGAATACTTTCTCGGATGTTTCCCCCTTCGCCGGTATCGCCTACTACTGCGTTAGGTCACCCCTAGCACTATGTATTGCCATGTTATGCTTTGTGATGCTTTGATTGCTCTGTTATTTATGGTGTTCCCCCCTCCGTTACTTTTTCCGGTAGACCCTGAGACTATTGCCGATACCCCCGTGATCGACTACATCGACCACGACTCCTCCTTCTTGCTAGAGCAACTAG
>NC_041392.1:313717527-313728825 GCF_002162155.2 Triticum dicoccoides | reverse complement strand
CGCCTATTCTTCTCTCTACTGCTTGCATTAGAGTAGTGTAGCATGTTACTGCTTTCGGTTAATCCTATTCTGTTGCATAGCCTGTCATTGTTGCTACAGTTGTTGATACCTTACCTGCAATCCTAAATGCCTAGTATAGGATGCTAGTTTATCATCAGTGGCCCTACATTCTTGTCCGTCTGCCATGCTATACTATCGAGCCGTGATCACTCGGGAGGTCATCACGGGTATATACTACATACTTTATACATGATACAGGTGGTGACTAAAGTCGGGTCGGCTCGTGGAGCACCCGCGAGTGATTCACGGATTGGGGGCTGAAAGGACCTTTGTCCCAACGTCCCTCTGTGTGGATCTTTGTGGCGAAGCGACAGGGCAGGTTGAGACCACCTAGGAGAGAGGTGGGCCTGGCCCTAGTCGGCGTTCGCGGTTATTTCAAGATAACACGTTTAACGAGATCTTGGTATTTGATCCGAGTCTGGCCACTGGCCTATACGCACTAACCATCTACGCGGGGACAGTTATAGGCACTCGACGTCGTGGTATCAGCCGAAGCCTTCGTGACGTCGGCGACTGAGCGGCGCGCGCCGGGTTGGACCGCGTAACGCAACTTCCTTTGTAATGGAGGTTGCTAGGTCTGCTTTCCGGCCGCCCTCGCAACGTGCAGGTGTGCAATGGGCGATGGGCCCAGACTCCTGCGCCATAGGATTTAGACCAGTGTGCTGACCTCTTTGTTGTGCCTAGGTAGGGCTGCGACGTGTTGATCTTTCGAGGCCGGGAATGACCCAGGAAAGTGTGTCCGGCCAAATGGGATCGAGCATGTTGGGTTATGTGGTGCACCCCTGCAGGGAAGTTAATCTATTCGAATAGCCGTGATCTTCAGTAACAGGACGACTTGGAGTTGTACCTTGACCTTATGACAACTAGAACCGGATACTTAATAAAACACACCCTTCCAATGCCAGATACAACCCGGTGGTCGCTCTCTAACAGGGCGACGAGGAGAGGATCGTTGGGTAGGTTTATGCTACACGATGCTACTTGGTGAACTTACCTTCTGCTCTCTTCTACATGCTGCAAGATGGAGGTGGCCAGAAGTGTAGTCTTCGATAGGACTAGCTATCCCCCTCTAATTCCAGCATTCTGCAGTTCAGTCCACATATGATACCGTTATTCCATTTGATACCAATGCATACATATGTAGTGTAGCTCCTTGCTTGCGAGTACTTTGGATGAGTACTCACGGTTGCTTTGCTCCCCTCTTTCCCCTTTCGATACCCGATTGCTGCGACCAGACGATGGAGCCCAGGAGCCAGACGCCACCGTCGACGACGACTCCTACTACACTGGAGGTGCCTACTACTATGTGCAGCCCGCTGGAGACGACCAGGAGTAGTTTAGGAGGATCCCAGGCAGGAGGCCTACGCCTCTTTTGATCTGTATCCCAGTTTGTGCTAGCCTTCTTAAGGCAAACTTGTTTAACTTATGTCTGTACTCAGATATTGTTGCTTCCGTTGACTTGTCTATGATCGAGCTCTTGTATTCGAGCCCTCGAGGCTCATGGCTTGTAATATGATGCTTGTATGACTTATTTTATTTGTAGAGTTGTGTTGTGATATCTTCCTGTGAGTCCCTGATCTTGATCCTACATGTTTGCGTGTATGATTAGTGTACGATTGAATCGGGGGCGTCACAAGTTGGTATCAGAGCCGACTGCCTGTAGGAATCCCCCTTTCAAACTCCTTAGCCGAAGTTGAGTCTAGTCATTGCAAAACTTTTACTAACATGACTATGTGGCTTACGGCCCCACGTTGCCATTGGGTGGTATTAGGATCTTTTACTCCTCGATCTTTACTCTGGGACTCTAACCTCTCCCCTATCCGGGTTAAATGATTTTGCTAAAAAGACTAACTTTAGGTTCTCGAAAGACTTTCTCCCGGAGAGCCCCGCACTCTAGATGATCGCTTGCTGCACCAGAAGATTCCGAAGATACTCTCCGAGGTTTTCCCGAGACCCTTGAGCCCATCGACTTTACAATCCCCTACCATCGATATACCCTTATGGATAACTACCTACAATTGTCGTTCATACCTTCATCCTCAGTTGCTCTTGTTATGACAAGATGCCCTAAATTGCTCTTCGTTCTTCCGAAAATCCTTTAAGCTTACTGCCTTGCAGTTCTGTGCCACATGAATACCCCTATTGAAAATTCCTCGCACTTATTGAGTATATGTTCATCCCTAGTTGTTCGTATGCTTCATAAGATACTCTGAAATACTATCCGACCTTCTGAGCATCCTCTTCAAACTATTGCTCTGCAAATACTTGTATGCTTACATTATGGATGCTCCCATATCACTAGCAATATTCACTACTATCTTTTGACACCGTCATTTTGATCCTATTGATTCAACATGTCTGCGAATGCACACAATCATCTGTCAACCCTTCTAAGTTATCTTTCTGGCACAGACGTCATTTTTGAACATGAGCTGGTTCTCGACCAAACTATTTGTCGTCAATTGTGCATCTGGTCTATCCAACCTTGATCAGAGCATCTGCTTCTGATCCTTTGTTTGGGAAATCTTAATTCCTTTGTTATCTAAGCCTCGGATTATTCAAATGTTCTATAATACGATGCCCGTGCATTCTTCTTCCTCTGGTTGAGTACCGATACTCACATCGGATCCCTTGTGGACCATCGGTTCCTTTGTTGGATTTTGTCCGACAATGTTCTTCATATTTAATAAACTTGTGGGGCTTTCCTCGGATACATAATGCCTTTGGTAAATTGTATCCCCTGCTTTTGTCAACCATGCTTTGCTCCCGAGCTTGAGTTATTCGCTCCTGAAGTTTGTGGTATATGTTTCTACCATGCCCCGATGGGTTGAACCTATGCCTTCCTTAATCTGTGTGATCCTAAAAAATTTCACATGTCATACTTATCTGGTATTGCACTGGGTAAAACTATCAACAACTAATGTCCTCTTCAAAAAGCAAGAGGTGAATGGAAGGTTATGCATTGAGGAAGTGGGAGTCGACCTTGAACCTTTGTGTTCATGCCCATGGACACGATGTAGATCCTATCATGGAAGCCTCTTGTAATAATAACTATTTCCTTGATTTAATATCATTTGATATCTGTGAATTGGTCCTTTGCAATCATGGTTCCGGCCATATTTTCTCATTAATACCATTTATCGGACAAGTTGAAGTACTTCTCTTGTGCAGATCATTGCACCAGTCCAACCTCTACCTTGATCTACTGTCGAGTATTACCCTCTGGTATCTCGAGAATATCTAAGAACTGTGTTGCATATTATGAGTCTTCATCAGCTATTATTTCTCACTGGTTCCAATTTTTCATGGGTTCTGGGTTGTCGTCAATCAAGAACATCGATAAGTGAATCGATTCTGAGCTCTGATACAATAACTCAAAGTAATTTTCATTGCGTATGTGTTTAATAATCCTTCAATTCATTCCTATCCTGATTGGCTATATCCTTATCGTGCTACATTTTAACTGTGCTACTTGGTCCTTCTTTCCGGAGCACAATTTTCGACGATGAGCTAAGATTACGTCGATTTTCCTCAACATATCATTTTGCCTTGAACAACAAGCTTGATTTCGAGTTGTGTCGTACCCATGGTTCCAATAACCTTTCGCTTCATCATTCCTTTGACTTGATGTCATCGCCGATCGATTACATCTTCGTGGAGCCTCTCGACAAAATTTGTCATGGTCGTCAAACAACATTTTGATTCCTTCCAGAATATTAACCAAATGGATGATGACAAGTAACCATCCTTGTCCCTCGATGATTTGTGTTATAACCGACAACATTATTGCTTTCCCTCCAACACAAACTTGTTCGTGTTTTGTGTTATACCTGGAGACCCCTGCTATCCAGCAATTATTCTTTGTTACCTTGGAGTATTACCATCTTTTATGTCAAGAATGTCGTGAGAATTTCACCACCTCCTGAGAATTCTTGATACAGGCAATACTTATCACCATCACCTTTCTTTCTTGGTCCCCATGTTGGATCTAACCGGGATACCAACAGCTGAACGGTGCTGTTTGGATTCTGCCCTTCTAGCAACTCTATTGCTTTGAAGTTAATGGTCGAACGTTCATTCTTAGACTATTGATCACTGAATCGCCATTCTAACATTTGATCATGCTACCTAAGGCCCTACTTTGGGCACCCTTTTCCACTAATGTTTAATTGTGTATGTTTTTCCTTGAGCATACATCATTATATCATTTGATCCGACAAATGTTATCTCCTTGTTCACATAACCATGGAAATTCATCTTTTTGGATACCTCGTTGAATTATCGCTGAGTCCATCAACCACCTCCTCATCCTCTCCTTGGCTTAATGATGAATCCCTTCGTGTATCTAGAGATTGACCTTTGATTGAAGACCATGCAATGCTATCTCGAAGCATGTCTGTGGTACTCTGATTTTCACAAGAACATTTGGAGCCCAGTGCTAAATGTTTCTTGCTCTATTGTCCAAACACCGTTGTATGGTTAATTTCATGAAATTTTTCTCCCCTTACCTAAAGGGTTTTCTACATTATATCCTGTCATGGATATCATGCTCTGCTTGTCCTTGGGAAGGATATACCCCTGAAATATTTGTTTTAACACATTTTCCTTACCATTGTTCTGTTTAATATGATAATTGTATTTTACTTTCCATTGTTTGTTTGAACCTTTCTTGTGATCTATATGATCTAAGCAGCAATATTCTCCTGCTTATGTAAACACCTCGGTGTACAATTCTGTCAGCAAGAACCTGTTACTATTGTTGATGACATTCCGGTAACCACCGATGGACAAGAACTTTGCCTATTGGTCTGCCTCGTTTCAACGAGCAGGAAAATGGTTCTCTTCGTCCCTCGCCCTTGGTACCGACGTTGTTGCCGACATAACTAACATGCTACTCTCTGACATGCATTGCTATCATGACTGTGCAAGATGTCACCGCTCCTACTTTTAACCCACATGGTGGGACCATAACCCACAGTTCCACAGGATCGAAACCTGACTCTCCTGTTCAACGATGTTTTTAATGGTTATTCCTCAGGCTTGGCTTCGTATTTAATTCACGTACCACCTTCCTAGTGCTCAATTCTGGTATCAGACGCAATACTTACTCTCGCTGCTCTGAACCCCTTTCTCACTCTGGTTCAGACTTCGAGCAACTATCTATCCGCTTGGAACCTCTTATTGTACCTTCGTACCTTACTCTCGATGTATTTTATATGTTCAACTCGAGAGATAATCTTATGCTCATTCATGGGTTAACCCCAGATTGTTTCCCTCCTAAGCATTCTGTCGTAGCCGAGTTTCCCCTTACCTATTCATAAGTACGTTGGAGTTCCCGAAGAAAAGGACGACTTCACCATGATGACCTGAAGCAGTGGAATGAAGACATCAATGTAATGGATCGATCTCTTCGATAAGAGCAACCAAGACCCAGAAGACTCGTTAGAATTTCGTAACCAGGACTTTCCCCCTTACTCCACCTCTAAAATCTCGAGACGAGATTTCTTGTAGTGGAGGAGATTTGTAACAACCCGAGAATCATGCTACAGTAATCTCCCACTAATGGTGACATGTCATCAAATTATCTAAACCAAATTGCCACTTGATAAAAATCAAAGCCAATTTCAAAATTATAATAAAGTCAAATAAAATATTTCTTCAATCTGAAAAACTAAAATGTTCACAGTGTTCTATAAAATTTCCCTGATCAATGTCATGTTGAAATCAAATTGGTTTGACTTACAAATAAATTCCTAGAAAATTAATAAGTGGTCCAAAAGCATTTAAATTGGCCTTTTCAAAAGAAGCGAATATTTATACTTTTCCAAATGATGTGAAACCTTGTGTGTGGTCTCAAAATATTGCCTACTAATTATGTACCAAATATCAAGTTGAACTAAAATTTAATTGCTTTGGCATTTAAGTAGAAAACAATAGCGAATTAATAAAGAAGAAAACAGGAAAAAGGAAAATGGGCCAACTGCACACTATGCACTAGAAGCCTGGTGCTATAGTAGCGCAGCCCAAGCCCACCACAACCTTCTCCATCTTCCTCTGTACAGGAGACAGAGACCTGTGCGTGGCGCACATCCACGCCTCCATGGCCGCCGTGTCGACCATCCGGCGAGCCCCCAAGGTGTACAAGGCCACCTCCAAGCCCGAGGACAAACCCTAGACCCCCAGTTCCCTCTTTTCCCCCTCGCACTCGATCCGGAAGAGGAGCCGAAGCTTCCGTCGTCGTGCCATAGTCACCATCGCGGCCACAGGCCTCCCCAACGCATGGGAAGATGCCCAGGAGCTCCCTCGTCGACGACTCCTTCACCAACCTCCGCTGATTCGAGCTGGGCCGCGCTGTGCGCTCGGGATCTAGGCGGTTTTTCGTCACGGCCGCCACCGTTCGTCGACGAGCGCGACGCATCCGACCACTCCCGCGCTCTCTAATCACGTCCACAAGATTCGTGGTGAGATCTTCTACCGATCCCCCCCCCCTTTTTTCCTTCGATTCATCGTCGTTTGCCGCCGTCCCCGAGCTAAGCCGTCGTCGTCCATGGTCGCGCTCGAGCTCCTGTGTACGCACGCGCCTGCTCCTGGCCAACCAACCGTGCTCGCGCCCCTGCCCCCCGACGCGCCCCTGCATCGTCGTGCGTGCGCCGCCTCCCGCGCTACCCCCACACGCACTTGCCGCCGCCGCCGCTGTTCTGCTGCTGCTGTCGCTGCTCCTTGCTACTGTTTTTGCTCGCCGGTGCTCCTGTCGTTGCTCTATTAATGCTGCTGCCTGCTATCGCTGGTGCTTGCTAGGCTGCTACTACTCTGCTTAGCTACTCCTGCTACTAAGATGCGCTGCTTTTGCCACTGTGCTGCCAGCGCCGATTGCTGCTGGTGGCCATGGCCATGGTGTGTGTGAGTGTGTTGTGTGTGTATGTAGCGTGTTGTGTGTAAGTGTGTTGTGTAAGTACACGTGTGTGTGAGTATGTGTGCGTCCGACCCAAAACTAGTTAGGTCTAATTTAATTAGCTAGATTAGTCCTAGGATTAATTATGTTGTTTAGTTAATAATCAGTTTGTCTCAAAAAAGAAAAGTTAGTATCAGTTTAGTGCTAGATTAGCCTAATAGCCTATGACATGTGGCCCTATTCTAATCTAGACACTAATTTAATTTATATGCCTATGACATCTGGGCCATACCTCACCTTTTGACCAGTCAAAGTAAAATGATTGACCGGCCCCTCGGGTCCCACTGTCATACACATATGCTAGGGTAACACTAGGAAACAAATACACATTCTGCCTTCAATTCGATTTAAACAGTTCTAGAAAATCTTTAAAAACTTTGAAAAAACATAGAAAAATAACTGTAACTCGGATGAAAATAATTTATATATGAAAGTTTCTCAGAACGACGAGATGAATCCGAATATGCATCCCGTTCGTCCGCCACACGTCCCTAGCATAGCGAACATGCAACAATCCCCCTTCGGTTCGTTTGTCCGAAAACGCGAAACACCGGGAATACTTTCTCGGATGTTTCCCCTTCGCCGGTATCGCCTACTACTGCATTAGGTCACCCCTAGCACTAGTATTGCCATGTTATGCTTTGTGATGCATTGATTGCTCTGTTATTTATTGTGTTCCCCCCTCCATTACTTTTTCCGGTAGACCC
This sequence comes from Triticum dicoccoides, assembly GCF_002162155.2. NCBI lineage: Eukaryota > Viridiplantae > Streptophyta > Magnoliopsida > Poales > Poaceae > Triticum > Triticum dicoccoides. The sequence continues at coordinate 313,721,106 of NC_041392.1, read as the reverse complement.
CGAGACCGTTGCCGATACCCCCGTGATCGACTACATCGACCGCGACTCCTCCTTATTGCCAGAGCAACTAGGCAAGCCCCCCCTTGATCACCAGATATCGCCTATTATTCTCTCTACTGCTTGCATTAGAGTAATGTAGCATGTTACTGCTTTCGGTTAATCCTATTCTGTTGCATAGCCTGTCATTGTTGCTACAGTTGTTGATACATTACCTGCAATCCTAAATGCCTAGTATAGGATGCTAGTTTATCATTAGTGGCCCTACATTCTTATCCGTCTGCCATGCTATACTATCGGGCCGTGATCACTCGGGAGGTGATCACGGGTATATCCTACATACTTTATACATGATACAGGTGGTGACTAAAGTCGGGTCGGCTCGTGGAGCACCCGCGGGTGATTCACGGATTGGGGGCTAAGAGGACCTTTGTCCCAACGGCCCTTTGTGTGGATCTTTGTGGCGAAGCGACAGGGCAGGTTGAGACCACCTAGGAGAGAGGTGGGCCTGGCCCTAGTCGGCGTTCGCGGTTATTTCAAGATAACATGTTTAACGAGATCTTGGTATTTGATCCGAGTCTGGCCACTGGCCTATACGCACTAACCATCTACGCGGGGACAGTTATGGGCACTCGATGTCCTGGTATCAGCCGAAGCCTTCGTGACATCAGCGACTGAGCGGCGCGCGCCGGGTTGGACCGCGTAACGCAACTTCCTTTGTAATGGAGGTTGCTAGGTCTGCTCTTCGGCCGCCCTCGCAACGTGCAGGTGTGCAATGGGCGATGGGCCCAGACCCCTGCGCCATAAGATTTAGACCGGCGTGCTGACCTCTCTGTTGTGCCTAGGTAGGGCTGCGACGTGTTGATCTCTGGGCATGACCCAGGAAAGTGTGTCCGGCCAAATGGGATCGAGCGTGTTGGGTTATGTGGTGCACCCCTGCAGGGAAGTTAATCTATTCGAATAGCCGTGATCTTCGGTAACAGGACGACTTGGAGTTGTACCTTGACCTTATGACAACTAGAACCAGATACTTAATAAAACACACGCTTCCAAGTGCTAGATACAACCCGATGGTCGCTCTCTAATAGGGCGACGAGGAGAGGATCGCCGGGTAGGTTTATGCTACACGATGCTACTTGGTGAACTTACCTTCTGCTCTCTTCTACATGCTGCAAGATGGAGGTGGCCAGAAGTGTAGTCTTCGATAGGACAAGCTATCCCCCTCTTATTCCGGCATTCTGCAGTTCAGTCCACATATGATACCCTTATTCCATTTGATACCAATGCATACATATGTAGTGTAGCTCCTTGCTTGCGAGTACTTTGGATGAGTACTCACGGTTGCTTTGCTCCCCTCTTTTCCCCTTTCGATACCCGATTGCTGCGACCAGACGATGGAGCCCAGGAGCCAGACGCCACCGTCGACGACGACTCCTACTACACTGGAGGTGCCTACTACTATGTGCAGCCCGCTGGCGACGACCAGGAGTAGTTTAGGAGGATCCCAGGCAGGAGGCCTACGCCTCTTTTGATCTGTATCCCAGTTTGTGCTAGCCTTCTTAAGGCAAACTTGTTTAACTTATGTCTGTACTCAGATATTGTTGCTTCCGCTGACTCGTCTATGATCGAGCTCTTGTATTCGAGCCCTCGAGGCCCATGGCTTGTAATATGATGCTTGTATGACTTATTTTATTTGTAGAGTTGTGTTGTGATATCTTCTCGTGAGTCCCTGATCTTGATCGTACACGTTTGCGTGTATGATTAGTGTACGATTGAATCGGGGGTGTCACCCGATGTTAGCTACCAGATTGTCTACCTTTCAGAGGTCCATTCTTCCGGTATACCCCCTTATTCTTTCGTAAGTACGACGGAGACCCCAAAGAAAGGATGCCTACTTCATCATGATGGCCTAACTAGAGAAATGAAGACATCAACGTAATGGATTGACCTCTTCGAGAAAAGCAACCAAGACCGAGGAGATTCGTTAGAATTACCTAACCAGACCCTTTCCCCCTTACTCCCGGTTCTAAATCTAGGGACGAGATTTCTGGTAGTGGAGGAGAATTGTGACGCCCGGATAATTAAGCTACAATAAACCTCTGCTAATGATGCCATGTCACCTCGATTACTGTTGATAAACTCGCGTTAGTTCAAAACGATTCAAATCCAAATTTTAATTAAAGGCAAACAACAGAAGTTTTCGAACAGTAAAACTAAAATGTTCACCCTATTCTTAAGATTCCATTAATCATTCTTATGTTGAAAACCAACAATATTTGACTCTCCTAGTAATACCTAGAGATTTATTAAGTGGTCCAGCATGCAAACTACTTGGCCATTCAATTTTAAGAATATTTGAACAAGTCCCATTTGGGTCCAAACTTTTTGTGTGGCTGTAGGATAGAACCTGGTATTTATGTGCCAAGTTTCAACTACAACTAAAATCTTTTGCTACTAAAAGAAAATACCAACCTGTAAATAAAATAGAAAGTAAAAATAAAAGAAAAGAAAACGCAATGGGCACCTGGGCCTCAAGTATTCAGGGGAGGCCCAGCCCACCAGTGGCGCCATCCCCTTCCTCCTGTTCACGGGAGGAGGATCGTGGCAGCAATCCGGCCACCATGGCCACTGGTGCCGACGTGCCGGGCATCCCACGGCCCCCCTAGGTGGTTAAGACGGACGCCCCGAACCCCCCTGCCAACCCTAGCTCCTCCTTTCCCTTGTTTGCCTCTCCCCCTCCCAGATTCGCTCGTGCCCGAGCACTGCCGTCATCGTCGCCATGGTTGCCGTCACCCGTGCACCCTCCGTCCTCCCCGGCGCATAAGAACATGTCCGTTTGCTCCCGGGTCATCGACCACGTCATCTACATCCACTAGATCGAGCCGAGCTCCACCGCCTCGCCAGATCCATCGCCTCCTTCCTCCGCTGGCCAGAAAAACTGTCCGTCGTCGATTCACCGCTCCTGCAGCTCCTAAATCGTCAACGAGCTTTCCTTGCGCTCCTCGGTGAGCACCTCTTCACTTTCCCCCATGTTTCCCCGTCGATTTGCTACTGCTGCTAGCCCTGTAGTTCCCGAAGCGGCCCGACTCCGTTGCGTGGAGCCCCGTGCGCGTCGCGTCTGCACGCGCCGCGAGCCTCACCTGCTGTCCCCTCACGCGCGTGCCCACCCGCGCCAAGCCATGCCCCGCGCCCGCCCACGCAGCCCCGTGCCCGTAGTTGGCCTCGCCGCTGTTGTCGTTCCTGTGCCGCCGCCGCCGCGCTTGCTGGCCAACCCCGCTCCGGCACACCATGGGACATCCAGCGCCACACCGCGCCCTCGCCCGCTGCCTTCTTTCCTGCCACTGCCCGCACTTTCCAGCGCTCGCGCTCGAGGCCTCGACCCGGCCAACTGCAGCTGGCGCCCGCGGTCACCTGCGTCCTCGCGCGCCCACCGCCGTGCTCCCGCACGCCTTGGACCGCCCTCTGCCGCGCCGGCAGCCCACCTCCCGCTCATCCCTACTGCTACCGCCGCCGCGCCCCTGTAGTCGTCCCGTCGCGCCCAGGCCACACCTCCTGTCCCGCGCTCGCCCCGCGCCCGCAACC
>NC_041392.1:313647015-313717034 GCF_002162155.2 Triticum dicoccoides | reverse complement strand
CCCTAGCTAACTAAAACTGTTAGATTAGTTTTTATTAAAATGTGACTCTGACTGGTGGACCCCCCTCTAACTATTAAAAGTAATAAAAATCTGATAAAATTGTCCATATGACACTTGGGCCCCACTGCCCAGTTTTGACTAGTCAATAGTCAACACTTTGACTGTTGACTGCTGAGTCAGCACCCCTCTGGCCCACGTGTAATAGACTCTAACTATAGTAGTACTAGGTGACAAAAGTAATATGTTTTTTTATTTCGAATTATAATAATTTCAAATTGTTTAAAACTTTGATAATTCATAGGAACTAAACCGTAACTCGGATGAAAATGTTTTCTACATGAAAGTTGTTCAGAATGACGAGATGAATCCGGATACGCAGCTCGTTCGTCCACCACGCATCCCTAGCATAGCGAGCATGCAACTTTCCCCTCCGGTTCATTTATCCGAAAATGCGAAACACCATGGATATTTTCCCGGATGTTTTCCCCCTTCACCGGTACCACCTCATACCGCGTTAGGGCACCCCTAGCACTGCTACTTGTCATGTCATGCATCACTATGCATCTGTTTGCTTAATATTTATTATTTCTTCCCCCTCTTCTCTCGCTAGACACCGAGACCGACGCCGCTGCTACCCAGTACGACTATGGTGTTGCCGACCCCTCTTTCTTGCCAGAGCAACCAGGCAAGCCCCCCCCCCTTGATCACCAGATATCGCCTACTCTACTCTCTATACTGCTTGCATTAGAGTAGTGTTGCATGTTGCTGCTTTCCGTTAATCCTATCCTGATGCATAGCCTGTCCTTGCTACTACTGTTGTTACCTTTACCTGCAATCCTAATGCTTAGTATAGGATGCTAGTTTATCATCAATGGCCATACATTCTTGTCCGTCTGCCATGCTATACTATCGGGCCGTGATCACTCAGGAGTTGATCACGGGTATATACCTATACATAATATATGATACTTGTGGTGACCAAAGACGGGTCGGCTCGTAGGAGTACCCGCGAGTGATTCACGGATTGGGTCCGAAAGGACGGTTGTCCCGATGGCCCTCTGGGTGGATCTTTGTGGCGAAGCGATAGGGTAGGTTGAGACCACCTAGGAGAGAGGTGGGCCTGGCCCTGGTCGGCGTTCGCGGTTATTTCAAGATAACACGTTTAATGAGATCTTAGTATTTGATCTGAGTCTGGCTACTGGCCTATACACACTAACCATCTACGTGGGGACAGTTATGGGCACTCGACGTCGTGGTACCAGTCGAAGCCTTCGTGACGTCAGCGACTGAGCGGCGCGCGCCGGATTGGACTGGAACGCCTGCTAGGCTAGCTCTGCTTCCGGCCGCGTTCGCAACGTGCAGGTGTGCAAAGGGCGATGGGCCCAGACCCCTGCGCCATAGGATTTAGACCGGCGTGTTGACCTCTCTATTGTGCCTGGATAGGGATGCGACGTGTTGATCTTCCAAGGCCGGGCATGACCCAGGAAAGTGTGTCTGGCCAAATGGGATCGAGCGTGTTGGGTTATGTGGTGCACCCCTGCAGGGAAGTTAATCTATTCGATAGCTGTGATCTTCGGTAACAGGATGACTTGGAGTTGTACCTTGACCTTATGACAACTAGAACTGGATACTTAATAAAACATACCCTTCCAAGTGCCAGATACAACCGGTGATCGCTCTCTCACAGGGCGACGAGGGGAGGATCATCGGTTAGGTTTATGCTACACAATGCTACTTGGTGAACTTACCATCTACTCTCTTCTTTTGCTGCAGGATGGAGGTTACCAGAAGCATAGTCTTCGATAGGACTAGCTATCGCCCTCTTATTCCGGGATTCTGCAGTTCAGTCCACATATGATACCCTTATTCCATTTGATACCAATGCATACATATGTAGTGTAGCTCCTTGCTTGCGAGTACTTTGGATGAGTACTCACGGTTGCTTTGCTCCCTCTTTTCCCCCTTTCTATACTCGATTGCTGCGACCAGACTTTGGAGCCCAGGAGCCAGACGCCACCATTGATGACGACTACTACTACTACTCAGGAGGTGCCTACTACTGCGTGCAACCCGCTGATGACGACCATGAATAGTTTAGGAGGATCCCAGGCAGGAGGCATGCGCCTCTTTCGATCTATATCCCAGTTTGTGCTAGCCTTCTTAAGGCAAACTTGTTTAACTTATGGTACTCAGATATTGTTGCTTCCGCTGACTCGTCTATGATCGAGCTCTTGTATTCGAGCCCTCGAGGCCCCTGGCTTGTAATATGATGCTTGTATGACTTATTTTATTTGTAGAGTTGTGTTGTGATATCTTCCCGTGAGTCCCTGATCTTGATCGTACACGTTTGCGTGTATGATTAGTGTACGGTCAAATCGGGGCGTCACAAAGACCAGGCGGGCGCCAGGCGGGCCTCGTTTCATCTTTGGTGCTAAGGGGGCAAGCGCAGGCGAGGAGTTCCAAGGCATCAGGCAAAGGTTTCCATATCAGTGCAACAATACCAAGACCAACAGGACGGCCAGACGGAGGTCACCGTGGAGCCCAAACGGCGTCACCACCAGAGCCTTTGGCAGGCGAAGACTACTTTTGTCAGGATAACTTGTACTAGTTGTCTCCCTTCAAATTGGCCGTTGTGGGATCCCTTCCCGCTCAATATTTGGGAAGAGGACCAGGGCCTCTATAAATAGGACTAGCCACCACCATAGCTAGGGGGATCGACCTCATCTTGGATCGGAGCCATTCCATCCTTAGCCTCACACCAGTTCACTAAGCACAAGAACACCTCTCCACAGGGGGCTGTTCTTCCCTTGTAGTTGTCCATCCTCAGCCCAAGAGGCAATCCACCACACCACACTGGAGTAGGGTATTACACCACAACGGTGGCCCGAACCAGTATAAATCTTGTGTCTCGTGTTCTTTGGGTCCGTCAAGCTAGGCCGTGAGATCGTTGAGTGTGCGAGCTAGAGAGGGGGGAGATCTTCATGTGCACCCTAGCGTTCGAACCTCAAGGGTTTTGTCAGAACCCTAAATCCGACAATATTTGGGGAGCGAGCTAGTGTGCTTGACATGCCAGCTGTAGACTGTAGCCAATGCACCTTCTCGCATAAGCCATAGGCGTACTATACACTGAAGGTGCTCCAGGATATTTTGTACTGCATCTCACATGGTTGGTGATGATAAACTATGTGGGATCTACTTGATTTTTCATCTTGATTTGAATTACATAAACGGTGATAGCGGCAATGGACGGTGTTTGAATTGTTAGACCTTTAATCTGCAGTGAACATGCAACTATATGTGTGTCGTAAAAAATGGAACTATTTAGGGTTCGTTTGGAAATTTTATACATTAAATTAGTTTTCTAGCCATTTCAGGTGCACAATTCAAAATTAAAGCACATGCACATGCTCTGGTGCACGAACATGGGTTGTAAAATCATATATGTGTCCATGGGTTTATTGTTATGTCCCATGCAAGAAATGGGGATGAATTTCGAACACCACGACACCGTGGCTCTCCAGCAAATGTTGAGGTACTTGCTTTTGTAATTCTAGTAAATCCAAAACACATCTGAAATTCATCAACCTTGGCATGCTATAATGGAATGGCATCAACGTGCTGGGGTAATAAATAGTCCCATTTGGGGCAGGTTGTCGTATAAGCTTCTCACAAACCAGAGCTTCTCACAAGAAGCCTCGTGGTTCCGTTAAGGAAACGTGTCACCTTTGTGGACAAAACAATATTCATCGCCTTTTCTTCCTTTCAATTTTTTTCCTGATGTCAACATAGAACAACAAGAGCGTCGTGTTAAATTTTGGATTTTTTTCGGGGATCGTTTGGACATTTTTATACGTTAGTTGAGTTTTCTAGGCATTTATGTGCATAATTCAAAATTGAACTACACACACATGCTCCCGTCCATAAAAATGGGTTGCAAAATCAAATGTTTGTCCTTGGTTGCTAGATTAGGTCACACGCAAGAAATGAGAACGAATGCCAAACACCTTGACACTGTCGCTCGGCCACTAACATTGAGATACATGGTTTTAAAATTCTAGTAAATCGAAAACTCATCTGAAATTCATGAAACTTGACATGATATCATGGAAGGGCAGCGAGATCCCGTGCTAAAAATATTGTCCCATTTTGGGGCAGGTGTGGGTATAAGCTTATCGCAAACCAGAGCTTCTCTCACAACAAGCCTGATGGTTTCGGTAGGGTACGTGCCACCTTGGGGGACGAAACGATATCTGTTGCCTCTTCTTACTTTCAAAATGTTTCTCGTGTCAACATAGAACAACACGAGTGTTGTGTCAATTTTTGGGATTTTTCGGGGTTCGCATGGACATTTTTATACATTAACTGAGTTTTATATGCATTCATGTGCATAATTCAAATTTGAACTATAGGCACATGCTCTAATGCATATAAATTAGTTGAAAATTCAAATATGTGTCCTTGGTTTCATGCTTAGGTCCCATGCAAGAAATGAGAATGAATGTCAAACACCCTGCCACCGTCACTCGGCCGCAAACATTGAGATACCTGGTTTTTAAATTATAGTAAATCAAAGCTCGTCTGAAATTCATGAAACTTGGCATGCTATCATGGAGCGGCATCAACATGCCATGGTAAATGTTTTGTTCCATTTGGGGCAGGTTTGGGGATATGCTTCTCACAAACCAGAGCTTCTCACAACAAGCCTCATGGTTTTGGTAGGGAACGTCCCACCTTTGGGGATGAAACAATATACATTGCCTCTTATTGGTTTCAAAAAGTTTCTCGTGTCAACATAGAACAACAGGAGTGTTGTGTCAATTTTTGGGATTTTTCGGGGTTCGTTTGGACATTTTTATGCATTAATTGAGTTTTCAATGCATTTATGTGCATAATTCAAATTTGAACTACATGCACATGCTCTAACACATATAAATTGGTTAAAAATTTGAATCTATGTCCTTGGTTGCATGATTAGGTCCCATGCAAGAAATGGGAATGAATGTCAAACACCCTGCCACCGTCACTCGGCCGCAAACATTGAGATACCTGGCTCTTAAATTGTAGTAAATCCAAAACTCGTCTGAAATTCATGAAACTTAGTATGCTAGCATGGAGCGGCATCAACATGCGTGGAAAAAAATTTGTCCCACTTGGGGCAGGTTTGGTATAAGTTTCTCACAAACCAGAACTTCTCACAACAAGCCTGATGGTTTCTATAGGGAACGTCCCACCTTTGGGGATGAAACGATATCCGCTGCCTCTTATTGCTTTCAAAAAATTTATAGTGTCGACATAGAAAAACATGAGTGTTGTGTTAAATTTTGGGATTTTGGGGGGTTCCTTTGGACATTTTTATACATTAACCGGGTTTTCTAGGCATTTTATGTGCATAATTCAAATTTGAACTACATGCACATGCTCCAGTGCATATAAATTGGTTGAAAAATCAAATATGTCTCCTTGGGGTGCATGCTTAGGTCCCATGCAAGAAATGGAAATGAATTTCAAACACCAGGGCACTGTTGATTGCCGGCAAAACATTGAGATACTTTGTTTTTAAATTCTAGTAAATTCAAAACTTGTCTGAAATTCATGAAACTTGGCATGCTATCATGGAATTCCACCCAACATGTTGTGGTATTTTTCGTGTCCATTTTTAGAGAAGGCGCACTCGAATAACAGCCAACAAAGGCATTTCAAAAAAGTAGCTGCCACTTTAATATCTCAAACGTTTGTACAATTCAAATCGTGTGTGTTCTGTTAGCCATTCATGTGACGCCATGTGTCTTCATTTTAATGGCTATAGGAGGTGTCGTGCGGACAGCTGCTTGACTGAACGAGAGGTGTGCGAGCGGAGTCCGGTGCGCAGGCTGACCGAGAGGCATGCAAGCTGTCCTCCAATGCGCAGGCCCACCGTGAAGCGTGCGAGTTGTACGCTGCGCAGGTTCACTAAGAAGCGAGCCTTGACTTCCACGGCCGCCTGCCTTCCTCTCCATTGATGGCGCCCCAGCCACTGTTTAATACGGGCGGCCTTACTGTTCGCTTCCCATTCCCCTCCCTCCTGCAGACCTCCACCAACGTCATGGAGCAGAATGATCATCTGCCACTAGTCTTCAAGTTTGGTGAAGTCGACTCCGAGCCGGAGGAGATAGAAAATAACGAGGAATGGGGCCTCATGGACATGGCCCTGAACGAGCTGGCCGCGACGGTTGCTGCACCTACTCCCGTCCCAGCTCCCATCCCTGCGGCCGCGCCAGCGACCATCCCCGTAGCATTGATGGGTTGGTCGCCGAGCACTATCACAGAGCTGGAAGCCGCGAGCATCAGCGAGGTCTCCGCAGACCCGCGTGAGCTCGTGTACATGCCAGCGCCAGTGCCCGTGCGCGTACGCACCCCTCCACCCATCGTGGTGCCGGTCCCCGTGCGTTTGGCTGCACACGCTGCGCCCGTGCCCGTGCCCGTGTGCGCCCCTCCACCCACCGCGTCACCGGTCCCCATGTGTTTGGCTACACCCGCCGCGCCCGTGCTCGTGCGCATGCCCCCCTCGGTGGCATGGGACGCTGCCGTCGACCGCTAACTCTCAGCGGCGCTAGTTGTCGTCCTCCCGCTCCCCGCCCATCGATCGCGCGACGACGGGATGTTTGATTTACAAGTGAAGAACATTGTGTACTGCCTTGAAGACTTCAACAACGGCGTCCCGGAGGACGACAACGACAACGACGGCGCGGCACGCCACCTCCGCCGCCGCTGGAAATAGTTTTTTGGGGGTTTAATACTATATCTCGAATTCTCGATCATATGAATATAAATTCGTAGTGTGACTGAATGAAAGATATGGTTTGAACGAACTTGCATTTTTCTCTCTTAATGTACAGACTTATCAAACTATTTTCTTTTGAAAATAGCGTCAATGGTTTTTAAATATAAAACACTCATCGCAAACATTTTAGTTAGAACACCCATATGCAAACCGACAGCTTCCCCAGGAAGCCAAGGGAAAATGTGCCGAGCAGGATTTGTGCAGCTCTTGATCGCAATGGTTTTAGATAGAACGCCTGTATGCAAAGTGAGAGCTATGGTTTTCCCCCTTAAGTCAAGGGAAAATTTGCAGTGCAGGATTTGTGCATCCCTTCAACGCAAATGGTTGTTTTGGATGACCCATGTGCAACCACGTAGAAACAATTGGGTAAGATTTGCATCTGTCATATTGGGTCTGTTGCCATTTGTCAAACTGGAAATATTGACATTTGTTTATCTAGTAACATTGCCATTTGTCAACCTTGTAACACTATGATTTGTCAAAACATGCAGCTAAAAATCACTAGCACTATCTAATTTTTGCAACTAAAATCACTAGCACTGTTCATATGGACACCAATACAAAGTGGCATTATACTTTTTTGTCAAATTTGAGACCAATTTTGATGTAATCTCTGTCTAATTACAGACGGGATATTATTAATAATTGGGAACGAATATCCCAAACGGATTATTTATTCGAACTGTGAGCGTTAGACCAACAATGGATATGCGCCATGCTTCAGTTAAGCAATAAAGCGGCAGCATTAATCATCCAAATAGAAAAATAATATCGGAGTACAACATCATATAGCTTCAGCACTCAGGTACCCATTACACAACTGCATCAGTGATGTGTCTCCATTGTATCTACTTTTCCAAACTCTTTTGCCCTTGTTTTGGACTCTAATTTGCATGATTTGAATGGAACTAACCTGGACTGATGTTGTTTTCAGCAGAATTGTCATGGTGTTATTTTTGTGCAGAAATAAAAGTTCTCGGAATGACCTGAAAAACCATGGAGAATATTTTTGTAATATATAAAAAATATGGCGAAAGAATCAACCAGAGGGGACCCACCATCTGTCCACAAGGGTGGGGGCATGCCCTACCCCCTGGGCACGCCCCCTGTCTTCTAGGTCCCACGAAGCTCCACCGACCTCAACTCCAACTCCATATATTAATGTTCGGGGAGCAAAAAATCAGAGAGAATGATTTATCGTGTTTTATGTTATGGAGCCGCCGCCACTTCCTGTTCTTCCTCGAGAGGGCAGATCTGGAGTCCGTTTTGGGCTCCGGAGAGGGGAAATCGTCGCCATCATCATCATCAACCATCCTACATCACCAATTTCATGATGCTCACCACCGTGCGTGAGTAATCCCATCATAGGTTTGCTGGACGGTGATGGGTTGGATGAGATTTACCATGTAATCGAGTTAGTTTTGTTAGGGTTTGATCCCTAGTATCCACTATGTTCTAAGATTGATGTTGCTATGACTTTGCTATGCTTAATGCTTGTCACTAGGGCCTGAGTGTCATGATTTCAGATCTGAACCTATTATGTTTTCATGAATATATTTTGTGTTCTTGATCCTATCTTGCAAGTTATAGTCAAATACTACATGTTATGATCCGGCAACCCCGGAGTGACAATAGTCGGGACACTTTCCGATGATGACCGTAGTTTGAGGAGTTCATGTATTCACTAAATGCTAATGCTTTGGTCTGGTACTCTATTAAAAGGAGGCCTTAATATCCCTTAGTTTCCAATAGGGCCCCATTGCCACGGGAGGGTAGGATAAAAGATGTCATGCAAGTTCTTTTCCATAAGCACGTATGACTATATTTGGAATGCATGCCTACATTATACTGATGAATTGAGCTAGTTCTGTGTCACCCTATGTTATAACTGTTGCATGATGAATGCCATCCGACATAATTATCCATCATTGCTCCATTGCCTATGAGTTCATTTCATATTGATTTTTTATTTGTTACTTTTTCGTTGCCACTATTACGATTGCTACAAAACTGGTACTGTTACTTTTGCCACCATTACCGTTACTTCCATACTACTTTGCTACTAAATACTTTGTTGCAGATATTAAGTCTTTCAAGTGTGGTCGAATTGACAACTCAGCTGCTAATACTTGAGAATATTCTTTGGCTCCCCTTATGTCGAATCAATAAATTTGGGTTGAATACTCTACCCTCGAAAACTGTTGCAATCCCCTATACTTGTGGGTTATCAAGACCTTTTTCTGGCACCGTTGCCGGGGAGCATAGCTCTATTCTCTGAGTCACTTGGGATTTATATCTGTTGATCACTATGAGGAATCCGAAAGATCAAAGAACCAAGATTTTACCCTCAACTACGAGGGGAGGTAAGGAACTGCCATCTAGCTCTGCACTTGATTCACCTTCTGTTTTATGTAAGCTTGTGACACCTATACCTGCTATTGATTCTGATATGCCGCATGTTATTGATGATGCCACTTCTGCTACACATGATGTTTATGATGATACTACTTCTTTGCTTGATAATATTGTGCCACTAGGTGAATTTCTTGATGAACAACTTGCTACGGTTAGAGAGAATGAAATTACTAAAACTGAAGATTATGATTCTCCCCCTAGATATGAATTGCATGTCGTACCTGAGGGCTATATTATGGATGAAGAAACTTCTAGAGACTTTTTTGCTTGTAATGATAGAGATGATCTTAAGAAACTGTTAGCTAAGCTAAAAGAAAAATCTTTGGATGCTAGAATGCAATATGATCCTAAGTTTGCTACTTCACCTATCTTTGTTACTGACAAGGATTATGAATTCTCTATCGATCCTAAGTTAATTACTTTGGTTGAATATGATCCTTTTCATGGTTATGAATCTGAAACTGTTGTGGCACATCTTACTAAATTGAATAATATAGCCACCCTATTTTCTCTTGAGGAAACAAATCACTATTATTATATTCTTAAGTTGTTTCCTTTCTCGTTAAAGGGTGATGCTAAGTTATGGTTTAATTTTCTTGCTCCTGGTTGTGTGTGCAGTCCCCAGGATATGATTTATTACTTCTCTGAAAAATATTTTCCTACTCATAAAAACAAGCTGCCTTAAGGAAAATATTTAACTTTGTGCAAATTGAAGAAGAGAGTCTCCCACAAGCGTGGGGAGGCTTCTCCAATTACTTAATGCTTTGCCTGATCATCCTCTCAAGAAAAAACAAATACTTGATATCTTTTATAATGGACTAACCGATGCTTCCAGAGACCACCTGGATAGTTGTGATAGTTATGTTTTCAGGGATCATCCTGTTGAGCAAGCTGAATTGCTATTGAATAATATATTGAGTAATAAGAATGATTGGACACTTCCTGAACAAACTCCTAAGCTAATTCCAAAGAAAAGAGGTATTCTATTTCTCAGTCCTGAAGATATGAAAGTGGCAAAGAAAGCTATGAAAGAAAAAGGCATTAAAGCTGAAGATATTAAGAATCTACCGCTTATTGAAGAAATACATGGTGTCGATAACCCGACACAGGTAGTAGAGGTAAACTCTCTCTATAGATTCGATAAAGGTGATATTCCTCATAATAAGTCTGCTAGTCAATGCTTGGATGAGTTTCATAATTTTGTTGTCAAACAAGAAAACTTCAATGCTTATGTTAGTAGAATTGAAACGTAATGCTTACATGCTTGACCACTTGGGTGATTATATGAGTAGAATTGTTAATGATCTTAAGCTTATTAGTAAACATGCTTCCATGGTTACAACTCAAGTAGAACAAGTACTTAAGGCATGAGATGATTTGCTTAATGAGTTGAATAGTAAGAATAATGATAATGTCGTTAGGGTTATGACTAGAGGTGGTAAAATGACCCAGGAACCTTTGTATCCTGAAGACAATCCTAAGAGAGTTGAGCAAGATTCTCACAGAATTGATACTGATGCACCTAGTCCTGGTAATAATAAGAAAAAGAAAATTGATAGGGCTTTGCATACTTCTAGTGAACCTACTATAGATACACCTGAGAATCCCAATGATATTTCTATTTCTAATGCTGAGACACAATCTAGCAATGAACATGAACCTAGTGGTTAATGATGATGTTCATGTTGATGCTCAACCTAGTAATTATAATGATGTTGAGATAGAACCTGTTGTTGATCTTGATAACTGATAACCCACAAGTATAGGGGATCGCAACAGTTTTCGAGGGTAGAGTATTCAACCCAAATTTATTGATTCGACACAAGGGGAGCCAAAGAATATTCTCAAGTATTAGCAGTTGAGTTGTCAATTCAACCACACCTGGAAACTTAATATCTGCAGCAAAGTGTTTAGTAGCAAAGTAATATGATAGTAGTGGTAATGGTAGCAAAAGGTAATGATAACAAAAGTAATGTTTTTTGGTATTTTGTAGTGATTGTAACAATAGCAACGGAAAAGTAAATAAGCGAAGAACAATATATGGAAAGCTCGTAGGCAATGGATCGGTGATAGAGAATTATGCCGGATGCGGTTTATCATGTAACAGTCATAACCTAGGGTGACACAGAACTAGCTCCAATTCATTAATGTAATGTAGGCATGTATTCCGAATATAGTCATACGTGCTTATGGAAAAGAACTTGCATGACATCTTGTAACGCCCCGAGACCGTTGCGCCAGGTGTCTTCCAGTTATTCGTTGTTGTTTCCCTGTCATTTGTTTGCTTGTCACGCATTTATCATCATGTCATCATGTGCATCGCATTTGCATACGTGTTCATCTCATGCATCCGAGCATTTTCCCCGTTGTCCGTTTTGCAATCCGGCACTCCTACGTTCTCCGACGCCTCCTTTTGTCTCTTTTCGTGAGCGGGTGTTAAAATTTCTCGGAATGGACCGAGATTTGCCAAGCGGCCTTGGTACACTACCGGTAGACCTCCTGGCAAATTTCGTGCCATTTGGAGTTCGTTTGATACTCCAACGGTTAACCGAGGAACCGTAAAGGCCTCGTTTGTGTTGCAGCCCAACACCCTTCCAAAGTGGCCCAAAACCCATCCAAACCCCGTCCATCCTCTCGGTTGTTCGATCACGATCGCGTGTCCAAAAACCGCACCTCATTTGGACTCTCCTAGCTCCCTCTACCTACATATATGTGTCTCCCTCCGAAATTTCGCAGTCTAAACCTAGATCCACTCCTCCCTGCGGCATCGGACATGTCCGCCGCTGTCGGACGCGTCCACCGCCGCCGCCACGTCGCTCCGGCCAATCCCGTCGCGACACATCATCGCCGCCACCGCCCGCTGCCTATCTAGAGCCGCCACGTCACCTCTCCACCTCCCCCACTTCGTCGGGCCCACCGAAGCCCATCGCGGACCCGCCTAGGCCCGAGTCGTCCGCCGCCGTAGCCCGCGGGCCCATTTGCCCGAGCGCCGCCCGCCTGAGAGCCTCGTGCCCCGCCGCCTGGCCTCCCGCCGGCGACCGCCGTCTTCACTGGGAGCATCCATGGCCGCCCGAGCTCGAAGCTCACACCGTTGGCGTCCTACGCGCCACCGTGCTCCATTCCCCGCACCCTCGCTTGGATCCGGTGTCCCTGCCCCGGATGTGCCCGTCCTCGACCTCGCCGCACGCCGCCATCTCCCTCGCCTCGTCGGATCCCGAAGGCAGCGCCGCCCTACCTTCCCTTGATCCCCTCTGGATCGAGGAGGACGATGACGACCAGGCGCGCCGGCCATGTGGGCCCTGCCCGCATGCGACCGGCCCATCCCGACTTACCCAGCCCACCTACTTCCTCCTCTCTGGGCCGAGCCCATCTGGTGAGCGGCCCTCCTCTATTCTTCGCCTGGTGCATGCTTTAGCTATTTAGCGCCCGCCTGTTTTTTTCCAAAAAACAACTAAGTCCTCAAATCCTCATAATATATGCCTCTGTTCATCATGCCATAACTTCATCACCATAGCTCCTTTTTGCATGCATGATATATCAAAATGTTCATCTGGTTGTGCTCTTCATTTTGTTCCATTCCATCATGCTTGTTTGAGTCCATCTTGATGCCCAAATTGTTGATGCGAGAGTGCTATAAAATGTTAGTTCCTGATTCTTATCACTTTATGAGCATTTGTCATTTTTGTCATGATTATTGTGTGCTGCATATGGACTTGAGATCTACATGTGTTTTGGGCTATGCCATGCCATCTTTCCAGGGTTGTATGCCATGTATTTTTGTGATCAATATGGTGACTAGCACAAGCATGCAAAGTAGCTCTCGTGATATTGCTGTTTTCAGAGACTTAGATTTTCACAGAGTCTTTGTCTGCTGTTATTTCAATGTCATGTATTCATGTTGCTACAGAGAGATCCATGCCTCTTTTGAGTATGTTTGGTAAGTATGATTTGGGCATATGGTTGTTCTCTATCCATACATGGCGCAGTTTGCATTTATGGAGTGCCCTAGCATGACTCAATCTTGCTCTACTTTTGCTATAAAATGTTCCTGGCAGATTGTTTACGTGTTAATCAATTTTGCCAAGGTTGTTATAGTTGATCCATGCATGCTATCAACTTGTTCTTGCCTTGGTTAGCTTCTTCATCATGTATTATTACTAGTAGTATGCTTAGTTTGTCATGCAATGCCTTGTGTTGAGTGAATCAAGCTCGCAAAGAGGCCTTCATAATTCTGTTTATGCCATGTCCAGTTTTGTGCTAAGTCTGAATCTGTTAACGAAACTTGCTATGTTTACTTGGGTGTCATCATATCTTCTGATCCTTTTTGGCTTATGGTCAGTAAGGGACTTTTGTTATATGCTTTGAGTAGATTCATGTCATGCCTTGGATTGATATGTTCTGTTCCTGTAACATGTTGTTATCTTGCTCTAAACATTGCTTCCTGATGTTAATCCTGACATGTTATTTTCTCTAAGTCTGTGAAGCTGGTATCTTTTGCACTTTTGCCATGCTTGTTTGAGCCTACTATTGTGTGATTTAGCCGTAGCTCAGTGTTCAACTTTTTTCAAGCATCTTGAGTACATCACTGCCATGTGCTTTATTGCTATGTTGGAGTGCAGTAGCTTAGTTTCTTGTTGCATTCTAGGTGGCATTGTGTTGTTAATCGCAGAATGGTGCCATTATTGTTTTGCTTGCCATTTGCAAACCGTGCATCCGATTCCGGTGATCTTTATATCGATTTCGACCGAAATCAACTCATCTTTCTAGCGGAACACTTGGTTTGCCAAGTTGAGGCCTGGTTCAATCTTTCCCTTCCAGAGCATGCATATGCATTGCATATCACATCCCGCATATCATGCCATGTTTTGCATCATGTTGTTTGCGCATTGCACCGTGGTTGATTGTTGTTTCCTTTGCTTGTGCTCTTGCTTTGGGTAGAGCCGGGAGACGAGTACGTGATCGAGGAACCCGTTAAGTACGCTTACGAGGATCAAGCCTTCGTCTTCTCTGAGAACTTTGCAGGCAAGATGACCATACCCTTGAAATTACTTCTATCTTTGTTTGCTAGTTGCTCGCTCTGCGATACCTACCACTTGCCATATCATGCCTCCCATATTGCCATGTCAAGCCTCTAACCCACCTTGTCCTAGCAAACCGTTGTTTGGCTATGTTACCGCTTTGCTCAGCCTCTATTATAGCGTTGCTAGTTGCAGGTGAAGATGAAGTTTGTTCCTTGTTGGAACTTGGATATTTTGTTGGGATATCATTATTATATCTTGTTTACTTTAATGCATCTATATACTTGGTAAAGGGTGGAAGGCTCGGCCTTATGCCTGGTGTTTTGTTCCACTCTTTCCGCCCTAGTTTCCGTCATACCGGTGTTATGTTCCTCGATTTTGCGTTCCTTACGCGGTTGGGTTATAATGGGAACCCCTTGACAGTTTGCTTTGAATAAAACTCCTCTAGCAAGGCCCAACCTTGGTTTTACATTTGCACTAACAACCTATCACCTTCCCTTGAGTTCTGCAGACTCAAGGGTCATGTTTATTTTAACCCCCCCCCCCGGGCCAATGCTTGTCTAAGTGTTGGTCCGAACTAGAGTCATTTGCAGCGCCACCTCAGGGAAACTTGAGGGTTGGTTTTAGTTGTACGGAGCACTCATCCGGTGTTTCCCTGAGAACAAGATATGTGCAGCTCCTATCAGGATGTCGGTGCATCGGGCGGCTTTTCTGGTCTTGTTTTACCATTATCGAAATGTCTTGTAACCGGGATTCCGAGTCTGATTGGGTCGTCCTGGGAGAAGGAATATCCTTCGTTGACCGTGAGAGCTTGTGATGGGCTAAGTTGGGACACCCCTGCAGGGTTTTGAACTTTCGAAAGCCGTCCCTGCGGTTATGGGCAGATGGGAATTTGTTAATGTCTGGTTGTAGAAAACTTGAAACTTAACTTAATTAAAATGCATCAACCGCGTGTGTAGCCGTGATGGTCTCTTCTCAGCGGAGTCCGGGAAGTGAACACGGTTCTTGTGTTATGCTTGAACGTAAGTAGTTTCAGGATCACTTCTTGATCACTTCTAGTTCAAGACCGTGCTTTGCTTCTCTTCTTGCTCTCATTTGCGTAAGTTAGCCAGCATATATGCTAGTGCTTGTTGCAGCTCCACCTCACTACCTTTCCTACCCATAAGCTTAAATAGTCTTGATCGCGAGGGTGTGAGATTGCCGAGTCCCCGTGACTCACAGATTACTTCCAAAACCAGTTGTAGGTGCCGTTGATACCAGTGCAGATGACGCAACCGAGGTCAAGGAGGAGCTCGAAGAAGATCGTGTTCATTGTGTTGTTTCGTTTCCAGTTGATCAGTAGTGGAGCCCAGTCAGGGCGATCAGGGATCTTTTGCATTAGGGGTTATCTTTCTTTATTTTGGTTCCGTAGTCGGGCCTTGCTTGTATTCTGGATGATGTAATGCTATATTTATGTATTATGTGAAGTGGCGATTGTAAGCCAACTCTTTATTCCCTTTCTTATTCAGTACATGGGATGTGTAAAGATTACCCCTCTTGCGACATGCCTACTATGTTGTTATGCCTTTAAGTCGTGCTCCGACACATGGGAGATATAGCCGCATCGTGGGTGTTACATGTTGGTAATCAGAGCCTTCCCCGACTTAGGAGCCCCCTGCTTGATCGAATCGCTGGCATTGTTGAGTCTAGAAAAATGTTTTGAGTCTTATAGGATTATATATATGGGAGAGTAGGATTCTTTTTACTCCTCAGTCCCTTCGTCGCTCTGGTGAGGCATCTTGACGTAGAGTTTTGACTCTTCTCTCCTCAAATTTCATGAATTTTTTTTAGGATCACATGGGTATCTTGGAATCGTTCCGATGGTTTTGTGACGAGAACATTGTTCTTGGTGCCTCCTGACATTTAGGGGTTGTGGCAGTGTCCCGGGGAGTTGAGCTCCGAGGTGTTGTCGTCACAATTTTATCGTTGCAGTTCTGGAATACCTGAGTTCGCCGACATCGAAAATCTCCTTTATGCAGTTGTTGGTGAGATAACCTCGACCACCCAATACTGGGATGGGAGTTCGGGAGTATTGCCATAACTCGTATAACGGATGCTTTTTGAAGGTTGAGGTAAATGATTTCCGAAGGTTTCTTGGTTATGTGTTGAAGGATGGATACAGCTGGATGTAGGATTTGTTAGTTTGGGTGGGATATTATGCTTCCCCTGTATCCCCAACACCTGATTGCATAACTAGAAAGTTTCGGGAGTTTATAAGTGGGAATTCAAGTATATCGTAGGATATCCTTCCAACAGACACATGATACGACATGGGGTCTATCTTATGTTTGTTTCCGGCTTATTTTGCAAGCCAAACCTTTGTTTTGCTTTAAGCTGTGGTATTCGAGTTGCTTCAATGTCAAGTGTTGATTCCATACCTTTTCCAAGTGGTGTTCTCAAATTTCTATGTGAATATTAATCCTTCATGATAATAGAGATTGTCATGTCAATCCTTTTTCAACCGGTGTGCTTCTCTTCAAGTGGATCCGATCATTTCAACATTCGCAAGACCACCTTTCAGTTCTTCTCAACGGTGTTCGTTTCATCCATCTCCAAGTTGACTTTGTTTTCCCACCCTCCCACCCTTGTTTCTTCAAGGACTAAGATTTCCTAATCAAGTATCCTTTTATTGATGGGAAGTCTCTCCATTCCTTTCCGTCAATGTTCTTATTCGGTGATTCTCATGAAGATGCTAGGAAGCTACAAGTTCAACATTCTCCGTTCTTTTTTCTTCTCCGATGGATTCAATTCAAGATTTGTCGATCATATCTTTTCCTCGTTCCAAATGCTTTCTTATGCCGGTGCACCTCTTAATTATTCACCTCTCACTATTCAGTTGTTCCGGAGTGCTGAAGATATCTCAGAAGATTCAAGTTTCCATTCTCAATTAGCTCAAGTTCTTTTGAGGATGTTAGCTCATTCAAGCCATTTAATTTAACTGGCGCAATCTCCCTTTCAAGTAATTGTTCAACGGTGTTTCTTTTGAGTGGGCCCTAACCCACAGGTCTTTTCCCAGGATCTTACCCGACTCTTCTAATTTTCCCGGAGTTACTCTCAAATTCTTCTCCAAGTTTGACGTAAGAATGAATTATCATTAGTCATTTGTATTTCTCCCAGATCTGTCAAATTATTCATTGTTGGCTCAACCTTTCCATTCTTCATTCCAGAGTGCCTCAACAATTCATGACGGTGTTTCTCGTCGACATTCTCGGATTTTGAAGACGAAGAAGATTTTCTCTCTCAATCTTGCTCCATTCTCTTCAAGATTCATGGTTCTAGCTTGATGCCATCCTCTCATAATTGTTTTCGATTGTGAGAATTCTTTTCACTCATCTGGAGCAATTCAAGAGGCTTTTCAGTTTGATTCTCCGGAGCCCATCATTGCATAATTATTCATTCTAGCTTTCAGCTCTCGTTATCCAAATCTTACCGGTGCGTCATTCAAGTATTCTCTTATCAGCTCGTGATCTATTCGTTCTCATGTATCTAAATTCTCTCAGGCATCTTCTTTCGTTTTCCAATTCTTCCCGGTGAATTGTGTCTTTGCTACTTTCCTTTTCAATTCTTACGGTGGTTCATTCAAGATTTTTCTCTTCCTTCTTTATCATATTAATTTATCCGTTGTCTCAATCCTACCGGTGGTTCGTAGAAGATTTTCTAAAGTTTGCGCTATATCTACCTTAATACTTTCTGCGAGAATAAGTACTATGCCAAATCCGTGGCTTGTCATCAATCTAAATTGGTGAAGGATAAGCATAATGTAATTCTTATTCTTTGTTTCATCCAAGTGATTAATTCCTTATTCCGGAGGCTCATCAAAATTCTCGGTTTCAATTGCTCATCTTTCTTTTCTTGGAGTTCCAAGCGCTCTCGATTATATCATCACAAAGATCCATCTAAATCATTACAAGGATTCACCTTGTGTTTTCAACTTCTCCTTCCTCTCGTTTGATCATTCTTTTATTACCGGAGTTCTTCATGGAGGCTCTACATGTTGGTTCATCAAGGACGTAATTCCTTCTCGAAGTGTTCATCGAGATTCTTTTCAGAGGAGCTCAAGTATTCTTCATCTTGCATTCCGAAGTGCAATTTTTTCTAACTTATCTTTTGAGATGGTGTTATGTCTTTCTTGACAATTTCCCTTCATGTTTCATGATTCAAAAGTTGTCAGGAATGAGATATTTAAACCCATCAATCTCTTCATTGGAGTTATCTTGGGTTATATTTCACCTAAAGCTTTCCCTAAGGACCGTTGCTATTTATGGTGCTCATATATGACCCAAGTTCTTCATTTATCCTACCGGTGAGATAAGTTTCTCGTCTCCTTGTTCATTGTTTTCGTTAGTGGTAGAATTTCACCTCATAATTTTTGAGTTGTCTTCCATAAGTCCACGTCAAGTTTATGCTTTTCGTTGTTGATAATCCAACAACTTCGTTCCAGCATTTGTTGTAAGTGTGCTCTCCCAAGATCTTGTTTCCCTCCGTCCATTCCATTCCATTCTTTCATTTCTTCCGGAGGCATTGTGACGTTGCTCTTTTCTCTCATCATCTTGAATGGTGAGGATCGTGTTCTTTTCGTGCTTATCCATTTAACTGGAGTGTTGTGCCCTCTGCTCAAGTTCTTTTCATCTTATCAAGTTTCATATCACGTTTGAACCAGAGTGCTGCCCGAATTTGTTCTTCCTTGTTCCTCTTTCCCAACGAAGTATTTTCAACTTTGTCCATCTTCGTGACATTCTTCCTTCCTATTTGTTCAACATCTCAAGGTTCATTGGTTTCACTCGTTTGTCAAAGAAGCAACTTAGTTTTACCTCTTATCTTCCTCTTCCTTTTCCCTCCGGTGCCATCCTAGATCTCGGGACGAGATCCTCTCATAGTGGTGGAGTGTTGTAACGCCCCGAGACCGTTGCGCCTGGTGTCTTCCAGTTATTCGTTGTTGTAGCCCTGTCATTTGTTTGCGTGTCATGCATTTCTCATCATGTCATCATGTGCATCGCATTTGCATACGTGTTCCTCTCATGCATCCGAGCATTTTCCCCGTTGTCCGTTTTGCAATCCGGCACTCCTACGTCCTCCGGCGCCTCCTTTTGTCTCTTTTCGTGAGCGGGTCTTAAACTTTCTTGAAATGGACCAAGATTTGCCAAGAGGCCTTGGTACACTACCGGTAGACCGCCTGTCAAGTTTTGTGCCATTTGGAGTTCGTTTGATACTCTAACGGTTAACCGGGGAACCGTAAAGGCCTCGTTTTGTTGCAGCCCAACACCCCTCCAAAGTGGCCCAAAACCCATCCAAACCCCCTCCATCCTCTCGGTCATTCAATCACGATCGCGTGGCCGAAAACTGCACCTCATTTGGACTCTCCTAGCTCCCTCTACCTATATATATATATATGCGTCTCCCTCCAAAATTTCGCAGTCTAAACCTAGATCCACTCCACCCCGCACCACCGGACATGTCCGCTGCCGTCGGACGCGTCCACCACCACCGCCACGTCGCTCCGGCCAATCCCGTCGCGACACGTCATCGCCGCCACCGCCCACTGCCTATCTAGAGCCGCAACGTCACCTCTCCACCTCCCCCACTCCGTCGGGCCCACCGAAGCCCATCGCGGACCCGCCTAGGCCCGAGTCGTCCGCCGCCGCAGCCCGCGGGCCCATTCGCCCGAGCGCCGCCCGCCTGAGAGCCTCGTGCCCCGCCGCCTGGCCTCCCGCCGGCGACCGCCGTCTTCGCTGGGAGCATCCATGGCCGCCCGAGCTCGAAGCTCACGCCGTTGGCGTCCTACGCGCCACCATGCTCCATTCCCCGCACCCTCGCTTGGATCCGGTGTCCCTGCCCCGGATGTGTCCGTCCTCAACCTCGCCGCACGCCGTCATCTCCCTCGCCTCGTCGGATCCCGAAGGCAGCGCCGCCCTACCTTCCCTCGATCCCCTCTGGATCGAGGAGGACGACGACGACCAGGCGCGCCGGCCATGTGGGCCCTGCCCACATACAACCGGCCCAGCCCGACTTCCCCGGCCCACCTGCTTCCTCCTCTCTGGGCCGAGCCCATCTGGTGAGCGGCCCTCCTCTATTCTTTGCCCGGTGCATGGTTTAGCTATTCAGTGCCCGCCTGGTTTTTTTTCCGAAAAACGACCAAGTCCTCAGATCCTCATAATATATGCCTCTGTTCATCATGCCTAACTTCATCATCGTAGCTCCGTTTTGCATGCATGATATATCAAAACGTTCATCTGGTTGTGCTCTTCATTTTGTTCCATTGCATCATGCTTGTTTGAGTCCATCTTGATGCCCAAATTGTTGATGCGAAAGTGCTATAAAATGTTAGTTCCTGATTCTTATCAGTTTATGAGCATTTGTCATTTTTGCCATGATTATTGTGTGCTGCATATGGACTTGAGATGTACATGTGTTTTGGGCTATGCCATGCCATCTTTACAGGGGTGTATGCCATGTATTTTTGTGATCAATGTGGTGACTAGCACAAGCATGCAAAGTAGCTCTCATGATATTGCTGTTTTCATAGACTTAGAATTTCATAGTCTTTGTCTGCTGTTATTTTAATGCCAGGTATTCATGTTGCTACAAAGAGATCCATGTCTCTTTTGAGTATGTTTAGTAAGTATGATTTGGGCATATGGTTGTTCTCTATCCATACATGGCCCTTTTTGCATTTATGGAGTGCCCTAGCATGACTCAATCTTGCTCTACTTTTGCTATAAAATGTTCCTGGCAGATTGTTTACGTGTTAATAAATTTTGCCAAGGTTGTTGTAGTTGATCCATGCATGCTATCAACTTGTTCTTGCCATGGTTAGCTTCTTGATCATGTCTTATTGCTGGTAGTATACTTAGTTTGTCATTCAATGCCTTGTGTTGAGTGAATCAAGCTCGCAAAGAGGCCTTCATAATTCTGTTTATGCCATGTCCAGTTTTCTGCTAAGTCTGAATCTGTTAACGAGACTTGCTATGTTTACATGGGTGTCATCATATCTTATGATCCTTTTTGGCTTATGGTCAGTAAGGGACTTCCGTTATATGCTTTGAGTAGATTCATGCCATGCCTTGTATTGCTATGTTCTGTTCTTGTAACATGTTGTTATCTTGCTCTGAACATTGCTTCTTGATGTTAAATCCTGACATGTTATTTTCTCTAAGTCTGTGAAGCTGATATCTTTTGCATTTTTGCCATGCTTGTTTGAGCCTACTATTGTGTGATTTAGCCGTAGCTCAGTGTTCATCTTTTGTCAAGCATCTTGAGTAGATCACTGCCATGTGCTTTGTTGCTATGTTGGAGTGTAGTAGCTTAGTTTCTTGTTGCACTCCAGGTGGCATTGTGCTGTTAATCACAGGATGGTGCCATTCTTGTTTTGCTTGCCATTTGCAAACCGTGCATCCGATTCCGGTGATCTTTATATCGATTTCGACCAAAATCAACTCATCTTTCCAGCGGCACACTTGGTTTGCCAAGTTGAGGCCTGGTTCAATCTTTCCCTTCCGGAGCATGCATATGCATTGCATATCACATCCCGCATATCATGCCATGTTTTGCATCATGTTGCTTGCGCATTGCACCGTGGTTGATTGTTGTTTCCTTTGCTTGTGATCTTGCTTTTGGTAGAGCCGGGAGACGAGTACGTGATCGAGGAACCCGTTGAGTACGCTTATGAGGATCAAGCATTCGTCTTCTCTGAGAACTTTGCAGGCAAGATGACCATACCCTCGAAATCACTTCTATCTTTGCTTGCTAGTTGCTCGCTCTATTTGCTATGCCGCGATACCTACCACTTGCCATATCATGCCTCCCATATTGCCATGTCAAGCCTCTAACCCACTTTGTCCTAGAAAACCGTTGTTTGGCTATGTTACCGCTTTGCTCAGCCCCTCTTATAGCGTTGCTAGTTGCAGGTGAAGATGAAGTTTGTTCCTTGTTGGAACTTGGATATTTTGTTGGGATATCATTATTATATCTTGTTTACTTTAATGCATCTATATACTTGGTAAAGGGTGGAAGGCTTGGTCTTATGCCTGGTGTTTTGTTCCACTCTTGCCGCCCTAGTTTCCGTCATACCGGTGTTATGTTCCTTGATTTTGCGCTCTTACGCGGTTGGGTTATAATTGGAACCCCTTGATAGTTCGCTTTGAATAAAACTCCTCCAGCAAGGCCCAACCTTGGTTTTACATTTGCACTAACAACCTATCACCTTCCCTTGGGTTCTGTAGACTCAAGGGTCATCTTTATTTTAACCCCCCCCCCCCGGGCCAGTGCTTGTCTAAGTGTTGGTCCGAACTAGAGTCCTTTGCAGCGCCACCTCAGGGAAACTTGACGGCTGGTTTTAGTTGTACGGAGCGCTCATCCGGTGTTGCCCTGAGAACAATATATGTGCAGCTCCTATCAGGATGTCGGCGCATCGGGCGGCTTTCCTGGGCTTGTTTTACCATTGTCGAAATGTCTTGTAACCGGGATTCCGAGTTTGATCGGGTCATCCTGGGAGAAGGAATATCCTTCGTTGACCGTGAGAGCTTGTGATGGGCTAAGTTGGGACACCCCAGCAGGGTTTTGAACTTTCGAAAGTCGTGCCTGCGGTTATGGGCAGATGGGAATTTGTTAATGTCCGGTTGTAGAAAACTTGAAACTTAACTTAATTAAAATGCATCAACCGCGTGTGTAGCCGTGATGGTCTCTTCTCGGCGGAGTCCGGGAAGTGAACATGGTTCTTGTGTTATGCTTGAACGTAAGTAGTTTCAGGATCACTTCTAGTTCACAACCGTGCTTTGCTTCTCTTCTCGCTCTCATTTGCGTAAGTTAGCCACCATATATGCTAGTGCTTGCTGCAGCTCCACCTCACTACCTTTCCTACCCATAAGCTTAAATAGTCTTGATCGCGAGGGTGTGAGATTGCTGAGTCCCCGTGACTCACAGATTACTTCCAAAACTAGTTGTAGGTGCCGTTGATACCAGTGCAGATGACGGAACCGAGCTCAAGGAGGAGCTCGAAGAAGATCGTGTTCGTTGTGTTGTTTCGTTTCCAGTTGATCAGTAGTGGAGCCCAGTCGGGGCGATCGGGGATCTTTTGCATTAGGGGTTGTCTTTCTTTATTTGGGTTCCGTAGTCGGGCCTTGCTTGTATTCTGGATGATGTAATGCTATATTTATGTATTGTGTGAAGTGGCGATTGTAAGCCAACTCTTTATTCCCTTTCTTATTCAGTACATGGGACGTGTAAAGATTACCCCTCTTACGACATGCCTACTATGCGGTTATGCCTCTAAGTCGTGCTCTGACACGTGGGAGATATAGCCGCATCATGGGTGTTACACATCTTTTGTCCTACCCTCCCGTGGCAGCGGGGTCCTAGCAGAAACTAAGGGATATTAAGGCCTCCTTTTAATAGAGTACCGGACCAAAGCATTAACACATAGTGAATACATGAACTCCTCAAACTACGGTCATCACCGGGAGTGGTCCCGATTATTGTCACTTCGGGGTTGTCGGATCATAACACATAGTAGGTGACTATAGACTTGCAAGATAGGATCAAGAACTCTCTTATATTCATGAAAAAATAATAGGGTCAGATCTGAAATCATGGCACTCGGGCCCTAGTGACAAGCATTAATCATAGCAAAGTCATAACAACATCAATCTCGGAACATAGTGGATACTAGGGATCAAACCCTAACAAAACTAACTCGATTACATGATAAATCTCATCCAACCCATCACCGTCCAGCAAGCCTACGATGGAATTACTCACACACGGTGGTGAGCATCATGAAATTGGTGATGGAGGATGGTTGATGATGACGACGGCGATGGGTTCCCCTCTCCGGAGCCCCGAACGGACTCCAGATCAGCCCTCCCGAGAGGTTTTAGGGCTTAGCAGC
This sequence comes from Triticum dicoccoides, assembly GCF_002162155.2. Classification (NCBI taxonomy): domain Eukaryota; kingdom Viridiplantae; phylum Streptophyta; class Magnoliopsida; order Poales; family Poaceae; genus Triticum; species Triticum dicoccoides. The sequence continues at coordinate 313,692,859 of NC_041392.1, read as the reverse complement.
GGCTCCGTATCGTAAAATGCGATGAATCCTTCTCCCTTATTTTTTTCTCCCTGAAAGCAAATATATAGAGTTGGAGTTGAGGTCGGAGGAGCTCCAGGGGGCCCACGAGGTAGGGGGGGCGTGCCCAGGGGGGCAGGCGCGCCCCCCACCCTCGTGGCTAGGGTGTGGGCCCCCTTGTCTTCATCTTTTGCAAAGATTTTTTATTATTTCCAAATAGACGTTCCATGAAGTTTTAGGTCATTCCAAGAACTTTTGTTTCTGCACATAAATAACACCATGGTAATTCTGCTAAAAACATCGTCAGTCCGGGTTAGTTCCATTCAAATCATTCAAGTTAGAGTCCAAAACAAGGGCAAAAGTGTTTGGAAAAGTAGATACGACGAAGACGTGTCAACTCCCCCAAGCTTAAACCTTTGCTTGTCCTCAAGCAATTCAGTTGACAAACTGAAAGTGATAAAGAAAAACTTTTACAAATTCTGTTTGCTCTTGTTGTTGTAAATATGTAAAGCCAGCATTCAAGTTTTCAGCAAAGATTATGAACTAACCATATTCACAATAACGCATAGGTCTCATGTTTACTCATATCAATGGCATAATCAACTAGCGAGCAATAATAATAAATCTCAGATGACAACACTTTCTCAAAACATTCATAATATGATATAACAAGATGGTATCTCGCTAGCCCTTTCTGAGATCGCAAAACATAAATGCAGAGCACCTTTAAAGATCAAAGACTGACTAGAAATTCTAATTCATGGTAAAAGAGATCCAGTCAAGTCATACTCAATGTAAACTAATAGTAATGAATGCAAATGACAGCGGTGCTCTCCAACTGGTGCTTTTTAATAAGAGGATGATGACTCAACATGAAAGTAAATAGATAGGCCCTTCGCAGAGGGAAGCAGGGATTTGTAGAGGTGCCAGAGCTCGGTTTTGAAATAGAGATGAATAATATTTTGAGCGGTATACTTTCATTGTCAACATAACAACCAAGAGATGGCAATATCTTCCATGCTACACACATTATAGGCGGTTCCCAAACAGAATGGTAAATTTTATACTCCCCTCCACCAACAAGCATCAATCCATGGCTTGCTCGAAACAACGAGTGCCTCCAACTAACAAGAGTCCCAGGGGGAGTTTTCGTTTGCAATTATTTTGATTTGATTTGCATAAAGCATGGGACTAGGCATCCCGGTGACCAGCCATTTTCCCGTGAGTGAGGAGCGGAGTCCACTCCTCTTGAGAATAACCTACCTAACATGGAAGATACGGACAGCCCTAGTTGATACATGAGCTATTCGAGCATACAAAACAGGATATTTATTTGAAGGTTTAGAGTTTCGCACATACAAATTTACTTGCAACGGCAGGTAGATACCGTATATAGGTAGGTATGGTGGACTCATATGGAATAACTTTGGGGTTTATGGAGTTGGATGCACAAGTAGTATTCCCGCTTAGTACAGGTGAAGGCTAGCAAAAGACTGGGAAGCGACCAGCTAGAGAGCGACAACAGTCATGAACATGCATTAAAATTAATCAACACCGAATGCAAGCATGAGTAGGATATAATCCACCATGAACATAAATATCGTGAAGGCTATGTTGATTTTGTTTCAACTACATGCGTGAACATGTGCCAAGTCAAGCCACTCGAATCATTCAAAAGAGGATACCACCCTATCATACCACATCACAACCATTTTAATAGCGTGTTGGCATGCAAGGTAAACCATTATAAGCTCCTAGCTAATTAAGCATGGCACAAGAAACTATGATCTCTAATTGTCATTGCAAACATGTTTATTCATAATAGGCTGAATTAGGAACGATGAACTAATCATATTTACAACAACAAGAGAGGTCGAGTTCATACCAGCTTTTCTCATCTCAGTCAGTCCATCATATATCGTCATAATTGCCTTTCACTTGCACGACCGAACGATGTGGACAATAATAATAGTGCATGTGCATTGGACTAAGCTGGAATCTGCAAGCATTCAATAAACAGGAGAAGACAAGGCAATATGGGCCCTTTTGTCAGATCAACAATAATGCATATAAGAGCCACTTCAATAATTTAATCATGGTCTTCTCCTATCGACCCCCAAAGAAAAGAAAAGAAATAAAATTATTTACATGGGAAAGCTCCCAACAAGCAAAAGAAGAACAGGAAATCTTTTTGGGTTTTCTTTTTAATTACTTCTACAACCATGGAAATTAAAACTAGCTAAAAGCTACAACTAATTTTTTTTGTTTTCTCTTAAGGATTATTAAACACACAAGAAGAAAGCATAAAAAAGGAAATAAACTAGCATGGATGATACAATGAAAAAGTATGAGCACCGACATCTAGCAATGAGTGTGTGAACATAAATGTAATGTCGGTGAGAAATACGTACTCCCCCAAGCTTAGGCTTTTGGCCTAAGTTGGTCTATGGCCACGGGTGGCATGGCGGATATCCATAGTTGTAGCCGGGGTCATACTGAGATGCAGCGGCTATCGCCTCCTAAGCTGCAGCGTGATGACGAGTGGCCTCCGCCCTCCTCTCGTACTCATCTGCCTCCTCTCTGGTAATAACATATCTTCCTTTTTCCTGATAATCAAAGAAGGCAGGAGCAGGGAGAGTAATACGGACAGCACGGCGTCTGTCAAAGATTAAGCGATACTGGAGAGGTGATTTGTTCCTCTCAACAAACTGGTGGTGAACCATAGCATTAAAGTCCAGGTAAGCAGGAGGCAATTCAATATCATCATTACGTATGGTTACACCAAGAAAATCAGCTAAGCGGGTTGCATAAATTCCACCAAAGAAATCTCCATTAAATCTATTAAGATGCAACCTACGTGCAGCATTGACTCCCAAATTACAAGATTTATCTCCTAACACGGCACTCCTAAGAATACTGAGGTCAGGGACACACATGTGACATGCCTTATCTTTACCATTAATGCATCTACCTATGAAGAGAGCAAAATAATGTATAGCAGGAAAGTAAATGCTCCCTATGGTAGATTGTGTTATATCTCTAGATTCCCCCATAGTTATACTATTAAGAAAACCTCTAAATTCATATTTGCGAGGTTCACTAGTACTACCCCATTGTGGAAGTTTGCAAGCAGTGGTAAAGTCCTCTAAGTCCATAGTGTAAGAATTTTCATAAAGATCAAACAAGACAGTTTGAGAATTACGTGAAGATGAAAATTCAAACCTCCTCACAAAGGAACTAGTGAAATAGTGGTACTGACGGCATTTTTCTTCCTCGAAGCTCACAAGATCAGCATTACGCAAATATGCGTTAAATTCTTCCTTAATCCCCGCTCGATCCATGAAGTCCTCTGAAGGCCATTCACAGGGCCGCACTGGAGCGTCCCTTCGTGGCTCATCATCAGCATCATGCATTGCAAGCCTAGGCTCTTGTTTCCTTGAAGAGCCACCTTGGTACATTTTCCTAAACATATTTCTTCCTCTAAAAAATTTCTGAAATTTTTTAGTAACTTCAAAATAAAAGTGAACCAAACTCAACAATATTGATAGCAACTACTCCTACAAGTGCCTAGAGGCTATATCATGCATCAAAACTACTTGGAACCATATAAATTTAACATGAAAGCTCAAGAACATGGTCACCTAGGCAGCATAAATTTGCAATGAATAAAGCACTAGAACAAAAACTAATTGGACCAATGGAGGAGTCACATACCAAGGAACAATCCCCCCAAGCAGTTTTGTGAGAGGTGCTTTGAGCAAGGAGATCGAAAATGGCAGCAAAATGAGCTTGGACTCGGGTTTGAACTGATAATCGTGTTTGTGGGAGGAAGGAGTGTGTGGGTGCAGGAATAAGTGGAGGAGGGCCACCGTGGGCCCACGAGGCAGAGAGGCACGCCCAAGGGGGTAGGGCGCGCCCTCCACCCTCGTGGCCAGGTGGATGCCCCCCCCTGCTGTGTTCTCAGTGCCAAATATTCTCAAATATTCCAGAAAAAATCATATTTAAATTTCAGGGCATTTGGAGAACTTTTATTTTCGGGGTATTTTTATATTGCACGGATAATTCAGATAACAGACAGAAAATACTATTTTTATTTTATTTAATATAAATAACAGAAAGTAAAAATAGGGTACAGAAGGTTGTGCCTTCTAGTTTCATCCATCTCATGCTCATCAAAAGGAATCCACTAACAAGGTTGATCAAGTCTTGTTAACGAACTCATTCCGAATAACATGGAACCGGAGAAATTTCAAATAACACTATGTTACCTCAACGGGGATATGCACATCCCCAATAATAAGAATATCATATTTCTTTTTGACAGTAGGTAGAGGAAATTCAAAACCTCCAATAATAATCGATGGAATTTTTCCAATAGAATTGATACTGTGGACTTGAGGTTGTTTCCTCGGAAAGTGTACTGTATGCTCATTACCATTGACATGAAAAGTGACATTGCCTTTGGTGCAATCAATAACAGCCCCTGCAGTATTCAAAAAAGGTCTTCCAAGAATAATAGACATACTATCGTCCTCGGGAATATCAAGAATAACAAAGTCTGTTAAAATAGTAACGTTTGCAACCACAACAGGCACATCCTCACAAATACCGACAGGTATAGCAGTTGATTTATCAGCCATTTGCAAAGATATTTTAGTAGGTGTCAACTTATTCAAATCAAGTCTACGATATAAAGAGAGCGGCATAACACTAACACCGGCTCCAAGGTCACATAAAGCAGTTTTAACATAGTTTCTTTTAATGGAGCATGGTATAGTGGGTACTCCTGGATCTCCAAGTTTCTTTGGTATTCCACCCTTAAAAGTATAATTAGCAAGCATGGTGGAAATTTCAGCTTCCGGTATCTTTCTTTTATTAGTAACAATATCTTTCATGTACTTAGTATAAGGATTCATTTTAAGCATATCAGTTAATCGCATACGTAAAAAGATAGGTCTAATCATTTCAGCAAAGTGCTCAAAATCCTCATCATCCTTTTTCTTGGATGGTTTGGGAGGAAAAGGCATGGGTTTCTGAACCCATGGTTCTCTTTCTTTACCATGTTTCCTAGCAACAAAGTCTTTCTTATCATAACGTTGATTCTTTGATTGTGGGTTATCAAGATCAACAGCAGGTTCAATTTCTATATCATTATCATTGCTAGGTTGAGCATCACCATGAACCTTATCATTAACATTATCACTAGTTTCAGGTTCATTACCAGATTGTGTTTCAGCATCAGAAATAGAAATATCATTTGGATTCTCAGGTGTTTCAGCAATAGGTTCACTAGAAGCATGCAAAGTCCTATCATTTTTCTCTTTCTTCCTTTTAGAAAGACTAGGTGCATGTATATTATTTCTCTGAGAATCTTGCTCAATTCTCTTAGGGTGGCCTTCAGGATACAGAGGTTCTTGAGTCATTTTACCACCTCTAGTCACAACTCTAACAACATTACCATTATTCTTACTATTCAGTTCATTGAGCAAATCATTTTGAGCTTTAAGTACTTGTTCTACTTGAGTGGTAACCATAGAAGCGTGCTTACTAATAAGTTTAAGTTCACCTTTGACATTAGCCATATAATCACCCAAGTGTTCAAGCATACCAGCATTGCGTTTTAATTCTCTACCAAAATAAGCATTGAAGTCTTCTTGGTTAACCATAAATTTATCAAACTCATATAAGCATGGGCTAGCAAACTTAGTAAATGGTATTTCAGCTTTATCATATCTATAGAGAGAATTTACCTTTACTACCTGTGTCGGGTTATCAAGACCATGAGTTTCTTCAATAGGTGATGGATTAAAATTATGCATTTCTTCGACAGGCGGTAAATCAAGACCATGTATTTCTTCAATAGGAGGTAAATTCTTAACATCTTCAGCTTTAATACCTTTTTCTTTCATAGATTTCTTTGCCTCTTGCATATCTTCAGGACTGAGAAATAGAACACCTCTTTTCTTCGGAGTTGGTTTAGGAATAGGCTCAGGAGTTGGCTCAGGAAGTGTCCAATTATTTTCATTTGTCAACATATTATTCAATAGAATTTTAGCTTCATCCGGTGTTCTCTCCCTGAAAACAGAACCAGCACAACTATCCAGGTAATCTCTGGAAGCATCAGTTAGTCCATTATAAAAGATATCAAGTATTTCATTTTTCTTAAGAGGATGATCAGGAAAATCATTAAGTAACTTGAGAAGCCTCCCCCAAGCTTGTGGGAGACTCTCTTCTTCAATTTGCACAAAGTTGTGTATATCCCTTAAAGCAGCTTGTTTCTTATGAGCGGAGAAATATTTAGCAGAGAAGTAATAAATCATATCCTGGGGACTACGCACACAGCCAGGATCAAGAGAATTAAACCATATCTTAGCATCACCCTTTAATGAGAACGGAAATATTTTAAGAATATAAAGGTAGCGAGATTTCTCATCATTAGTGAATAGGGTGGCTATATCATTTAATTTAGTAAGATGTGCCACAACAGTTTCAGATTCATAGCCATGAAAAGGATCATATTCAACCAAAGTAATTATATCAGGATCAATAGAGAATTCATAATCCTTATCAGTAACACAGATAAGTGAAGTAGTAAAAGCAGGGTCAGGTTTCATTCTAGCATTAAGAGATTGCTTCTTCCATTTAGCTAATAACCTCTTGAGCTCGTATCTATCTTTGCAAGCTAAAATAGCTAAAGCAGCTTCTTTTTCCAAAACATAACCCTCGGTAATAACAGACGATTCATATTTATTAGGGGGAGAGTCTTCATCATCACTTTCATCAATGTTATCAGTTTCAATATTTTCATTCTCTCTAACCCTAGCAAGTTGTTCATCAAGAAATTCACCAAGTGGCACAGTAGTATCAAGCATAGAAGTAGTTTCATCATAAGTATCATGCATAGCAGAGGTGGCATTATCAATAACATGCAACATATCAGAACGAATAGCAGAAGCAGGTTTAGGTGTCGCAAGCTTACTCAAAACAGAAGGTGAATCAAGTGCAGAGCTAGATGGCAGTTCCTTACCTCCCCTCGTAGTTGAGGGATAAATCTTGGTTTTTGGATCTCTCAAGTTCTTCATAATGATAAGCAGATATAAATCCCAAGTGACTCAAAGAATAGAGCTATGCTCCCCGGCAACGGCGCCAGAAAATAGTCTTGATAACCCACAAGTATAGGGGATCACAACAGTTTTCGAGGGTAGAGTATTCAACCCAAATTTATTGATTCGACACAAGGGGAGCCAAAGAATATTCTCAAGTATTAGCAGTTGAGTTGTCAATTCAACCACACCTGGAAACATAATATCTGCAGCAAAGTGTTTAGTAGCAAAGTAATATGATAGTAGTTGTAACGGTAGCAAAAGGTAATGATAACAAAAGTAATGTTTTTGGTATTTTGTAGTGATTGTAACAATAGCAACGGAAAAGTAAATAAACGAAGAACAATATATGGAAAGCTCGTAGGCAATGGATCAGCGATAGAGAATTATGCTGGATGCGGTTCATCATGTAACAGTCATAACCTAGGGTGACACAGAACTAGCTCCAATTCATCAATGTAATGTAGGCATGTATTCCGAATATAGTCATACGTGCTTATGGAAAAGAACTTGCATGACATCTTTTGTCCTACCCTCCTGTGGCAGCGGGTGAAGGAAATATGCCCTAGAGGCAATAATAATGTTATTATTTTATTTCCTTATATCATGATAAATGTTTATTATTCATGCTAGAATTGTATTATCCGGAAACAGAATACTTGTGTGAATACATAGACAAACTAAATGTCACTAGTATGCCTCTACTTGACTAGCTCGTTAATCAAAGATGGTTATGTTTCCTAACCATAGACATGTGTTGTAATTTGATTAACGGGATCACATTTTTAGGAGAATGATGTGATTGACATGACCCATTCCATTAGCTTAGCACCCGATCATTTAGTATGTTGCTATTGCTTTCTTCATGACTTATACATGTTCCTATGACTATGAGATTATGCAACTCCCGTTTGCCGGAGGAACACTTTGTGTGCTACCAAACGTCACAACGTAATTGGGTGATTATAAAGGAGCTCTACAGGTGTCTCCAAAGGTAAATGTTGGGTTGGCGTATTTCGAGATTATGATTTGTCACTCCGATTGTCGGAGAGGTATCTCTGGGCCCTCTCGATAATGCACATCACACAAGCCTTGCAAGCATTGCAACTAAAGAGTTAGTTGCGAGATGATGTATTACATAACGAGTAAAGAGACTTGCCGGTAACGAGATTGAACTAAGTATTGAGATACCGACGATCGAATCTCGGGCAAGTAACATACCGATGACAAAGGGAACAACGTATGTTGTTATGCGGTCTGACCGATAAAGATCTTCGTAGAATACGTGGGAGCCAATATGAGCATCCAGGTTCCGCTATTGGTTATTGACCGGAGACATGTCTCGGTCATGTCTACATTGTTCTCGAACCCATAGGGTCCGCACGCTTAAGGTTTCGATGACAGTTATATGAGTTTATGAGTTTTTGATGTATCGAAGTTAGTTCGGAGTCCCGGATGTGATCACGGACATAACAAGGAGTCTCGAAATGGTCGAGACATAAAGATTGATATTTTGGACAGCTATATTCGAACACCGGAAGTGTTCTGGGTGATTTCGGAGAAAACCGGAGTGCCGGAGGGTTACCGGAAACCCCCCCGGGAGAAGTAATGGGCCATATGGGCCTTAGTGGAGAGAGAGAAGGGCAGCCAGGGTGGGCCGCGCGCCTCCTCCCCCTGGTCCGAATTGGACTAGGAGAGGGGGGGCGGCGCCCCTCTTTCCTTCTCCCTCCCCACTTCCTTTCCCCCTCCTAGTAGGAGTCCTACTCCTACTCGGAGGAGGACTCCTCCTTGGCGCACCAATAGGGCCGGCCGGGCTCCTCCCCTTGCTCCTTTATATATGGGGGCAGGGGGCACCCCTAGACACACAAGTTGATCCTCGTGATCGTTTTCTTAGCCGTGTGCGGTGCCCCCTTCCACCATATACCTCGATAATATTGTAGTGGTGCTTAGGCGAAGCCCTGCGACAGTCGAACATCAAGATTGTCACCACACCGTCGTGCTGACGGAACTCTTCCTCGACACTTTGCTGGATCGGAGTCCGGGGATCGTCATCGAGCTGAACGTGTGCTAAAACTCGGAGGTGCCGTAGTTTTGGTGCTTGATCGGTCGGGCCATGAAGACGTACGACTACATCAACCGCGTTGTCATAACGCTTTCGCTTCCGTTCTACGAGGGTATGTAGACAACACTCTCCCCTCTCGTTGCTATGCATCACCATGATCTTGCGTGTGCGTAGGAATTCTTTTGAAATTACTACGTTCCCCAACAGTGGCATCCGAGCCTAGGTTTTATGTGTTGATGTTATATGCACGAGTAGAACACAAGTGAGTTGTGGGCGATATAAGTCATACTGCTTACCAGCATGTCATACTTTGGTTCGGCGGTATTGTTGGACGAAGTGGCCCGGACCGACATTACGCGTACGCTTACGCGAGACCGGTTCTCCCGACGTGCTTTGCACAAAGGTGGCTAGCGGGTGTCAGTTTCTCCAACTTTAGTTGAACCGAGTGTGCCTACGCCCGGTCCTTGCGAAGGTTAAAACAGCACCAACTTGACAAACTATCGTTGTGGTTTTTATGCGTAGGTAAGATTGGTTCTTGCTTAAGCCAGTAGCAGCCACGTAAAACTTGCAACAACAAAGTAGAGGACGTCTAACTTGTTTTTGCAGGGCATGTTGTGATGTGATATGGTCAAGACATGATGCTAAATTTTATTGTATGAGATGATCATGTTTTGTAACCAAGTTATCGGCAACTGGCAGGAGCCATATGGTTGCCGCTTTATTGTATGCAATGCAATTGCGCTGTAATGCTTTACTTTATCACTAAGCGGTAGCGATAGTCGTGGAAGCATAAGATTGGCGAGACGACAACGATGCTACGATGATGATCAAGGTGTCGCGCCGGTGACTATGGTGATCATGACGGTGCTTCGAAGATGGAGATCACAAGCACAAAATGATGATAGCCATATCATATCACTTATATTGATTGCATGTGATGTTTATCTTTTATGCATCTTATCTTGCTTTGTTTGACGGTAGCATTTTAAGATGATCTCTCACTAATTATCAAGAAGTGTTCTACCTGAGTATGCACTGTTGCGAAAGTTCTTTGTGATGAGACACCACGTGATGATCGGGTGTGATAGGCTCTACGTTCAAATACAACGGGTGCAAAACAGTTGCACACGCGGAATACTCAGGTTATACTTGACGAGCCAAGCATATACAGATATGGCCTCGGAACACGGAGACCAAAAGGTCGAGCGTGAATCATATACTAGATATGATCAACATAGTGATGTTCACCAATGAAACTACTCCATCTCACGTGATGATCGGACATGGTTTAGTTGATTTGGATCACATAATCACTTAGAGGATTAGAGGGATGTCTATCTAAGTGGGAGTTCATTAGTAATATGATTAATTGAACCTAAATTTATCATGAACTTAGTACCTGATAGTATCTTGCTTGTTTATGTTTGATTGTAGATAGATGGCCCGTGCTGTTGTTCCGTTGAATTTTAATGCGTTCCTTGAGAAAGCAAAGTTGAAAGATGATGGTAGCAATTACACGGACTGGGTCCATAACTTGAGGATTATCCTCATTGCTGCACAGAAGAATTACGTCCTGGAAGCACCGCTGGGTGTCAAGCCTGCTGCTGGAGCAACACCAGATGTTATGAACGTCTGGCAGAGCAAAGCTGATGACTACTCGATAGTTCAGTGTGCCATGCTTTACGGCTTAGTATCGGGACTTCAACGACGTTTTGAACGTCATGGAGCATATGAGATGTTCCAGGAGTTGAAGTTAATATTTCAAGCAAATGCGCGGATTGAGAGATATGAAGTCTCCAATAAGTTCTATAGCTGCAAGATGGAAGAGAACAGTTCTGTCAGTGAGCATATACTCAAAATGTCTGGGTATAATAATCACTTGAATCAATTGGGAGTTAATCATCCAGATGATTGCGTCATTGACAGAATTCTCCAATCACTGCCACCTAGCTACAAGAGCTTCATGATGAACTATAATATGCAAGGGATTAATAAGACTATTCCCGAGCTCTTCGCAATGCTGAAAGCTGCGGAGGTAGAAATCAAGAAGGAGCATCAAGTGTTGATGGTCAATAAGACCACTAGTTTCAAGAAAAAGGGCAAAGGGAAGAAGAAAGGGAACTTCAAAAAGAACAGCAAGCAAGTTGCTACTCAAGAGAAGAAACCCAAACATGTACCTAAGCCTGAAACTGAGCGCTTCTACTGCAAGCAGACTGGTCACTGGAAGCGGAACTGCCCCAAGTATTTGGCGGATAAGAAGGATGGCAAGGTGAATAAAGGTATATGTGATATACATGTTATTGATGTGTACCTTACTAATGCTCGCAGTAGCACCTCGGTATTTGATACTGGTTCTGTTGCTAACATTTGCAACTCGAAACAGGGACTACGGATTAAGCGAAGATTGGCTAAGGACGAGGTGACGATGCGCGTGGGAAATGGTTCCAAAGTCGATGTGATCGCGGTCGGCACGCTACCTCTACATCTACCTTCGGGATTAGTATTAGACCTAAATAATTGTTATTTGGTGCCAGCGTTAAGCATGAACATTATATCTGGATCTTGTTTAATGCGAGACGGTTATTCATTTAAATCAGAGAATAATGGTTGTTGCTAAATTCGGAAACTTTCTAGAGAAGGAGTTTCTCTCGAAATAAGTGAGTGGGAGGAAAGTAGAACTTGATGAGGTAACTGTACCTGCTCCCTTATTGGAAAGTAGTACATCACAGAAACCAGTTTCTGTGACACCTACACCAATTAGTGAGGAAGCTAATGATGATGATCATGAAACTTCAGAACAAGATACTACTGAACCTCGTAGATCAACCAGAGTAAGATTCGCACCAGAGTGGTATGGTAATCCTGTTCTGGAAGTCATGCTACTAGATCATGATGAACCTACAAACTATGGAGAAGCGATGGTGAGCCCAGATTCCACAAAATGGCTCGAAGCCATGAAATCTGAGATGGGATCCATGTATGAGAACAAAGTGTGGACTTTGGTTGACTTGCCCAATGATCGGCAAGCAATTGAGAATAAATGGATCTTCAAGAAGAAGACTGACGCTGACGGTAATGTTACTGTCTACAAAGCTCGACTTGTCGCAAAAGGTTTTCGACAAGTTCAAGGAATTGACTATGATGAGACCTTATCACCCGTAGCGATGCTTAAGTCTGTCCGAATCATGTTAGCAATTGCCGCATTTTATGATTATGAAATTTGGCAGATGGATGTCAAAACTGCATTCCTGAATGGATTTCTGGAAGAAGAGTTGTATATGATGCAGCCGGAAGGTTTTGTCGATCCAAAGGGAGCTAACAAAGTGTGCAAGCTCCAGCGATCCATTTATGGACTGGTGCAAGCCTCTTGGAGTTGGAATAAACGCTTTGATAGTGTGATCAAAGCCTTTGGTTTTGTACAGACTTTTGGAGAAGCCTATATTTACAAGAAAGTGAGTGGGAGCTCTGTAGCATTTCTGATATTATATGTAGATGACATATTACTAATCGGAAATGATATAGAACTTCTGGATAGCATAAAGGGATACTTGAATAAGAGTTTTTCAATGAAAGACCTCGGTGAAGCTGCTTACATATTGGGCATTATGTAGCAACCTGACCCGAATGGATCAAATCTCTGTGCTTAAGTGTCATCCCTGGATCGGTATGCTGACACACACAGTACTTAAGGATTTATAACAGAGGTAAATCACATGTGTAAAGTAACGTAAATACTATTACCTCAATCCAAAATAGCGGAAGTAACAAGGTTGTGGATTCCCATCAACACCAACGGCAAAGTTGAGTGTAGAAATCATAACCCTAACGTATCACTTACTCGTCGTAAGAAATCCTGCAACATGAGACGTTGCAGCCACAAAGGGTCAGTACATTGAATGTACTGACAAATTCACACCATAGAGAATGATGAACAATGGCTATCACTACATGCATATTTGGCTGGTGGAAAAGCTCTACGGTTTAAGGTTTTTGCGAAAAGCCAATTTTTCCCTACTACAAAGGAATAAATTTTATTTAACTATCATGGTGGTTGTTGAACATTGAGAATGGTTGACAGCATTCTCAATCCCAATTAAATAACATCATTAAACCCAACAAACTTAATTTAAAGTAACGTGATGAGATTCACATGATAATCCAGGTACTAGATACTCAAATTGTCCATAACCGGGGACACGGCTAATCATGATTAGTTTATACACTCTGCAAAGGTTTGCTCACTTTTCCCCACAAGACTCGATCGCCTCCGTTTGGTTTCTCGCACTACATGGTGTTTGAGAAGACGGATGACTGAGACATAGTCTTTCAGAAGTGCTAGCACCTTACGATCGGGTAGACCGTACCACCTACATCCCCTACATCTTCTAGTCTACCACTGTAAGAGTTCGCACGACTTAGTCAACTATGCTAGAGCCCATAATAGCTTGTGGCTGCACACGGAAGTTTCTAGCATGAATAATCTCATGATCCCTTTGAGCCTGGGTGGAGGTCCAAAAGAAAACAGGCAATCCTGGTCTACCCAGGTGCCTAGACAGGCAATCCTAGAATAACCAGGTGCCTCAATCCACTCAGATGTGTGTTTAAGTTGCCACCTTAAGTAAACCATTAATTAACAATCTCACATCTGTCATGAATACTCTCAAAACACAATCCATGTCTACGAGCATAGCATGGCATGAAATAATAACGTAATAGTAACTCCCAAGGTTTGATAATAAACAGGTAATAGGTACTACCTCAACTACTTCCCATCCCACAATTTAATTAGATCCTAATCATGCAATGTTGGAGGTTTTGATCTAATGCAATAAAAACTGGGTATGAAAAGGTATGATCAAAGTGTGAACTTGCCTGCAATGTTGATGAAGATGATTCACACTCAAAACTCTTGATAGTTCTACTCGTCACACTCCGGTCAATCTATCGTAATCAAGCAATAGTAACCACACATAAGCAATCACTCAAAATATCAGAAAGAACGAAGAAGACGATTCGGAAAACATCAACACCAAGCAAATAACTCTTGCAACATAAAACAATTTCTAACAGTACCAAAATTATGTGAATTTGGCCTTATCGGAAAGTTTAGGTCAAGAGCTTCGATTTGCAAAAAGAATCAACTCAAACAGAGCTACGAAACTCAAGTTATGATCAAACGAAGTTTGAATTCAAATCTGATCTAATTTAAATTTTAAACTTTTCAAAAACATGTTTGAGTTGGATTAATGGATAGAGGAGATCGTAACGAAGAAGTGGGCGTTGGTTTTGTTGAATTTGGACTAACGAGTAAAAAGTTATGATGGTTAGAAGATCAGGGACTAGACTATAAATAAAAACATCACAGATAGGTCCCTGGCCGAAATGACAGAAAAAGAAAAAAAACTAAAGGGCGAGCGTTCATTTTCTATACCTAACCAGCGAACGTTTACTAATTAAAGAAAAGGTTTATGTTATTTAAAAAAAAAACAGAATCGATCTGGACCTTTGGATCCAGATCTGACGGCGGGGGAGGAGCGGGGAGTTACCGCGGCGGCGGCGGCGGTCAACGGCGAGCCGGGACGGAGGCGGCGGCTCGGGTCCAGCCGGGGCGGTGGCTCCGGTCATGCAGGAGGGCGGCGAAGGGGCCAAGGAGGGGCGGCGCGACGAGACGAGGAGGATGGCGGCATCGGCGGTGGTCCGCGGGACGGAACGAAGCGGGGCGGCGGTGGTGGATCTCACCGGCGACCGCGGTTTCCGGCGGATGCGGCGCGTCGGCGACGAGGAAAGAGAGGCGGGGCCCGGGGCGGCGCCTTTTATGAGGAGGGCGAGGGGAGGCGTGCGCGAGGGGACGGGAGGAGGCCGGAGACGGCACGGCGGCGGCCGGCATGCTCGGGCGGGACTGCACCCGGGGTCGGAGACGAGCGGGGCGCGCGAGTGCGCTGGGCCGCGGCTGCGGTTGGCCTTGGGCCGGCCCAGTCGGCGGCGGGGAGAGTTTTTTTTAAACACGGACTAAGATAAAAAGAATATAACCTAAATAAAATAAAATAAACTATAGGTATATTATATATCAAAAATTTTAGAAAACGATTTTCTACGACATGAACATTTTTCTGGCATTAAATAAAATACACACAAATTCTAATAATTCTAACAGTGCTCCCGCTCTAATAAGATCCAACAAAATCATTTTAAAAATACCAAAATGATTTCAAATTAATTTTTCTCCAATTTTCTATTGTACGGAATCATGTTACCCTAATTTCCATATATTTTATTTTTGGAGAAAAATAATTTGATTAAAACTCAAATAACTCCAAATTGAAAATAAATTCAAAAGAACTTTGATATTAATTCTTTGAAACTCCCAACTCATATTTCATATAATTTGAAGAAATCATTTTATCTTCTCTCGTGAAAATCATTGAGTTGCATAAAGTTTCTGAATTGGAAATATTTTCCAAATGAAATTCAAATGTTTTCAACACCCCATGTCATTTAAATAAATGGAAGAAGTCATGTCATCTTCTCTCCAGTGTTTTTGTGATGAAAAGAATTTGAATTCTCGGGGATCAAAAGAAAAAAGGTGAAAGTTTGGGAAAGTCCTTTTATTCCCTCAAATTTAACTTTCAAAAAGTTTCGAATTTCACTCACTTTCAGACAATCAATCAAACAATCAATCAAATCTATCTATTTATTATAACATTCCAAAATTTAGAATTTTGGGATGTAACACATTAAGATCTATAGAGACAGATCAAGACGCTTAATTGGACTTTCACAAAGCACATACCTTGACAAAGTTTTGAAAAAGTTCAAAATGGATCAAGCAAAGAAAGGATTCTTGCCTGTGTTACAAGGTGTGAAATTGAGTAAGATTCAATGCCCGACCAATGCAGAAGATAGAGAAAAAATGAAAGATGTTCCCTATGCTTTAGCCATAGGCTCTATCATGTATGCAATGCTGTGTACCAGACCTGATGTGTGTCTTGCTATAAGTCTAGCAGGGAGGTACCAAAGTAATCCAGGAGTGGATCACTGGACAGCGGTCAAGAACATCCTGAAATACCTGAAAAGGACTAAGGATATGTTTCTCATATATGGAGGTGACAAAGAGCTCATCGTAAATGGTTACGTTGATGCAAGCTTTGACACTGATCCGGACGATTCTAAATCGCAAACCGGATACGTGTTTACATTAAACGGTGGAGCTGTCGGTTGGTGCAGTTCTAAACAAAGCGTTGTGGCGGGATCTACATGTGAAGCGGAGTACATAGCTGCTTCGGAAGCAGCAAACGAAGGAGTCTGGATGAAGGAGTTCATATCCGATCTAGGTGTCATACCTAGTGCAGCGGGTCCAATGAAAATCTTTTGTGACAATACTGGTGCAATTGCCTTGGCAAAGGAATCCAGATTTCACAAGAGAACCAAGCACATCAAGAGACGCTTCAATTCCATCCGGGATCTAGTCCAGGTGGGAGACATAGAGATTTGCAAGATACATACGGATCTGAATGTTGCAGACCCGTTGACTAAGCCTCTTCCACGAGCAAAACATGATCAACACCAAAGCTCCATGGGTGTTAGAATCATTACCGTGTAATCTAGATTATTGACTCTAGTGCAAGTGGGAGACTGAAGGAAATATGCCCTAGAGGCAATAATAATGTTATTACTTTATTTCCTTATATCATGATAAATGTTTATTATTCATGCTAGAATTGTATTATCCATTATCCGGAAACATAATACTTGTGTGAATACATAGACAAACTAAACGTCACTAGTATGCCTCTACTTGACTAGCTCGTTAATCAAATAACTCCAAATTGAAAATAAATTCAAAAGAACTTTGAATTTAATTCTTTGAAACTCCCAACTCATATTTCATATAATTTGAAGAAATCATTTTATCTTCTCTCGTGAAAATCATTGAGTTGCATAAAGTTTCTGAATTGGAAATATTTTCCAAATGAAATTCAAATGTTTTCAACACCCCATGTCATTTAAATAAATGGAAGAAGTCATGTCATCTTCTCTCCAGTGTTTTTGTGATGAAAAGAATTTGAATTCTCGGGGATCAAAAGAAAAAAGGTGAAAGTTTGGGAAAGTCCTTTTATTCCCTCTCATTTAACTTTCAAAAAGTTTCGAATTTCACTCACTTTCAGACAATCAATCAAACAATCAATCAAATCTATCTATTTATTATAACATTCCAAAATTTAGAATTTTGGGATGTTACACATTAAGATCTATAGATACAGATCAAGACGCTTAATTGGACTTTCACAAAGCACATACCTTGACAAAGTTTTGAAAAAGTTCAAAATGGATCAAGCAAAGAAAGGATTCTTGCCTGTGTTACAAGGTGTGAAATTGAGTAAGACTCAATGCCCGACCAATGCAGAAGATAGAGAAAAAATGAAAGATGTTCCCTATGCTTTAGCCATAGGCACTATCATGTATGCAATGCTGTGTACCAGACCTGATGTGTGTCTTGCTATAAGTCTAGCAGGGAGGTACCAAAGTAATCCAGGAGTGGATCACTGGACAGCGGTCAAGAACATCCTGAAATACCTGAAAAGGACTAAGGATATGTTTCTCATATATGGAGGTGACAAAGTGCTCATCGTAAATGGTTATGTTGATGCAAGCTTTGACACTGATCCGGACGATTCTAAATCGCAAACCGGATACGTGTTTCATTAAACGGTGGAGTTGTCAGTTGGTGCAGTTCTAAACAAAGCGTTGTGGCGGGATCTACATGTGAAGCGGAGTACATAGCTGCTTCGGAAGCAGCAAATGAAGGAGTCTGGATGAAGGGGTTCATATCCGATCTAGGTGTCATACCTAGTGCATCGGGTCCAATGAAAATCTTTTGTGACAATACTGGTGCAATTGCCTTGGCAAAGGAATCCAGATTTCACAAGAGAACCAAGCACATCAAGAGACGCTTCAATTCCATCCGGGATCTAGTCCAAGTGGGAGACATAGAGATTTGCAAGATACATACGGATCTGAATGTTGCAGACCCGTTGACTAAGCCTCTTCCACGAGCAAAACATGATCAACACCAAAGCTCCATGGGTGTTAGAATCATTACCGTGTAATCTAGATTATTGACTCTAGTGCAAGTGGGAGACTGAAGGAAATATGCCCTAGAGGCAATAATAATGTTATTATTTTATTTCCTTATATCATGATAAATGTTTATTATTCATGCTAGAATTGTATTATCCATTATCCGGAAACATAATACTTGTGTGAATACATAGACAAACTAAACGTCACTAGTATGCCTCTACTTGACTAGCTCGTTAATCAAAGATGGTTATCTTTCCTAACCATAGACATGTGTTGTAATTTTATTAACGGGATCACATTATTAGGAGAATGATGTTATTGACATGACCCATTCCATTAGCTTAGCACCCGATCGTTTAGTATGTTGCTATTGCTTTCTTCATGACTTATACATGTTCCTATGACTATGAGATTATGCAACTCCTGTTTGCCGGAGGAACACTTTGTGTGCTACCAAATGTCACAACATAACTGGGTGATTATAAAGGAGCTCTACAGGTGTCTCCAAAGGTAAATGTTAGGTTGGCGTATTTCGAGATTAGGATTTGTCACTCCGATTGTCGGAGAGGTATCTCTGGGCCCTCTCGGTAATGCACATCACACAAGCCTTGCAAGCATTGCAACTAAAGAGTTAGTTGCGAGATGATGTATTACATAACGAGTAAAGAGACTTGCCGGTAACGAGATTGAACTAGGTATTGAGATACCGACGATCGAATCTCGGGCAAGTAACATACCAATGACAAAGGGAACAACGTATGTTGTTATGCGGTCTGACTGATAAAGATCTTCATAGAATATGTGGGAGACAATATGAGCATCCAGGTTCCGCTATTGGTTATTGACCGGAGACATGTCTCAGTCATGTCTACATTGTTCTCGAACCCGTAGGGTCCGCACGCTTAAGGTTTCGATGACAGTTATATGAGTTTATGAGTTTTTGATGTATCGAAGTTAGTTCGGAGTCCCGGATGTGATCACGGACATAACAAGGAGTCTCGAAATGGTCGAGACATAAAGATTGATATATTGGACGGCTATATTCGGACACCGGAAGTGTTCCGGGTGATTTCGGAGAAAACCGGAGTGCCGGAGGGTTACCGGAAACCCCCTCGGGAGAAGTAATGGGCCATATGGGCCTTAGTGGAGAGAGAGAAGGGCAGCCAGGGTGGGCCGTGCGCCTCCTTCCCCCTGGTCCGAATTGGACTAGGAGAGGGGGGGCGGCGCCCCCCTTTCCTTCTCCCTCCCCACTTCCTTTGCCCCTCCTAGTAGGAGTCCTACTCCTACTAGGAGGAGAACTCCTGCTTGGCGCGCCAATAGGGCCGGCCGGCCTCCTCCCCTTGCTCCTTTATATACGGGGGCAGGGGGCACCCCTAGACACACAAGTTGATCCTCGTGGTCGTTTTCTTAGCCGTGTGCGGTGCCCCCTTCCACCATATACCTCGATAATATTGTAGTGGTGCTTAGGCGAAGCCCTGCGACAGTCGAACATCAAGATCATCACCACGCCGTCGTGCTGATGGAACTCTTCCCCGACACTTTGCTGGATCGGAGTCCGGGGATCGTCATCGAGCTGAACGTGTGCTAAAACTCGGAGGTGCCGTAGTTTCGGTGCTTGATCGGTCGGGTCGTGAAGACGTACGACTACATCAACCGCGTTGTCATAACGCTTCCGCTTCCTGTCTACGAGCGTACGTAGACAACACTCTCCCCTCTCGTTGCTATGCATCACCATGATCTTGCGTGTGCGTAGGAATTTTTTTGATATTACTACGTTCCCCAACAGCAGGGTCCTAGCGGAAACTAAGGGATATTAAGGCCTCCTTTTAATAGAGTACTGGACCAAAGCATTAACACATAGTGAATACATGAACTCCTCAAACTACGGTCATCACCGGGAGTGGTCCCGATTATTGTCACTTCGGGGTTGCCGGATCATAACACATAGTAGGTGACTATAGACTTGCAAGATAGGATCAAGAACTCTCATATATTCATGAAAACATAATAGGTTTAGATCTAAAATCATGGCACTCGGGCCCTAGTGGCAAACATTAAGCATAGCGAAGTCATAGCAACATCAATCTCAAAACATAGTGGATACTAGGGATAAAACCCTAACAAAACTAACTCGATTACATGATAAATCTCATCCAACCCATCACCGTCCAGCAAGCCTACGATGGAATTACTCACGCACGACGGTGAGCATCATGAAATTGGTGATGGAGGATGGTTGATGATGACGACGGCGACGGATTCCCCTCTCCGGAGCCCCGAACGGACTCCAGATCAGCCCTCCCAAGAGGTTTTAGGGCTTGGCGGCGGCTCTGTATCGTAAAACGCGATGAATCCTTCTCCCTTATTTTTTTTCTCCCCGAAAGCAAATATATAGAGTTGGAGTTGAGGTCGGAGGAGCTCCAGGGGGCCCACGAGGTAGGGGCGCGCCCCCCACCCTCGTGGCTAGGGTGTGGTCCCCCTTGTCTTCATCTTTTGCAAGGATTTTTTTATTATTTCCAAATATACGTTCCATGAAGTTTCCGGTCATTCTGAGAACTTTTGTTTCTGCACATAAATAACACCATGGTAATTCTGCTAAAAACAGCGTCCGTCCGGGTTAGTTCCATTCAAATCATGCAAGTTAGTCCAAAACAAGGGCAAAAGTGTTTGGAAAAGTAGATACGACGGAGATGTATCAATAACTCACAATTAAAGAATCAACGTTATGAGAAGAGAGACTTCCTTGCTAGGAAACATAGTAGAGAAAGAGTACCATGGGTTCAGAAACCCATGCCCTTTCCTCCTAACCATCCAAGAAAAAGGATGATGATGATTTTGAGCACTTCGCTGAAATGATTAGACCTATCTTTTTGCGTATGTGTTTGACTGATATGCTTAAAATGCCTCCTTATGCTAAGTATATGAAAGATACTGTTACAAATAAAAGAAAGATACTGGAAGCTAAAATTTCCACCATGCTTGCTAATTATACTTTTAAGGGTGGAATACCAAAGAAACTAGGAGATCCAGGAATACCAACTATACCATGCTCCACTAAAAGGAACTATGTTAAAACTGCTTTATGTGATCTTGAAGCCGGTGTTAGTGTTATGCCTTTCTCTTTATATCGTGGACTTGAATTGAATAAGTTGACACCTACTATTTTTTTTCCTACAAATGACTGATAAATCAACTACTATACCCATCGGTATTTGTGAGGAAGTGCATGTTGTGGTTGCAAACGTTACTATCTTAACAGACTTTGTTATTCTTGATATTCCCGAGGACGACAGTATTTCAATCATCCTTGGTAGACCCTTTTCGAATACTGCAGGGGCTGTTATTGATTGCAACAAAGGCAATGTCACTTTTCATGTTATACGGTACACTTTCCGAAGAAACAACCTCAAGTTCATAGTATCAATTCTATTGGAAAAATTTCAACTATTACTATTCACTACTGCGGGATGCTGCTAACGCAACACTACGATCAGAGACCCTTCGACAAAACTGTGTGAGATGCAATAATCGCAAATGGTGATGTAAAAAAACCCGTCAAAAAGGTGCAAAACATTTGCGATGATGGATGCATCAAACATGGTTCAGATTTTAGTTGCATGTGCGATGCAGGGCATACGGTTCAGTTCAATTAACTATTTGTGATGAGGAGGAACAAAAGAAACGGGCAGCCAGATGAAGGTGTGTGCGATATACAGCATATGGTTCACTCGGATGAACTATTTATGATTAGGCAACAGAAAAGAAACAGTGAGCCAGATCAAGGTGTGTGAGATATACAGCATGCGGTTCACTCAGCCTTGTCGTTAATGTGTGACCTGTGTGGCAACTGTTCGCTCCCCACTAGCCTCTTCTTGTACCGTGGCAATCTTCCACCACCTCTTTACCTTTCCCTCTTGATTTGGAACTGCTGTCGCACGCTCTTCCTCCCTCCATTAGCCTTCACCTTTCCTTTTGCCATTGTTCGATCATCTTCTCCATGGAGGGAACAAGCCGGAAATGACCCCGTTATTCTTGCCCGATCTGAAAAAGATGACGTGGTGGAGGAACTCATTCATCGGTGCAACATCATCACCTTGGCTAGCACGGCAGGTTCGTTCAAGTCCATTCTTGACTCAACAAATAACATCATTGCAAAGAACCCAAGGGTTCACGAGCGGTTTGATCTCCCCTATCTTCTTCGCCATGATGCTGGTCGCCGGCGTGGCGACGACGGAAGCGTCGCCTTGTGCAAGTTCATGCCGCTTGATAATGATACATGTGATGTTAAGATGCCATCGCTTGAGGATAAGGCTTGGGCAGGCGCAAATGGAGATTGTGTTGTTTATATTGGGTATAACTGCGAGTGGGAACTTATGAATGTGTACACTCGTCACCGGGTTCCACTTCCAAAAATCATAGACTGCCCCGAGGTTGAGGACACAGATGATCTACGTACGTTCAAATACGATCATGGTGACTGTCGTCTACGGAAGATAGCAAGTTGCTGAGTTCCCAACTGCTCTTGGGATTACAAGAACTATGAAGTTGTTGCTATCTTTGACAAGCTTGTTGCTGTCCTTACTCCCACGCCTTGATGGATATTGCTCAAAAATCAATTTTTGTACATGAATGAGTACTGTGATGCAATTCAATACGAGGGTCTTGTGTTTGCTGCCACCACTCCTGGCACTGTTTTTGAATGGAATCCTTATGGTTTCGGTACGTTTGTCTTCCACTGTAATTATAATTATTTCATCCAGATGCATGCGAGTTAGCTAGTTTCCCTTTACTAATTAACCTTCTTGTGTTTCCAAGGTCCTGTGAACATTCCACCATCTCTACTTGAAAAATTTTATAACCAAGGGGAATATGATGATGGTGATGATCACGAGCATGAGGATAAGCAGGACCTATATACTTAGTGGCGCCTGGCAACTTATTCCGATGGATCACCTCTTCTTGTATGTATACAGGGCACTGTTGATGTTACTAACGAAGCAGGTGTTGTATCCCATGGTCGCACTCTCCGGACCTATTCCAACATCCGTTGCAAGGTATTCGGGATGGATACTGGTGTGCTAGCGCCAACACCTTCTCCCTGATTCAGTATTGATAGTCTTGGAGAAAACTCGCTCTTCCTTGGACAAAACTATCCAATGATGGTGAAAGGCGATCCAGCTATTGTTGACACAACGTTACTACCATTTATGAGAAGAAACTGTATCTATACCTCGGACATTGCTATGTATCCCTACCCTGGCTGTCACAATATGCGTCCTGGTATAGGTCGCTTCAGCCTGGATGATCAGTCATGTGTTGGTCTCGAGATTGACAATAGCTGACCCTTCCCAAAGAATTAGTTATGGTTCAAAGCAAGTGTTTCCAACGCCGAGGATTGGTTGAGCTGAAGTTCATTTCATCGCTTTGTTATTTGTTGTGTGAGAAAAAATTTACTTTACTAGAATGTTTTGTTGGAAACAATCTATAACTAGAAGAACACCCGTGCGTTGCAACAGGGCCACATTAACTTTAAAAGTTCAATATTAATATTCTCATATATATCAAGTGACATTGGCGACCTTTTTTACCATCAATTCCTCACACACACTCTCTGCCTCCCTCTTCCTCACTCTCTCCCCCTCTCCCTCTCTCTCTCTCTCTCTAACACACACACATATCCATCTTATTGGGTACGGGACCATAATCCATCTATTTCACACACACACACACGCTAGTACATAACAATATGGATTATGTGTATTATATTTGCCACCACAACTGAGGGAATTAATTTCATGTAAATCGGCCAGCCACAGCTCCAAGAATACGCGGAGGACGTGGCCCGGGTCGGCGTCGGCGCCGTCCGGCACGGGCCACAGGCCCGCTTCCAAGCGCGTCTGCGCGTCGGCCACCCACGCCGTGTCCTTCAAGTGCCACTTCCACCGCACCAACATGGCCATGGCCAGGGCCAGGGAAGCCGCCCTTCTTTGCCCCCTTCACCGGCCGCGGCCAAAGCGGTGCCGCGGCACCCGGCCTCGCCGTCCTCGTCCTCCAGCACCGTCGCGATCCAGTGACGCAGCCCAAGCATCGGCCTCGAGAATCAAGAACGCTCGACAACGTAGAGGGAAGGAAAGGTCATATATATGTCATAAGAAAGGGAGTTTATTTACTGCTCCCTCGATGTATTGTTTCCTTTGTTTGGAGATTGATTACCATCCGTGAGTTAAGGTAAGGTTTACGTGATTGAGCGATTTTTTGAAAATCAATTATTTGTTTTCTAATTAATGTAATTGAGTGATTTAAGGTAAGGTTAATTAATTTAGATTTGATCTTTAGAGATTGTTCGTGATTGATTCTACATTACTAAATAACTTGCGCCAGTATGGAAAGTTCTGATCTGTTTAGATTTCTTTCGTTGTGTGAGAGGGTGACGCGAAAATAAACCGATGAAGTGAGGGGAGGGGACGAAAAAAATCTATGAAAAAACCCAGCAAAGGTGGGAGGAGGTACCAAAAAAACCATGGAAGGTGGAAGGAGACTACCAACTGCTTCATTAGAAGTAGAAATTATTAGAGATTAGAGATTATTTGTTTCCTAAAGCAAATTGCATTAATGAGAGAGATTTGGTAGATTTGGCTAAGGTAGGAAAGAATCTATTATTTGTTTGCTAAAGCAAATTGCATTAATGGGAGGGATCCGTTGATTTGGCTAAGGTAGGAAAGAATCTATTATTTGTTTACTAAAGCAAATTGCATTAATAGAAGAGATCCGTTGATTTGGCTAAGGTAGGAAAGAATCTATTATTTGTTTCCTAAAGAAAAAATTGCATTAATGAGAGAGATTTGTTGATTTGGCTAAGGTAGGCGGTTTTTGCGGTTCGTGGCGGCTTAGTGTGAGGTGGGACGAGGTATCAAAAAAACCATGGGAGGTGGAACGAAAAAAAACCTGAGAGGTGGGAGTTGTCCCTGGTTAACCTATGAAATTTCGTAGATTTTTTTAGGACGAAAAAAAACCGTGAGAGGTGGGACTAAAAAAACCTGGAAGCGAGACTACCAACTGCTCCCTTAGGAGTAGAGATGCAACATGTATCCTCGTTGTCGTTGTGTGTTGATGACTTGTTGTATGTAATGAATGATACATTTGCATATGTGTCCCATCAACTCACGCCTACTCGCACGGCACACGGATCGCGTGGCGGCACATATATTATTACTATTATTATTCTCTTTGGGTGATTAATGCTGCCGCTTTATTGCTTAACCGAAGCATGGTACGTATTCATTGTTGGTCTAACGCTCATGGTTCGAATAAATAATCCGTTTGGGATATTGGTTCCAAATTATTAATAATCTCCCGTCTGTAATTAGATAAAGATTACATCAAAATTGGTCTCAAATTTGACAAAAAAATACAAATACAATGCCACTTTGTATTGGTGTCCATATGAGTGCTATAAAAAAGCAAATTTGAGGCTTTTTAGTAAATGCACTATTCGTCCTCAAAGCCCATAAATTTATTTATTTTTGCACAGATCGCATTTTAAGGAATTTCATCATGAAATTTTACACTTACAAATCACATTCCTGTTTACTTGTACATTTCTTTTATATTTTTTCGAAATGAGAAGTTTGAATTTGGGTTTTTTTTTCAAAAAATTTGGCCAAGCTGCAAAACGCCCACTCCAACTCCTGGCTCTATGCTGTCTTATTCTACTTAAGTAGGAGTAGATTATAGAGGTAAATACACTGGCAATCTTACAACTTGCGCGTGGACGACCAGTTTATTGTACAAACTTATAAAATACATATTGCAGTCATCAAACTTACGTGGTTGTGCAAACATGGTCACATTTCTTATAAGCAGTCGTATTTGCTGCCCGGGTGGCATACCAGCCAGCATACCAGGGCCACTGTCATTGGCTAGTAGCGGTGCATGTTTTTTTACAGAAACACACTCAGATTTTTATTAATTACAACACATGACTACACGTATTGTCTTGGAAGAAATAGAAAGGAAAAAAGAGTGATGCCCTCAATAGGCAATCTTATAGTCAAGCTTACTATACGAGTGACTATAAGCAAGGACTCTAGATGAATGAGAGGAAAGAGAGAAAAGTAAGGAAAAAACTACTTTACTATATATGAGTAATTAAAAAGATTGACTCTTGGTGACAATGGTTTTATATAGCCAACTCCAGCAGAAATGTTCAATGGAGCTCGGCCTCCATGGAGGCCAAATTTGAAATGATCAAAATTCAAATTTGCACAATTCAAAAATATTTAAAAAAATACACATATACTTAGAGACATAATGCACACGTGTGTAAATTTTCAAGACAAAATACATTAAAATGAGTGCTACAAAAAAAACAAATATGAGGCTTTTTAGTAGATGCACTATTCATCCTCAAAGTCCGTGATTTCTTTTTTGCAAAGATCGTATTTTCAGGAATTTCACTATGAAATTTTACACATACACATCACATTCTTATTTACTTGTACAAATTTTTTCCAGATTTTTCTGACATGAAAAGTTTGAAATTGGATTTAAAAAAAAAAATAGGCCAAGCTCCAAAGCGCCTACTCTGGCTCCTGGCTTTATGTTGTCTTATTCTACTTAAGTAAGAGTAGAATATATAGGTAAATACACTGAAAGTCTTAGAACTTGCTCGCGACGGTCAGTAGGCCGGAATCAATTGTTGTAATAACTTTGACAAGTAAATCTTTAAGAAATGCTCGCTCAGGTCAACAACTGAAGAATAAATGAAAACTAAAAAATCTATTGTGTGCTCGCACATGACGGGTCAAACGTAAGAAATAATATTTTTTGTGAATCAGAACTTCCATTTTATCTAGAATTTGGAACCAAAAGTATCTTCAATTTATGTGCTATAAAAACCATTACTTTTATTCCTACTAGCTAGTACAGTCTTAATGTTTTTTAACTTCGTAACAATCCCAGTTAGTGTTGATTAATTCCTTGACTGGACTTAAAGACTACTAGCAAGCTGCGGATATCTTATGGGTGTACATGTGCTCAACAAGCAAAACAGCTGTTGATTTGTCCGAAACATGTGCTCAATATTTGAATTTAGACAATTGTTGATTTGTCTGAGAGAATTTACGTACATTCATTCTGAACTCTATTTTCTTTTACTGATATTTTTAATTTAAAATTATTTGTATTCAAACAAAAGTTCGGTGATTTGTCTAAAATAAGTTACATACTCTGTCCGGTCCTTTTTAGTCCGTATATAAGTTTTTTTCAAAGTCAAAGTTCTACTTTGACTAAATTTATAGAAAAAAGTATCAACATCCACAATATCAAATCGATATTGTTAGATTCATTATGAAATGTAGTTATATATATTGAGAGAATTCCTTATTTGGCCCTTTCTTAAAATTTGGTTACTTTTTTGGCCCCAAAAACTTCATTTTTCCCTTCTTGACACTTCAATTTCATTTTGTTCCCTACGTGACACTTTCATCCATTTTTCAAACAAAGGTGATTTGTCCACAAACAGACGTGGGTGGTTTGCACACATAAAGATACCGCAGTAGTTGCCGGTTTGAATCACCACAGTGCGCATTATTTTAATTTTCACAATCTTTGTCGCGCTGACAACGGGCCTTTGCCACGCTGGCGTGCCATGTAGGCAGCCTCATACCTGAATTGTGACCGTATTTTCACGCCGATGCAAGTTTGAGGACTGGAATAATGTATTTTACAAGTTTATATGCACCAAATCGACCATGCAAGTTGTAAGACTTGCGGTGTTTCCTCTAGATTAGATTATAGTATAGATGTGGTGACGAGACAATTGCCTTGGTGGCCTATCAAGATGCGTTCGGTTGGGCTGGGCCTTCCCCATCTTCATTGACCTCACCAAGGCGATGACGACGAGGCAAGGGCAAGGCAATCTACTAGGGCAGCGTGCGGGTGTTTATTAGAGTTTTTTTTTTGAAACGGAGGCAAAAGATTTGCCTCATCGATTAATTAAGAAGAAGAGAGTTGCCCCGTTAATTAACGGAAAACCGGGCGAAAACCGATACATATAAACCACATGCGGACTACTTGCTGAGAAAGAAATTGCATGACCACACGGTTAACCCGACAAACATACATAGGACGAAACAATCATGATCCTTCACACTTCTACATCACAAAGAAACCCCCAACCAAACCAAGGTTGCAGACAATAGACACCACCAAATCCATGGAGATGAGCCAATCGAAGATGGTGGTCGAAGAGATTGAGTATCATCCATTAAACAGCCGTTGACGCCTTACCAGTGGCGCCACTCTTCTTGCCTATGCTCCTGAGAGCCTTCTTCACCTGCTTGATTTTGCCCGTAGAAGCCTCCTCCGCTACGAGGCAAGCAATCGCCTTGCCAGATCCAGGACTAACTGCCTCCAAACGGGTGAGCAAGCCGCCGAGCTTTTTCACGAAGACCAACTCGTCAATATGTGCCAACATACCATCACGGTCAAAGATGGGCGGCCGGATGGACTTTAGCGCCTCAGAATTAGGTGCCAAAGCACCTACACCCACAGACGGCACCTGGCCAACAGCCACAGGTGAGAGAGCAATAGCAACATCCAACCCTCCATGGTCCACAAAGGCGAGTGGCTGACTGTGCTCCAACGACGGTGGTGAGGTCGAGGTCGGCATCGTCAAGGCCCCTCCAAGCGACTCCATCTCCATAGGAAGCATCATCGAAATAGGCGAAGTGGGCTCCCCACAAAGCTTTTGCAGCTCAGGCATAATCTGAAGCACCGGAGCCACGACCTCGATAACAGCTTCACTTCCAGAAGTAATTGGCACGATAAGCAACGGCGATGGGCAGGATGCACTGCGAGGGGAGAGATCTCCATACATGCCAGCTTCCTCATCGGCCGAATTAACATGGATCTCGGGCAGCAGGGACATAACAGGCACAACCTGGAGCTTGGCAAGAGCGGCCTCTACATTTGCCAAAACACTCCCAACTCTCGCCAAGCAGTCTTGCAGCTCGGTGCGGAGCAGCACAACCTGCTCCATGAGGACCAACTGTTGCGGTACATCTGTCGGGGTAGCATCGTTGGCAGGAGCAAACATCGGGGTAGCATCGTTGGCAGGAGCAGATATTGGTGGATTCAGTGGAGTAACATGACTTAGCGGCATAGTCTGGTCCCTGGGTTGTTTTGCGCGGCAAAAGCGAGCAATGTGGCCAAAGCGAAGGCAGTTCCTGCACCGAACTGGGTCCCTGCAAGAGCGGGCATGATGACCTCTGCAGAGGCACCGAAAGCATCGGTCCCTCAGCCACGCCAGAGGAGTCGGTTGTGCATTAGAAGCGGGATGCCGGAAGCCTGTTGAAGATGGTGAATGACGGTGCCCCTTGACGAGGTGCCAGTCCCCAAATGAATCTTCATGAGGTGCCGGCGCACAACACATGAGAGCAGCTTGAGACTTCTCCTTGCGGAAGCATCCAAGCCAATCTCCCCAAGCCGAATGCACGGGAGAAGTGACTGGGACGGTGCAAGACATGCTTGCAGAGTCGCCTGATGCCAGCGGCGACGACAACGACGTTCGGGAAGCAGTGTACTCAGTCGGCGTAGCCGTCGACAGGGATGCAGGAGTCGATGCCGGAGGCGGCGACAGCTGGTCGGCAGAGTTGCTGGCAGGGAGAGCGGTGGTGGTGGCCTGCAGGATCGGAGATGTCACTGTCGGCCCAGTAGGACCACGATTCTCCCGATCTTGAATGGGCAGAGTGCACTGGAGAAGAGCATGAGCCACCGGAGTTGGACAACCACATTGCAGGGTCGACTGAAGGTGCAGATCCTGAACGGACGCGCCGGCCATGGTAGCATGGACGACAGGCAGGCGCGCTGTAGCGCTCGTCTTCACGGTCCTTGGCAGACAACAACCATGGGCCAGATGACCACCTACGGCCGGATCGGCCTTGCGGAAGGCGAGTGCAGCCGCGGCCAGCTCGACGGCGGCGGTAGCCAAGGACGACCGAGCGAGAGCCAACGGTGTCGTTGGAGCGGGAGCCGGTGGTGTCATCGTAGCGGCTAAGGTCTTGAGCACGGGGAGCATCACGGACACAGCAGGGCAGGCCAGCGTTGGCGGCGGCGCTGGATCCCGATCCAGATCCAACTGAGCAGGGGACGGGGATGGCAGCGGGATGATGCGCTGCACGGAGCCCGCGAGGAGCGCGACAGGAGGTGGCGGCAGCATGCCGGCCGGCCGGACGCAGGGCTGCGGTTTGGTGGCCGACGGGGCCGGAATGGCCACCGTCGGTGTGGGTGTGGGCGGCTGGTCGCGGTCGCTCGAAACTGCACTTCCAGCGTTTAGGCTTTGCACATGTTACTTCCAGCCTCAAGCATCATGTTGCTGGTGGCCATTTAGAGTTTTTTTAATTTTCTAGCTATGTTTAAGTAGACTTTGGCCGACGTTTAACCGGCCATTTATATATAATTATGCTTAATTAATCACTTTTGGTCACTTCGGTATAAATGGGTCGGTCTTCTGTTGGACGCACCTGCCGGCCTAAATGAAAAATCGGACGCGCACGTCCACATGGCCGATCCACACGAACAAACACGAACAAAAAGCGGACAAAGTGTGCGTTTTACCTCTAGATTATACGTACTAGTATACATATAGTGACAGCGGAAATGTATGCAATAAATTTTGATTTTTGATCATACCCTGCCACCGAAAAGTAACACAGTTGCGCCAGTATTGTAGTATGCTGTAAAGTCAAACAGATGTCTCTCTCTCTCTCTATTCATTTATATCTGTTTTCTCATCTTTCCTATCTCATAAATGTCCGCCACTGTCTTTTACAGTTTACTGTGAAAAGAAAAAGGAAAAAGGGAATCTTTTCTTGTGTTGGTGTCAGGCTGCTTGGTGTGTCGCCGTCGTCTTGTTTCTACCGAGCAGGAGATTGTGTAATGTCACCCAGCATGTTGAGTGCAGGGCAAGGGTTGTCGATCGGTATCTACCACAGCAAAAAGTGGAGCATTAGATTTTAGCCAGCAATACCATGGACATTCAACAGGCAGCAAGCAGTACACCTGCCTGGCCCCCTATCTGTATATATCACTATTTCTGCCTGCTGCCTCTCTCTTCTCACAGGCAATGCATATACGGTACTAAATTTTTCTATGTGTGGTGGAGAGATGTGCATGTGCATGATGAGAAAACTATCTCACCAACCACTAGATGAATGCACACTCTCCTCCAGGTCAAGCCTGTAGGACGGAATTATTGCATTAAGTTGCACATGCACATGGATGCTCCCAACGCCAGCAGTATGGTAAGGTGCTCAATTATTTGATGGATGCGTGAGTGCAAGTTTTGTGTTGGATTACCATGTGGCCAGCTCCCAGTATCCAGTAGAATTTCAGGTTCTTGTACGACTTGAGGAAGGCCTGGGTGCCGGCTGCTTCACCTTCACCTTCACCTTCACCCCCCTTGCAGTAGAGCGGCTTTCTGGGCGACCCTGTGAAATTCTTCAGACCTTCCCACCTGGCAGCATGCAATCAAGTTAAACTCATATTATGTCCTTGCAAACACACGGGCACATAAACATGTGAGTTGCAGCACTTACTTGAGCTTCTGGACCCAGTCCAGTGTTCCCTTGGTTGCGCAGATGAGATCGAGCTGCAAGAACAAACGTTGATTGGTTGGATCTCATTACAAAATGCAAAGTATTCTACTGGTCATTAAGTCGAGAGATTCTGCGATGCGTTTGCGCGGCCCAGTGAGTGATTGATCATCCACGCCACACTTGCAGGTAAGCAACAGCGGTTAGAACAAACTTGGGGTGACACATGTCAGGGATTTTGATCGATTTGGAAGCATGCGTGCGCATACAACACTAGACGGTCAAATCAAAACGACAAGACCGATGGGCAGGCAACAAATGCGTGCAGGCTTGGGTCCTCTATTTGGATTGCAAGACGCGCACGGATGGATCAACAGCAACTACTAGTAGCCGGACACAAGAGAGACGGTGGTTTACCTGTCCGCTATAGATGGTCACCTCCACGCCAAGTTTCAAGAGCTCGTCAACCTGCATGCATCCATTATCACTCACAGCAGGTTAATTAGAGTAAGCCATTAGCTGCACTGAAATTAGTTAGGTACTGTAGGAACTAGTGTAGCTAGCTAGCTAGTGGTGACAACCTCGTTGATTCTTGGCTTCATGAAGTCGCCTGCGAGGGCTTCGAACACGTCGCCTGACTGCTCTCCCCAGGTGAAGTTGTTGGGGATGATGCCGAGCTTGGCCTTGACCTCGGCGTTCATGAGGCCGTCGAGGCCGCCTTCCCTCGTCGCCTTGGAGCTCAGGTACCTCGTGTAGCCCACCTTCCTCACAGCCGCCCCCGCGGTCGCCAGCACCGCAGCGTCCTCCGACGACTCGTCCTTGAGGATGTTGTAGAAGTTCTGCAACACCCACCATGCAATTACAAGTCAGTACTACTTGTAGTTGTACAACACAAAAAAAGCAGAGGCAGGGGCACGAGGGGAGGGAGGATGCGCACCACGGAGTTGCTCTGCTCAAGGACGGCCGACTCGAGGTCCTCCCACGACTTCTCCGCCGCCGCGTACTGCTTCGCCTTGAGCTGCGCCTTGATCTTATTCGCTAGGCTGCGTGTCACGCATCGTCGTCAGTTGTTGTTGTTTCTTTTTTGAAAGAATTATTTTAATAATTATTTACAAGTAGTAGTAGTATATAAAGGCCGATCGCACAGAATTGGAAGGTTTTCGTTTTTCACTACCTGTCGCATTGCTGCAGCCCCTTCTCGTCGATACGGGACAGTTGGTACAGCAAGGGGCCCCATGACAACTGCACCCAGTAAATTCTCTCTGTTAATTACTTCTACTTACTCGATTATTAATTCAGCAAGCACAATACGCGGCAGTCGTTAAGACTTACCACGGAGTCCTCTGGTGAAATCCAGCTATCCCCCAGGGCCACACCTGCATGCGGCGTGGCCAAAAATTCAGTTACTATAATGGATTGATTATTATTACTACATTAGCTGCATCATGATGGGCTAGCTCGTTAATGGATTTAATAGGCTATTATTGGCTGGCTCTAGTAGTGTACCTCCAAGCTTGGCCTTGAGGTGTCCATGTCGGATGGCCTTGAGCGCGGTGAGCGCGGTGGTGACGGCGAACTTGCCGCCGTACGACTCGGCCACGATGTAGAGCGGGCTCCCCTGCAGCCGCTTGTTGTGCCTGTAGAGCTTGATGAGTAGCGCCGTCAGGTCGCGCGCCGCCTGGCCGTCCGTGCGCGCCATCAGGCTCTTGTTGCCACCCTCCACGAAGCTGAACCCCGTGCCCACGGGGTTGTCCTGCCCACCATTGCGGAGCAATCTCAGAACTCAAAAACTAACCGGCAATTGCCATTGCCCAGCCCCACGCGAGGACGAAGATGAGGTTGCTACTTACGACGAAGAGGAGGTCGGCCTTGTTGAGCCAGGTGGTGGCGCGGGGCTTGAGGTCCGTGTCCAGCGGCCCGATCTCCATGAAGTTGCCGTAACCCACCCCCGACGCGCCCTGCAATGCATATATGCCAGATTGAATCATCAGTATGCTCCTCTATGCAAGATTTTTTCTTTTTGAATTGGTGCTGGCTAGCTACTCACCGGGCCGCCCTGAAGCCACAGCACGGTCGGCCATGGCGCCGTGCCGTTGTCGACGCGGTGGGGGCTACGGTACAGCCACCAGAACATGTGCGCCTCTGCAGAGTTCAATTGTTAACCACGCCACCATGAGCTACAAGAAGAAGAAGAAGAAGAAGAAGAAGAAGAAGAAGAGAAACACTAATTTTCTTACTGGGTCGGACTTGCATGTATCCCCACTCCTCCGTCCCATCGGCGGTGCCGGCGGCGGCGGCGCGGGAGGGCAGGACGAGGAGGAGCGCGACGAGAGCGACGCAGGACAGCAGGAGCGACCTCGCCGCCGCCATTGTGGAGCTGTGACAAGGACTCATCGTGGACGACAGGAGCAGGACGCACGCTGGAGCAGGAGGCCGTGTGAGGCTGGGATATATATGGTGGCGCTGGGACGTTGTGCACGGTATACAGGTCGTACAACAACGACGCCAAGGAGGGGAGATCGTTTGCGTCTGTTTGTTGGAATCCCGTCCGGATGACGACGTGTAAAAAAAGAAAAAAACGATGACGACGTGCAAACTACTCCGATCTGGACTGGAATAAAGATCCAGGTAACTCCTCGCAAGAATCCCTGTACGTAATCGGAACTGCCTTCCGTTCCATACTCTCATCTTCTTATCTGATGAAACGGTTGGACCGGTACCATACGTGTAGATAGATACAGTCGAGACTTCGGAAGGACATAAAAGTTTCGGCTGACAAACTTTTTTTTTCTCTTGTCACGATTTCTTTTTTTAACATCAGTAACACTCATACATGCATGCATACACTCACTTTTATGAACACACATACACACACCTTGTCCTTATGAGCATCTCTTGAGATTTACGAAGTCACTGTACGTGCCTCGTCTTTAATAGGAACGTTTCCTCTTACTGAAAGCGCATCGCCTCGTCTTTGATGGAATGTTTCCTCTTATTGAAAGCGCATTACCGAAAATCCTGAAATAAATCTAGGAATAATGCGAGCATCGGGACTTGAACCCCTGGTGGGTTGAGGATACCAATGTCCCTCTAACCATCCAACCACAAGTTGATTCGCCTCTCGCCATGATTTCATTAAGCATTATATAAGCAAGAAGAAGAAAATTTGGTAGGGTAGTTGAGTGAATTTATGCTTAGGAGATGAGATGGTTCTTATATACTTCTTTTGTTCGGAAATACTTGTCATCAAAATAAATAAAAGATGATGTATCTAGATGTATTTTAATTTTAAATACATCTTTTTCGTTTATTTTGATGACAAGTATTTTCAGACGAAGAAAATATGTAGTACGCTTGATTAGATGCGAGGACCTGCCATGAGCAGTCCATGGAATTTATAAAAGCTGGTAGTAGTATGGGCCAGCAATATATGGGAGTAGAATGGAGGCGGTGCACGCTTGCTAGCTCGGCCTTCACTTCTCAGTCGTCTTGGAAAGGACCCATCGAATCCAATCCAATCGACCACCATTCTTGACAGTCAACACATACCTTTTCCAAGTTCATGCGCACGCGTTCTATCATACTCCAACTCATTTCTGCAGGACTGCTTTTAGTTTTACCACTACGGCTGCGCATTGCGGGGTTCTAGGCCTAGTATTATCATATTTTGCCACACATTTTTGCCAACCTTGATTAAGTTTAGTTCATCAGAATGAAAGTCACACGTTGGCAAGCCTAAAGGAATATTGTCATACTTTTTTGTGTGTATGTCATATGGGGCTCAAATGTGGCTTGCCTAAGGTGTGGCTTGAACCAAACGCTCATCTAAGTTAGTCAAACTTGTTTAACTTTAGGTGTGGCAAACTTTGGCAAAGTTAGTCACAAACCAAACAGCCCCTACATACTACACTGTACACCTAACCTGACGCTTCAAACTAGCACGTGCATGTATGGCCATGGAATAGAAACAGAGGCCTCATTTGCCTCGAGGAATTTTGTACGAATTCCATAAAATAGGATTTCTGTAGAAAAATTATCTTTAAAGCCCTTTGATTTGTAGAAATAGATTCCTATTTCTATGAAGGAATTCTTTCTATACTTCATATTTCATAGACAAATAAATATTAGTGTACACTCAATGAAAAACATCCTATGATCTGAGCCAAAGGGCATTTTTTCTTTTTATTCATATTCATAGGATTTAAGATGCATACCATCTCATTTTCTATGACTTTTTTATTTCTATGATTTCCCTATCATCCGAACCAAAGGAAGCCAGAGTACTTTTTTAGCTTTTCTTTCTTTACAAAAAGGACATGCAAGAACTTGAGCGCCTTCAGTCATCAGGTCAGGATATGACAAGATAAAATGGAGTGAAAATGTTTGGGTCTTAAGATAATTTGTGTAACTTTGTGCATTCCATGGTTCGATGTATACAGTTTTCCGGTTTGTACGGTATTAATACTTTGGTAAACACGGTATCAAATCAAGAGACGGTTCAGATTCGGTATACATACCAAATTATTCTGGTATATAGCATAATAACCAAAGTTGATGCAAATTTGAAAATGACATAATAATAATTTGCAAATTTATGACTCAAAACGCATACTTTTTTATACAAACACTATATAAGTATATATGCATGCATGGATTCATGCTTTGATGGTTATGTATGTGTTGAACATTTTTTAAGAGAAAAATTATTGTGTTACAGAAAAAAGGACGTGCTTAGCAAGGAATCTGGCTCCTGTACAAAAAATGACTACTTTTGTGGTTGTTCGCCTAAAAAATATTCTTTTTACTTTGGTTCATTCAGTTAACCGTTCGATTTTTCGGTATATACCATAAAACGGAAATTCAAGATGGTATGGGAAGTTCATACCATACCAAAGCCACAAACCATAAAATTGATTCGGTTCAGTTTATTTTCCGTATGGTTTTTTGGTTTAGTTCTAAAATTACATAGTGACATTTTCATGATGCTAGAGGCAGAAGATTACTTTTTGCTTGTCATGCAATTGCTTTCCCGTTTGCATGCATTCATATCCCGATTCGAAAATTGTGTAACGATGATTGGAAATGATCAGAGAACATGGTAGAGAAGCAGTCGACTTTTTTCGCCGGGTAAACCAGAGTTTCATTTTTAAGGTAGTACGGATACGAAAAAAAAATCTACAAATGGTTCATCTGCCTTTTGGTTGCATTTCTTGATAATGCCCTTAGGAAATAATTCGTAACGTTTGCTATACGTGTCGGCCATAGCTTGCTTAACTTCCTAGCTACACTTGCTTAACATCCTGGTTGTAGTTGGACTTTACGCCAATGACACAACATGTCATTTACTTATACTAGTCAATGTATACGTGCAATACACGTTAATTTGAAACTATATTAAGTGCATGTGGATATTAAGTAGAATATTATTTACGTGTTATTATGTGAGTAGTACTATATTTGGCATGAAATTAACTGCACGCTAAACGTGTTGAACGCTCGACATTGAAGCAGCCTAGGTCGTTGGATTGACATGATTTGATGATCGAGATTAATTGGATCTGCTCCTTTGAGTCTTTTTATATTGATATAGATATAGATAAATAATTATAAACGATAACTTTACAGATATTATAACATGAAATAGTCCGCAATTGACCATACTATTAGCCATGCTCTTAACAATAGACATTGTTATAAGTGAGTTCTCACTGCGACCTAACATATTTGCCTTTTATCTTACACCCGCTGACCCGAATTACTTATCACGGAAATTGGTAGAAATGGATGTATCTAGAACTAAAAATACGTCGAGATACATCCATTTCCGCGACAAATAATTCCGGATGGATGAAGTACTTCACAAGACTCGTGAACTTAAGGCCTGGTAATTATTGGTTGTGTGCATCTTTTTCTTTTTCTGTGTAGGTTGCATGCATCTTTAGATGCATAAAGTGCAGGGTTACTCATTAGTTTTCCCTAACATGCGTTAACTAACGAGCAAAATTAAATTACGTAGATGTATGAACATGTCATGTATATTAGGAATATGTAACTTATATTTCCATGAGACCATAGACCAGTATATACCACGCTGGATCATGGGCCTTGACCAGCAAGAGACGAGGCAGCAGTGTCACGCGACTTCGGCTGCGCATCGGATCGGCGCAGATCGGGGGACTTGTGTCAACACCGCAGCCGACAGGAGCAACTGCGCACCAGACTGGCACGCGGCAGGCAGGCGGTTGGATCGGGCTCGGGCCTGTCCACCACGGCCTGTGAGTGGCATGGGAGAGCGGCGGCCCCAGAGTAGGGTTGACCTGCGGTGGGTGAAGGCAGCGGAGAGCAGCGCCGTTTAGAGAAGAAGGACGACGGATACGTGGATGGGAAATTGGATCGAAAGCACGAGTTGTGAGTGCTAAAAAAAACCTAAGACTCTAATATCATGTTAGGAATATGCAACTTGTATTCTCACGAGGCCATAGGCCAGTATGTATACATGTGCATGTATAGGATATGCAGAAAACCCCTTGTACAATGGGGTAAATACCAAATGCTACATAGCTATATAAATTCTACTCTAACAATGTAAACCTGCCGAATTACTATGTTTTTAGGAATATGCAGAAATTACTCCCTTTGTTTTTATTTGCTTCACATATTAGCTTTGTCTAAAGTTAAACTTTATAAACTTTATCAAGTTTGCAGAAAAAATATCAATATATACACCACTAAATCAGTACCATTAAACTCATCATTGAATATATTTACACATCATATAGATTTATTATTGTAAATGTTCATATTGTTTTCTGTAAATGTATAATTTTTTTGACTTTATTCAAAGCTAATATGCTAAGTAAATAAAAACGAAGGGAGTACTTAATTAATCATCATCACATACATATAGTAGTAAACGGAGGGAGTACTTAATTAATCATCATCACATACATATAGTAGTAAACGGAGGGAGTACTTATTAATCAGAGATGAGATGTGATACTCTT
This sequence comes from Triticum dicoccoides, assembly GCF_002162155.2. NCBI lineage: Eukaryota > Viridiplantae > Streptophyta > Magnoliopsida > Poales > Poaceae > Triticum > Triticum dicoccoides. Next base: position 313,654,017 of record NC_041392.1, on the reverse strand, counting down.
TCTTTCCCCTCTAGCAAGGGCGACTAGATCAAAGTGTTACTCCCCTCGTTCAACACCGGCGAGTATGTAGATTCACGCTTCGGTGACGGGTGGTGGGGAGAGGAATCCTGGTGCCTTGGTTGCGGCCAATAGATAGTTTAGGGTTTTAGTCCTCGCATGGTTGATGCTTCCTTCATCTTTGAGTTGGTCTTCCAGGCTCTGAGCCTCTTCGACTTCATTCATCGGGACAGATCTAATGGAGCTCCGAAGTAGATTTCTACTGGCTCGTTGGGGCAGTGAGGTTAGGGTTTCTCACAGTGCGTTCGCGGCGATGAGATTTGGTGTGAGGTTCAGATCGATTCAAGGATTCAATAGTGACTACACTGCGCTAGTCGTTAGGGGGCACATGCATGGAGACTTACCGGCTGATATCCACAAGGTTAGGCCGGTTCTGATATGGGAGCGGTGACAACGGCGCATCAATGTATCGTTCTGGCTGCAGTGGTCGATGTAAATTTTATTATGTCTGGGATGCCTTTAGTTTTGACAAACCTACGTAATGGATCTGGATCCTTTTCGGAAGAAGAAGAACAACAACAAAAAGATGAGATGAGATGGCGCACCGACGGTTTTCTGCCTTTGGCTTGTGAAGATGCTTCAGCCATACTGAATCGTTCCAGCAATTAAGCTAGTTGCAGTATGATGCAAGGATGAATAATCAACTTGGATCCATCCATCCAACAACGTACTACTGAACATGGACAAGACAAGATGTAAGGCGGAGTGAATGGAAACGGCGCTGGATTATTGGCTTGGCGCCTAGCGTGCACGGCCTGCAGCTTGTTTTGCACGCACACCACACGCAATTGAAACTGGAAAAATAATCAATATAGTAACATACTTCCGCTTATATCCGACGAGGCACGAAATGGAAGACCACACGATCGAAACTGGACCGATGCACCCGTTGTCAGGCTACATTCGTCGTCGCGTTTGATTCCATTCCACCACACAAACAAAAGCAGAGAGCGCAAGTCCAAGGATTGAATTGACCGATGGCGAGATGTGCTACCAGTAGCTATCAGTCCTACTAGGCTGCTGCTGCTGCTTTGAATTGTGCCGCCCCGACGACGACACACCGATCAACGAGTGCCACCGGTAAGAAACAATGGGAGTATTCCTTGTTTACACTTGCTCAACCACAACCGTGCTGCACAAAACACAAAACAAAAATGGGCCTAGCATAACTCGACGACAACAATAAATACTGCTTTTCTTGCCAAGAATGCAGAAAAAAAAAACTCAGCTTATCTTCTTAAAGATGCTCCGACCCCATCAGGACGGATGGCCTACTCTACCCATATCCACGCTGTTCAGTTCAACTGAGGGGTCACAATAGTCTGCTGAGGGACTTGATCAGCAGCTTGATGTTCCGCCGTGTCGCCTCGCCGGTGAAACCAGAGATGTCCGAGCTGATACTCTGAAAGTAACAGGTCAAAAACTTGCATGCCTTCTCGCACTTTAACAACAACAACAACAAAAAAGAAAAACTGAAGATACAGATACAGACCTCAATGTTCTTCACGCTTCGTTTGGATGTCTCCATTGGGGAGCTCCGTATTGTATTGGTCTGAATTCCAAATCAGTGAGGAAACTGAAATGGCACGAATACGAATTCACCTGTTTGGTTGTCTAGTGAATTGGCCCTTGAAATGCCTCTGAGCTACCAATACCAAATCATGTTTGGATGACAAACTTTGGAATTGTATGGCTACATTACCTTACCAGGTTATACCTTGCCCTACATGACTCAAAAATGTAATCTGAATACGAATGAATATATAGCAACGAAAATAAATAAATATTCTAAAAATACATCAGGAAAAGCGAAATCAACAAAACTTCCCTGATCTGCACAGTAGATAAAACTGGAAAAAATTAAAAATGGTGCAAAGATAGAGGGATTTTCATGATTTGGAGGGGTTTGACAAGAAGATCTAGGCCGTAGCCATGGATCCATGGTGGAGCAGTGTTGTGGCTGCACAAAAAGAGGAGCAGCTCGTACATACGTAATGGTGGAGTGCTGTATAGAAGGAGCTGCAACTCGTGGACAAAGGAGGACTTGAGCCAGGCAACGATAGGCAAGGACGACGGCCACACCTGGCTAGAAGGGCGGAGCTGACGACGGGGCGCGCCGGTCCTGGGCCGCCGTCGACCTCCATGGCGGGGCGCAGCACAGGGCGACGGGAGATGGCGAGGGGCGACGGGAAATGGGGTGGGGAAGAGGGGAGGGGCGGGATTGCGCCGCCGCCGGCCGCCGTGGTGGTCGCCGCCGCCACCTGCTACTAGGTCGCCGCCGGCACGACCTAGGTCAGTGCTCGAGTTCGCCCCTCTCATTCCCCTTCGCTGCCTTCTATTTCTCTTTCGTGGGCTGAAGCGGTAAGTTTTGCGGGAGATAGCGAAATCGGGCCAATTTGGAGCGCCACCCCTCCGAAACGTGGGAGGAAGATTTTCACGGAGCGAAAACGGGCCTGAATTGCTCTTTCATTTCCAATACGAATTTGGTGTCCAGCCAAACGTCCGTATTGACCCTAGATGATTACCAAATCCATTTCCTGGGCTCCAATGAAGACATCCAAACGCAGTGTTATCTGCATTGGAAATCATAGCAACTGCTGTTTCCGCTTTCCTATAACCTTTGGAATGTAGTACAGTATGCAAGAAGTGGTAGATGACCTTCACTCTTTGTATTTTACCTGTCCTTGTGCAGAAGGTTGAAGTCTTCCATGCTTACCCCTGAGAACAGTGATCTAATCAAGCAGTCTATATTCACCCTTATATTTACTCTGCTTCTTTCCAACAAAATATTTTGGGTCCAGTATTACCTCTTCGGAATGCAAAGCAAGTTTTTATTAAAATCAAGTTTGATTTGTGCAAGGAATATATTACTGCAAGTGATGCCCTTAAAAGCACTACCTTAAATCACCAGATGCGTCAGCCAGGCCTTTAGCTATAGTCTCCACATCCTTCACCAGATCACTATCACCCACCTTCGAGAGCAAAGGTTGAACTTCTTCAGCTAATGCTTCAATCTGTTCCATCACTAACATTTTAAGTTGATGCTTATGAAATTTAATGGCAGAACAAGTGACCACCATATTTCTCTATTTTCTGCAAATACGTTAACGTCCAGAAAACTGCATGTATGGAGAAAGCATCAGCCACCCTCCTTTCACAAACAGAGAAGAAAAACCAAACACCACATTCCAACTGAGTGGAGGTCCCTTCTTCTCGATGATGGTCCTGAAACAGTACTGGCCAAGCATGCTAGCCAGTGCCAGGGTAGGTATGCAACAGCGATATGATTGACCTAATCTTGAGATTGTCAGCAGTTCAACCAAGTAGCACAGTTTTGACAGAGTTAGTTTTGAGCTCTGATAGTGTAAATATGACCAACTTGTTTTAGCCATTCCACAAACAGACCATGCAACTTGGTATGCATGCCCAATACCCATCATATGCAGGACATATATGAAAAGATGCTGATACTTTAGCAATGCTCATAAAATTAGGACATAACATAAAATCAGGCCCCTATAATAGTATCAAATACACCTGGCAACCAAGTCTTTCTTCCAAAATAAAAAATAACCGAGGTTTGGGAATTGGGAAACGCTACCACACAACTGCCAACTCGTCAGCCGGGGGCCATTTGAATTTTGTACAATGAAATCCTATTCAGCAGTATTGAGTAAAATGGATTGCTTTCACCACTCAAAATAAATGCGGCAAACATATCAAAGGTTGAAAAGTATAACACAAGAATCCTATATCTTATATAACTAATAGGTGATCCCCACTTACTTATTTATCTCAACATGCAAGCATGCCACAATGCATGGGAAAAGGCACACGTCAACATGCAAGCATGGATGCTACTTATATTGAATAAATATTTTACAAATATTTAGTGATCAAATATAACAAATTATATGTATGTTCAGTTTTGGTTCTGGAGTTAGTAATCCAAATATTCATGTTCCATACAACTAAATCTGATGGAAATATAGTGCAAACCAATCCCTGCAGCAATGGGCGGGGTATCATCTCTAGTTAGTAAGAAGAATGTACCCGTGAAAGGAGAGGTTGTGCTTCTTCCATTATAGATGCAACCTTTTCTGCTAACTTGAAGCTTTTATGAACACCAATTTCCTCCATGTCTCTTCCTAGACGGGTAAATATACCCACCATTGCATCTAAGCTTACTCCTTGTTGTCCTTTCATTCTCTCTTTGTCACAGAGGATTAAGCCTTCTTTGGAACAGTCTGCGTCCAGTGGACCAACTGAAGGTGTTGGGAGTGGATCTTTTGGTGTAATATCGACCATTGTCTCCATTAGGAGGCCAGATTGATTCACCTCAACCAATGAATTACGGGGCACAATAATTTTATCATCTTCAACCTGCCATATAGAAGGATTCAGCTATCAGAGATTGAGTCCAAAATATTACCATTTTACAAAAAAAAAGAGAAGTCTTTACTCAATACACCAAAGAAATGTAAGCATAGGCAACAACAAGAAAAGAAAAAGCAACTATGGATAACAGTTTACTAGCATGCCACTGCCACTCGTATGAAACGGTAACTTCCTCTCAGGGAAAAACCGAAATAGCAACACCCAACTACCTTGCACAGATTGAAGAATGAGATTCCTAAAAAGAGATGGGCCAATGATACATAGCTGAGATAGTGTTGTAAGATGACATGAAGGCTGAAACGGAGTAACATAAGTGTAAGCTGCAAACTAGGCACATGAATAATTATTCTTCAGATTTTCCAATTTTCAGCCGGCCGATTTAGATTTCGTCTTCAGTCAGATTTTTGGGCCGTCCGATCGTGCAGATGCAGCACATATTACGAAGCTCACGTGTGGTTCATGAGGCTGGCTTCCACTTCTGGCACGCTGTCCGGTTTTTAGCGGGTTGTCTGGTCTTACCGGGGTTTGTCAGTTACCCATTTTCAGGGAGCGGTGGCTCATCCACGGGGAAAGAGAGAGGAGGGAACAAAGCAAGGGTGGCGAACGGCAGCAAGGCCAGCCGTGATCTCACACGAGATGGGGGCAAGGAGAGAGCCAGAGCGGCGAGGCGAACAGAGGGGTCGCTGTCGGCGGACAGGGTAAGTCTCCACGTGATTCTATCTTGTGTTTTTCTTCATTTCTAGCGGCGCATCGGATGGCAACTCCATGAGTTCTTCATCGAGGTGTGTTGCAAGCCACGGGCTAATCGCAGTGGGGTATATATGCAGATCGATTCATGTTTTGTCTTGATGGGGAGCAGGGAGATTTTGGTCGGACGAGGCGGATTGCGTCCCCCAATTTCCTAGGGTTTTCTAGCATCCATTGATTTCGTGGGGGACGGGGGTGCTGTCGATTTGTGAATGGGCATTGAATCGATCTATTGTTGGGTGTTGGTATCCATATCCTCCTTGAAGAGAAACCAAAATTTCAAATCTGGGTGCTATTTTTTTTTTTTGAATTTTCACCGGGGAGGGAGAGAACTCCCCCACCTGAATTGTATTCATTTGCCTATAAGGCTTTGCAGCCTCGCAAGATGGGCTCAAGTGAACCAGAGGTACAGGGGATACATGGGAGGAGAGGTAAAATAAAACAACACAACACAACACACCGACGACACACAAGACGTCACACACAACCACAACAGGGGGAGAACAAGAAGGGAAACACAACACAATACAACAAAGAGCATCGCCGGTGTAATCGAACGGCATCGGCCAGCCGAGACTAAACCAAGACACTGCACCGTCGACGTAATCGAAAGGCTCCACGCAACCGAGACTGCACAACGCCGCGACACCACCTGCATCACGGGGCACATTCGAAGGGTCACGCGAGGCCGAGACGACGCCACACCACCTGTGTGTCACCGGCGTCGTCAAGGGGCATCACCAAGCAGTCCAAACCACAACACTGCACCATCAACGCAATCGAAAGGCACCGCGCATCCGAGACTGCACAACGCCACAACACCACCTGTGTCGGGGGTACATTCGAAAGGACATGCGAGGCCGAGACAACGCCACGGCACCTGCGTGCCACCGGCGAGATCGCAAGGCACCGCCTAGCAGAGACACACCAAGAAGCACTCGAGCATGAACATCGCCGAAGAAGAGCACAGACCCACCGTCGACCCCAAGCCGGCCGCAACACCATCAACATCAACCACACTCCACCGACAACAGCCACCCACGCAAGCCGTCGGTTACCACCAACAGCCATGGTCTCCAAGACGACGCCTCCAAGAAGGTAGCGACGAACCTGCCGCCGTCGTCGTCCGATCTAGCAATACAAGATCTTGGGCTTACGCCCGAAGACACTCTCGGTGGATTTGAGTGAACTGGACTCCTCAGCAACGCCCCCAAGGAGGTGAACGACACCAAAAATGGCGCCGCCGTCACCGGCATCAAACACAGTTTTTGCAAGGATTTCTCCAGGAGCCAAACACGACCAAATCGCCTCAAGATCCAAGCCATGGCACACCTCCGGCCGCCGCCGCAGGCCATGAGAGGGGAGAAGAGCACCCCCAACTTACCACGAAAATGGGGCAGCGCACCGTCGCAGTGGATCCTGGGACTCCCTCCACCTCCCCTTCCCCGTACAAGCTGGACCGGCCAGAGCAAGATCTTGTCAGTAGGACCAGCAGCGCACAGACGCGGACGAGGGGAGGAATGCAGGAGAAACGCTGCCGCCCGCCAGATCTGGGGCAACACGGGGCAGCAGGGCCGGCACCGGCCGCGCACGGCGCGTCACCCGGCCAGACGAGCGCCCAAGCCTCCACACCAGCGCCGCCAGCCACGGGACGCCCGCGCGAGCCAGCGAGCATTGCGGCGACCACGCGCGCGAGGCCCCGCCCCCCAAGCCCCCGCCCAGCCACCTACTCGCAGCTCCGCGCCAACGCGAAGCCCCACGACGCCGGCGCTGAAGCCGCCGGGACCAGGCCCCGCTCGC
>NC_041392.1:313642679-313646520 GCF_002162155.2 Triticum dicoccoides | reverse complement strand
GGTGCTAGTTTTTCAAGCAGTGCTATCCTTGTGGTGGCCGGTAGCAGCTGTGTGGTGGTCAGTACCAGTTCTTAATGTGTCTTTTGTCTTGCTATTGCACCATGGTCCCTGATAGACCCTAACCTGCATTTTTTTTTCATCGTCAGCTTTGTTTTTCCTTTGAATTAGTGTTTCCTTTGAATTGTCCTCACACAGTAGACATTCAAATCTGTTCCCAACAGTGCTTTTATGTGATCCACACCCTCTTCAAAAGGGAATAATCCTTATAGGATAGCACACGACTTCATCATTTTTTGCACATTTTCATGCAGTTCACTCTGTTCAATTTTGTAATAGGCCATGTTCTTAGTCATGTTCATCTGTGTGGCCAGTAGTGTCCTCATAAAATGAAGTGCCATTTGCCATGTATGTAATTAGCTTACAGCATCACCTCCAGCTATATCTCCATCTGTATCGGTATATGTAATCCTTGCTACAATTTTTTTCATGGCCTTAAGTTTTATGTTTTTACAGGGCTCAGATAAGTAGGAAGACAGCATATGGGTCTGATTGTAGCTCATCCAACGTTGAGAGCCGGGAACAAAGCAGCATGTCAAGTGATGAAGTAGTGAGGTCCTTCCGCTCTCTGTTTTTCAGTGCCTATCAGTTCCTTTCTTAGACTTTTAGTTTGTTCTTTCATTCTCTCAGTTTCCCAACGCCCAGCTCTCGCGCGCCTGAGCGAAGGATGGAGGTCCTCTTGTTATCTCATTTCATGGCATACACCCATTTTGATGCCTTCAGGAATGCAAACCAACAGCAATGGGCTTCCGTTTTTTTTTTTTTTTGAGGTCATGAAGCTAGTGTGCTTCTTTAGTTTAGTCAGGAGCTTTTATCCTAGTCATCTTCAGTTTGTGAGTCAAGTAATGGAAGCCAGTGTGCTTCCTTAGTTCAGTGAGGAGTCTTTTTTGTCAGTTATCTCCAAGCAGAGTTTATTTATGCAGCATGATGTACATTCTCTGCTAAGCCAGAGTAGATTTTTTTTTCATTTTATCAATGCATTTTTTTGCCTGTATGATAGAATAAAATGGTTTTGTTATCTCCGTCGTTGTGCAGTTTTTCCGGGAGCAACACGGACCAAGAGTAAATGTGAACTGCATCCACGGTACTACGACTATAAGTGTTCTACATGTCCTATAGTTTCCCCTCTGACTGTGTTTCTTGTCATTTCCCTCTTGACTACACATTTCTGGCGAGAAAAGGAGCAGCAAACCCAGGTACGAGGGTCGACTAGGGGACACACACACAAAAAACGGCAACACAAAGGATGACAGATAATTAGCAAAGAGGGTGTGTCAACACCAAGCGACAAATTAATGATCCGTACAGAAAAGAAAACTGAGTGAAACCGAATTTGAAATCAGCCGGATGATGATTAGACAGACCCTTATTCTTTGGAGAGCTGAAAAGATTATGGAACAAGATAAATGTAACATAATGAGTCACTGGGTGAACAAAATTATGGTTCAATTTTGAAAAGTGGTTGCGCGAATTGTAAGCAGTCAGGAAGAGAAGGCAATGCAGCACCTTTGAGAGAGGATTTTGTCTGAGTCAGGGATTAACAGCTTCATTTCATTTTCAGTTTTCGCATACTACATTCTACTTACAAACTAGAGCGAGAAATCGATGGATGGCAGTGACAAAAGGAAGCGTTGGTATCAATTATTTGATAGAAAAAGAGGAGAGTTGAAACGTACCTCAACATAGGCATCAATACTCCTGAGTGAAGAGTCGACGCGGACGACGCTCCCGACGGTGACACCGCGTATCCTGAGGGGCGTGCCAACGCAGATCCCGCACGCCTGGCTGAACTCGAACACGGCGCTGTACTTGCGGAAGCGCGAGCGCAGCTGGAACCCCCGGAGCCACGCGAGCGCGAGTGCCAGCAGGGCCGCCCCGGAGACCATGAAGAGCCCCACGCCGCCTTCCCAAACGCTGCGCTTGCCGAATCCGTAGTCCCCTAGCGGCTGCACCGTCCGGCGCCACAGCTCGACGAGCGGGGCGAACGGGTTCATGCCGCCATCCGGCGACGCTTCGCCGCCGCTCGCGGATACGGGCTTCGCTCGGGCCATTGCGGAGCCCCGGTCCCGATCGGTCGATCTGGATCGTAGAGGTTCGAATTCAGCGCCCTGGCTGAGCGTCCTGCGATTTGGTAGGAGATAGGAGCAGCATGCTACGGGGGTCGTCCTTGCCATCGCTACTCGGCCATGCTGTTGCAGGACTCCGAGCGCGGGGGATACGTGCGGGTGGAGAAGTGGGCGGCGAGGAGCAGCAGCTAGGCGGCGCATCTCGGGGGACGGCGGTTGTGGAAGGAGGTAATTTTTTTCCTCCCTCTTTTCCGACGAGGGGAACGGAGGAAGAAGAGAGATGAGCTCGGGATGATGATGGTGCGCATCGAGCGAGAAAGAGATTGAAAGTTGGGGAATGAATGGGCTGTCTTCAGTGGGGAATGAATGGGCTGTCTTCAGTGGGCCTGCAAAAGGAAAGGTATAAGGAGGCAAGGAGGAAGTGTCTCGAAAAGAAAAAAGAGGCAAGGAGGAGCACTTTTCTTTCATCACACACTGGCAGCTAAGGGCATGCATAATGATTGATAAGATTGTTTTATCTTAAATCTTGCATGTAATTTAGAAATAACAAAACAAGATGTCTACAATGGGTCGTGTCTTAACCTTATTTTCAATAACTAGTTATTTCTAAAAACGTGATGAGACATATTATGCTAAAAGTTTATCTCTTGTTTTCTCTTAAATAAGCCTTTTTACGAATTCTCTCTCCTCCACCTCATCATTTATCCTTCGTGGCACTCCTAGGATAACATAGCACTCCTAGGATAACACCATTATACATGCCCTAAGGGGAGTTTCTATTTGGCGACTTACGCGCCAGAAGTCGTGGAAACGCGCACCCCCAGCCCTCCCGAGCGCCCTATAGGGCTGGCCCATGCGCGGGTGGGACGCCCCTGTTCTTTTGGTTTTCTAGCAGTTCAAGATTTTGAAACGGTCCAATCTCTAAATAATATTGAAATTAGGATAATAATGTTCAAGAAATCATACACTGATCGTGCATTCAGAAAAGCATGTTCATGATTTTGAAAAAAAAATTACATATTAAAAAATGTTCATGATTCGAAAGAATGATTGCATATTAAAAAAGTATGTGATTTTAAAAAATGCCACGTATTCAAAAAATATATCCATGAACTTTTACAAAATATTTACGAATTAAAATAATGTTCATGATTTTTTTCTAAATGTTCAAAAATGTGTTCATGAACTAAAATAATTGTTCCCAAATTTAAAAAAAATCAGCAGTTCAAAAAATGTTTGCTGATATAAAAAGCGTTCAAGTATTTCAAAATAATGTTCGAGAATTTCTAAAAATGTTCCCAAATTTCAAAAATATTCATGAGTTAAAAAATCACAATTTAAAAACTGTTCACAGTTTCAAACAATATTCAGGAATATGTAAAAAAAATCATGGTTCACAAAATGTTCATGCATAAAAGAATATTCACAAGTCTAAAAAAATTCATGATGTCAAAAATGTTCACAAATTTGAGAGATGTTCACAAAATTCAAAAAGAGAAGGAAAAAATAAAATAAAAAGTAAAAACAGAGAAGAAAAAGAAATGCAAAACAAACAGGAAAATGGAAAAGATAGGAAAAACTGGAAGAAAAAAAGAAAAAAAAGAAAAAAAAAACTTCCCAAAATCGGTGGAAAATTAAGCTTAAATGGGCCAGACCAAAGACTAGATCTGCGAGCTGGGGGTGCGCAGGTCGCTCGCGGGCGACCCACGCGCTGAATA
>NC_041392.1:313630768-313642239 GCF_002162155.2 Triticum dicoccoides | reverse complement strand
GAACCTTCCTTGAACCGGGTTTCTATTTCTTTCGGTTTTTATTTTTCTTTTCCTTTTTCTGTTTCCTTTTCATTTTTTCTTTACTTTTATGTTTTCATTTTTATTCTTGTTTTCTAATTTCCGAAAATGTATTAATTCGTGATTTGTTTCTAAAATCGTATTTTTTGAATGATGAACATTTTTTCCAAAATGTTGGTTCTATTTTTACTAAATCATTACACTTAAATCATGAATATTTTTTTTGAAACTGTGAACATTTTTTAAAAACTCACAAACATTATTTTTTAAATCAGAATAATTTTTTTAGAAATTTGTGAACATTCTCTTAAGTCATGAATATGTTTTTCAAATCATGAACAATTTTTTTGAAATAATGATCATTTTAAAATTAAAGACTACTTTTTGAAAATCATGAACTTTTTAGAATTAGTGAACATTTTTTGAATCATGAACCTTTTTCCAAATTCTTGAACATTTTTTTGAATCATGAACATTTTTCGAATTAGCGAACATTTTTTTGCGTTTTTTAAATTATGAACATTTTTTAAGTTTGTGAACATTTTTTTACAAATTCGTGAACAATTTTTGAATTCCAGAGCATTTTTCTGTAATCATGATTTACTTATTTTGTGGACATTTTTCAATTTCACAAACAATTTTTTTGAAATCATGAACATTGTTCTAAATTCATTAACATTTTTTAAATTTGTGAACATTTTTTTGCCAAATTCATGAACAATTTTTGAATTATCGAGCATCTTTTTAGAAATCATGATTGTTTTATTCAAAATTAGCAATATTTCTGAAATTTAGGACCTTTTGATATCCCGAATTATTGAAAAAGAAAAAAAGAAAAGAAAAAGGAAACATCTACGAAAAAAAACAGGCGGCGTCCCGGCCACACATGGGCTGGCCCAGTAGGGGAGCGGGGGTGCGTGCGCCCGCTTCCTTCGCAGCGCGTGCTGCGCCCTACTATAGGCGCTCCCATAGGATCTGCCGTGTGAAAAAGATGTATGCCTTTGGTTATTCTTAACTGAAGTATTAAAAAAGTTGAAAAAACTTTTAAGTGCAGCGTGACGTTTTTCTCTCTTGCTACTTGCCATAAGAAAAGCAACTACACTAAGAATCTCTACTACTTGCGAACAATATGTGATTGGATGGTTAGGAGGATAGTGGTATCCACAGCGCACCAGAGTTCAAGTTCTAGACTTGACAATGGTGCTCACATTTTTCTGGAATTATTTCAAACCTTTTGGTAATGTGTGTTTAGTGGGGGGAGACGCCTCCCTCGACTACGAAGGCGCGTGTGGCTGCTTCGTCAATCTCAAGATGATGCGCCGACTCGGTTCCTCGAAGGTGCTTATAGGGGTAGGGTGTATGTGCATATGTATGAGCGTCTGCATCTGTACTGTGTTTAAAATGACATAAATTCTATCTTTACTACATAAAAAGAATGTAAGGTTTCATGTTTCACTTTTTTCCACCACCCCTTCGTCCAATCTTCTCCGTATAATAATCAGTCACCTTAAATTATTTATCTTCTGAACCAATTTTGCTTTAATTTACTTATCAAACTTCTCATAAAAATATAAGGTAAATCACAGGCAGGATTTGATAAACATTAATTTACACGCATTGATTTAGACGTGTATATCACAAGCTAATGTAGTAAAATATTTATATTCCGTTGCAACGTGCGGGCATTGTCTAGTTAATTTGAAAAAATAGAATTGGGGTAAAGAATGAAAAAAAGGACCATCAATGTAAATAGAAGAAAACATTGCAATAAGATTGGCCCCATCGTTTTATCTTAGTAGCAACACAATACATGCTTTCGTCCTTTCTGTCAATGGACAAGATCACTGCAAGATTGAACCCACTAATATGCATTACTCCCTCTGAAGAACTGCTTATCTATCTTGGCCCAAGAAGACTCATGGATCGGAAATTATACATAGCTATAAAATTATGCAATAAAGAAACTTCAAAAGATTCATATAAATTCAATGGTCAATCTAATCATAAATCCACAATTCTTCGGATCCTAGTAAACACATAACAAGAATTACATCTGATAGATCTCCAAAGAGATCATTGTATTGAAGATCAAAAAGAGAGGGGGGAGAGCCATCTAGCTACTACTATGGACCCGTAGGTCCTGAAAGAACCACTCACACATCATAATGGAAGCGGCAAGGTTGATGAAGATGGCTTCCCCAATGATTCCCCCCTCCGGCAGAGTGTTAGAACAAGGCTCTAGATGGGATTGCGTTGGAATAGAGACTTGCAACAGCGATAAAATTGTTTCGGGTCTCGCCCCGATAGTTTTGGAATATATGTGAATTTATAGGCCAGAGATTAGGGCAAATGGAGCATCAGAGGCCCACAAGCCTGCCCGGCGCCCCTGGCTTCTGGGCCCCTCATGGGTCTTCTGGTCTCTCCCTAAAGCTTCTAGGGTCTCTTATGTTTCAGAAAAAAAATCATCAAAAAGTTTTGTCGTGTTTGAACCTTCATAGGTATTTATTTTATGTAAAACAAAAACAAAGAGAAAACAAAAACTGGCATTGGACGCTGGATTAATATGTTAGTCTAGAAAAATAATGTAAAATGAAGTCCAAAGTATATAACACTGATAATACACTGGTACAGCGAGTTGCTATACAAACGGTTTTTAACCTCTTTCCGTGATGACATTTTAAACCATCGCCTAGTGAGTGTGAGCGACAGGGGGGTCCTTCCCACATGACCCAGAAACCGTCGGGGATAGGCCCTTCGGTTATACACGCTGCGCAAAATGAGCTCGTGTGCGATCGGGCTAGCCACCACATACAATTATACAGGCTCAATCGTTTCTGTTTGTAAGTACATCCCACACAGTTAATCCCAGAGAAACGTTTCCCTTCGTATGTACAACCCACACAGTAAATCCACGGAATACATTTCTGTTTGTATGTACATCCCACAGTCAATCCAAGAAGAACATTCCCATTCGTATGTACATCCCACACGATGAATCCTAGACAAATGTTTCCGTTCGCACGTACATCACACACAATTTTCCCCATTAGATCGTTTGTGATTGTGTTGCCATTGCAGATGATATTAACAATTTTATCCTTTGCATTATTGAATGCATCATGCACAGTTCGCAGAAAAAACTGTGTGGCATAGGTTGTCCATCACACATTTTTTATGTGGAAAATGTTTGCTGAGGTGGCCTAACACAAATAGTTTTCAAAAGGAAGTCATGTGTGATTGTTCATTGATCCAACACGTTTTCTTCCTAGAAATTGTGTACGTTGTCTGAGGTCATCGCCCACGATGTTTTCTGAATAACTGTTTGCAATAGAAAAACCTACTAATTGGCATATTATTAATAATACATTTATTAATCAAATTGACATTTCATATTAAGCACACAATATATTTCATTTTCGTGTTACGAAACCATGATTTCATAATTGAAATACATCAGAGTACATCATCATATAGCTTCAACACTCAGTTACACCATATTGACATATAACAAGCTACCCCATTACACAACTGCACTAGAACCAAGTTTCACATGCAACATCTATAATCTTTGGAAATTAGCATCATAGACGCTAGATAGATAGATGAATCTCATCTAAAAAACTGCTGAAGCGGAAGGCGAATATTGAGCCTTCATTGATGTTGAAGGTCTTTGCATATTTAGGCCAGTGCCTGTGGATGATTGACCGTCCATCCTTCGTCCTCTTCAGAAAGACTTCAATATTGTATCGTGTGTGTTGTATGAATACATTCCTCGCCTCCTGGCCATACAGGTGTTTTGAGAGGTAATCATCAGTGAACTACTTTGAAAAGGTCTGAAAACAAGGATATTCATAAATATCTTCTCTAGATTTGAAATGGCGCAAAGGAATAAAAAAGACAAGGTATAATATTTAGTACTATCATATAGTGCACTGATGTCTTCTCCATTGTGCCGACAAAGATCTTGTTTTTTTTTGTTGCTAGTTTCTGTATCCTAATAATCTTTCTGAGTTTCTTGACTTGACTGATATTCATGGACAACTCATTTCCCCATATGCAAAAAGGATCGAATAGTGAGTCAAAACCTCTGACAACAGGACCTACATGTGCAAGAGCAAATTGTTAAAAACCTAAATATTAGAATGCTTCCCGCAATTGCACGATAATGTGCTATTAGACAAAGGACCATGAATGTGCAAACTTCGATTGTAAACCTCAGTGCTTCCCATTGTTTCCCCGCAACACATATAAGGTAGTTATTCCGGTTAAGTGAGGATTGACATGCTATCAGTAAAAATATGTTGATGAAAAATAAACGCATTGTAGATTTAGCAGATTAGTTCGAGCCATATGAAAAAGCCATTTATCCAAACCAAGCATGATTAAGAATTAGTAAATATAGCAATTGTATATGTTTCTCATGTATTTAGTACAACCAAATTTGATTTATTCCTCACATGCATAACAATACAAAACTGTACCCACAACAATTGAACATCACATTGTATAATTGAACCAAGCAGTTAACTAAATACCACAACAAATGAACCAAACTTTAAGTGAGCACCACATCGCACAATATAACATAATCCTAATAGAAGATCAGATAGCTAACCAAACCAAGCATGCTTAACAACTTGGAAATATGAGTTGTATTTATTTCTCATGTATTTAGGACAGCCAAATTTGATTTATTTCTCACATGGTAGACAATAAAAAAAATGCACCCACGACAATTGAACATCGCATTGCATAGTTGAACTAAACAATTAACTAAACACCACAACTAATGAATCAAACATTAACTGAACACCACATTGCACAATATATAACGTACTAGAAGATCAAACAGTTAAACAAACCAAGCATGATTGACAACTTGAAAATATAGCAATTGTATTTGTTTCTTATGTATTTTGTACACCCAAATTCGATTTATTTCTCACATGAAAGACGATACAAAATTGCACCCAAAAGAATTGAACACCACATTGCAGAATTGAACCAAACAGTTAACTGAACACGACAACAAATTAACCAAATAGTTAATAAGTGAGCACCACATTGCACGACATAGAATGTATACACTAGAGGATCAGATTGCATGGAAAAAGTACATATGACAATTCACTAGAATTTGTTAAGGAAAGGCAGGAGCAGCACACGCAACAGGTAAATCGAACATGCTTAACCAGCGTAGCTAGATAACTGAACATAGGTCCTTACAGTGAGCTAATAAGACAAGCTACTCCTCATCGTCGGAGATATCGATGACGATTGGCTCCTTGGACTTGGAAGAGGGGGAGGCCTCCACATAGTGGGTGCCCTCCTCATAGTTGTGAGTTGCCTGAGCCGCTCCGGGCACCAACCTGCTGCCTCTCGAGTTGAGGTAAGCATATGCACGCCGAGAAAACACCTCGTAGTCTTCATCGCAGGCACCGACTGTGGCCTCGAGAAAACGCCATGAACTATCGTTTAAAGCAGCCAACCGCATCACGGCGTCGACGGTGGCCTCGATGTCAAGGTGCTCCTCCAAGATCTGGGGGTCGACATGAATGGCAGCCATCGCGACCTCGTCCGCGCGTGTGGCTGTGATTTGCTTCTCCGCTGCCAAATGCTCCTTGAGGTCCTGGCTATACTATGTGCACCATGTCTTAGGGCGGCGCTTATTTGGAATAGGGGTTAGTGATTTGGGTCGCGCCGACGGTCGGGGCATGTGGGATGTAGAAGGAGGAGGATGGGGTCGGGTGTGGATTACCTGCCTAGATCGACGAGGCCAAGCAGCGTGAAGGATGGTCGCCGGCAAGGAGGCGACGCTGCATGCAAGGAGTGATGGTTTGAACTTGGAAAGGAAGGCAGAAATAGGGGAAATGTGGCTTTTGGTATGGGGGAGGGGCGAGGAGGTAGATATTTCCACGGAAGCCGAAAATTTTGGCTCGGTGTAGCGAAAAACTGGCGCGGAAAGTGTCATCAGACACGGTCCCTTATTCAACACTATGTACGATATGTGAACATCACAAACGATTCATATAGCTTACCCCGTGTGTGATGAGTTTGAACGTGCAAATTTTGGTCTGAATTTCCCTGGTTACAGTGGTCATCTACGTCATTGCATAATTTGGGTACACAAAAGAGCCTACAGCACACCCACACTTCTTAATTGACCAAGTTCAGCAAATAAACAGAGCTAGCTGACCTAAACATTATTCTAACTAATTAAAGACCAGAGCTCTAAATTAAACAAAGAGTCTACTCCAGTTGGCGCTCGTCGATCTCCGACGCCTCCTCCATGTCCAGCTCGCGCCCGATGATCTCCTGGGGAAGGGGCTCCATGACATCCATCGCACCATACTTGGAAAGCATCTCGCCATCCGCATCTGCCATCTCTTTGGAAAAGGCCGCCACGAGGTGGGCGTGGGCGTCCGCGATCTGGGCTTGGACGAGCTCCGTCGTGGCAAGGTATGTCACAAAGGAACGAACGGCTGCTCGAATGCTCTCGGCGATTGCCAACTCTTCGGACGTGGGTTGCCAACCGTTGTCAGAGAAGCTTCGTTTGATTTGTGTGCTGACCGCCAGGAGCTGGGCGTGGGCGGCCTCCATCAGGGCTAAGGCCCCCGCTGTGGAACAGACAGCTGATGTGCCGCTCTCGCCAGTTGCTATCCTCGACGCAGATGTTGCTACCGCCACCTAAGCAGCAATAGCGTCTATTTGGGCTGCCTTGGCCGCCCAATCACGGATTGCAACCGCGCTCACACAGCTTGTTAGCACACACATGGCGGCTGCGGCCGCGCTCTCGCGGGAGTGGGCCGCCGAAGTTGCCATCACGACGCGGGTCCACGTCCCAATCTTTCACCGGCGACGATTGAACAGTGAAGCGATATTTGGGAAGCGAGCTAGTGTGCTTGACGCGCCGACTGTGGACTATCGCTGACACACCCTCTCGCATAAGCCATATACGTACTACTCCGACGGTGCTCCAAGATATTTTGTACTGCATCTCACATGGCTGGTGATAATAAACTATGTGTGATCTACTCGATTTTTTGTCTTGATTTGAAATACATAATGGGGCCACAGCGGCAAAGGATGGTGTTTGAATTGCTAGAACTTTTATCTGTAGTGAACATGCAACTATAGGTGTGTCGTCAAAAAAATTGGAATTATCCAGGGTTCGTTTGGACATTTTTATACATTAAATTGGTTTTCTAGACATTTTAGGTGCACAATTCAAAATTAAACTACATGCACATGCTTCAGTGCAGCAAAATGGGTTGTAAAATTATATATGTGTCCATGGGTTGATGCTTATATCCCATGGAAGAAATGTGGATGAATTTCAAACACCTCGGTATCGTGGCTCGCCGACAAACGTTGAGGTACTTGGTTTTGAAATTCTAGTAAATCCAAAACTTGTCTGAAATTCATGAACCTTGGCATGCTAACATGGAATGGCATCAACATGTCGTGGTAAAAAAATTGTCCCATTTGGGGCAGGTTTTGGTATAAGCTTGCCACAAACCAGAGCTTCTCATAAGAAGCCTCATGGTTCGGGTAGGGAACGTGTCACCTTTGTGTACGAAACGATATTCGTCGCCTCTTCTTGCTTTCAATTTTTTTCTGGTGTCAACATAGAACAACAGGAGTTTCGTGTTAAATTTTGGAATTTTTCGGGGTTCGTTTGGACATTTTTATATGTTAACTGAGTTTTCTAGGCATTTATGTGCATAATTCAAATTTTAACTACATGCACATGCTCCAAAGCATAAAAATGGGTTGAAAAATCGAATGTGTCCTCGGTTGCATGCTTAGGTTCCATGCAAGAAATGAGAATGAATGTCAAACACCTCGGCATCATCGCTTGGCCGCTAACATTGAGATACATGGTTTTAAAATTCTAGTAAATCCAAAACTCGTATGAAATTCATGAAACTTGGCATGCTATCATGGAACGGCATCAACATGTCATGGTAACAAAATTGTCCCATTTGGGGGCAGGTTTGGGTATAAGCTTCTCACAAAGCATAGCTTCTCCCAACAAGCCTCATGGTTCCGGTAGGGAACATGTCACCTTTGTGGACGAAACGATATTCGTTGCCTCCTCTTACTTTCAAATTTTTTCTAGTGTCAACATGGAACAACAGGAGTGTTGTGTTAAATTTTGGAATTTTTTGGGGTTCATTTGGACGTTTTGATACATCAATTGAGTTTTCTATGCATTTATGTGCATAATTCAAATTTGAACTACAGGCACATGCTCCAGTGCATATAAATGGGTTGAAAAATCAAATGTGTGTCCTTGGTTGCATGCTTAGGTCCCATGCAAGAAATGGGAATGAATGTCAAACACCTTGCCACCGTCGCCCGACCGCAAACATTGAGATACATGGTTTTTAAATTCTAGTAAATCTAAAACTCGTCTGAAATTCATGAAACTTGGCATTCTATCATGGAATAGCATCAACATGCTGTGGTAAAAAATGTCCCATTTGGGGCAGGTTTGGGTATAACCTTCTCACAAATCAGAGGTTCTCACAACAACCCTCATGGTTCCGGTAGGAACGTGCCACATTCGTTGGTGAAACAATATTCGTTGCCTCTTCTCGTTTTCAATTTTTTTCCTAGTGGCAACATAGAGCAACAGGAGTGTCGTGTTAAAATTTAGAATTTTCGGGTTCATTTGGACATTTTTATACATTAAATGAGTTTTCTAGGCATTTTATGTGCATAATTCAAATTTGAACTGCAGGCACATGCTCCAATGCATATAAATGGGTTGAAAAATCAAATGTGTGTCCTTGGTTGCATGCTTAGATCCCGTGCAAGAAATGGGAATGAATGTCAAACACCTTGCCACCGTCGCTTGACCACAAACATTGAGATACATGGTTTTTAAATTCTAGTAAATCTAAAACTCGTCTGAAATTCATGAAACTTGGCGTGCTATCATGGAATGGCGCCCGACATGCTGTGGTATTTTCCGTGTCCAATTTGAGAGAAGGCGCACTTGAATCGACATCCAACAAAGGCATTTTGAAACAAATAGCTGCCACCTTATCATCTCAAACGTTTATATAATTTAAATCATGGGTGTTCTGTTAACATTCACGTGACACTACGCGTCACACTTTTAATGGCTAGGAGGTGTCGTGCAGATAGCTGCTTGAGTAGAAGGGAGGCGTGCGAGCGCAGTCTGCTGCGCAAGCTGACCGGGAGGCGTGCAAGCTGTCCTCCAATGTGTAGGCTCACCTGAAAGCGTGCGAGATATATGTTGTGCAGGCTCACTGGGAAGCGAGCCCTTTGACTGAAGGAAATATGCCCTAGAGGCAATAATAAAGTTGTTATTTATATTTCCTTATATCATGATAAATGTTTATTATTCATGCTAGAATTGTATTAACCGGAAACTTAGTACATGTGTGAATGCATAGACAAACAGAGTGTCACTAGTTTGCCTCTACTTGACTAGCTCGTTGAATCAAAGATGGTTAAGTTTCCTAACCATAGACATGAGTTGTCATTTGATTAACGAGATCACATCATTAGAGAATTATGTGATTGACTTGACCCATTTCGTTAGCTTAGCACGATGATCGTTTAGTTTGTTGTTACTGCTTTCTTCATGACTTATACATGTTCCTCTGACTATGAGATTATGCAACTCCCTAATACCGGAGGAACACTTTGTGTGCTACCAAACGTCACAACGTAACTGGGTGATTATAAAGGTGCTCTGTAGGTGTCTCCGATGGTACTTGTTGAGTTGGCATAGATCGAGATTAGGATTTGTCACTCCGATTGTCGGAGAGGTATCTCTAGGCCCTCTCGGTAAATGCACATCACTATAAGCCTTGCAAGCAATGTGACTAATGAGTTAGTTGCAGGATGATGCATTACGGAATGAGTAAAGAGACTTGCCGGTAACGATATTGAACTAGGTATTGAGATACCGACGATCGAATCTCGGGCAAGTAACATACCGATGACAAAGGGAACAACGTATGTTGTTATGCGGTTTAACCAATGAAGATCTTCGTAGAATATGTAGGAGCCAATATGAGCATCCATGTTCCGCTATTGGTTATTGACCGGAAAGGAGTCTCGCTCATGTCTACATAGTTCTCGAACCCGTAGGGTCCGCACACTTAACATTCAGTGACGATCGGTATTATGAGTTTATGTGTTTTGATGTACCGAAGGTTGTTCGGAGTCCTGCTACCTCTTGAGAACTTGCGTTGGTTTTCTCTTGAAGAGGAAAGGGTGATGCAGCAAAGTAGCGTAAGTATTTCCCTCAGTTTTGAGAACCAAGGTATCAATCCAGTAGGAGGCCACGCACGAGTCCCTCGCACCTACACGAACAAATAAATCCTCGCAACCAACGCGATAAGGGGTTGTCAATCCCTACACGGTCACTTACGAGAGTGAGATCTGATAGATATGATAAGATGATATTTTTGGTATTTTTATGATAAAGATGCAAAGTAAAATAAAAGGGAAAAGGAAATAAATAAGTATTGGAAGATTAATATGATGGAAGATAGACCCGGGGGCCATAGGTTTCACTAGTGGCTTCTCTCAAGAGCATAAGTATTCATGGTGGGTAAACAAATTACTGTTGAGCAATTGACAGAATTGAGCATAGTTATGAGAATATCTAGGTATGATCATGTATATAGGCATCACGTTTGAGACAAGTAGACTGACTCCTGCCTGCATCTACTACTATTACTCCACACATCGACCGCTATCCAGCATGCATCTAGAGTATTAAGTTCATAAGAACATAGTAACACTTTAAGCAAGATGACATGATGTAGAGGGATAAACTCATGCAATATGAAATAAACCCCATCTTGTTATGCTCAATGGCAACAATACAATACGTGCCTTGCTGCCCCTACTGTCACTGGGAAAGGACACCGCAAGATTGAACCCAAAGCTAAGCACTTCTCCCATTGCAAGAAAGATCAATCTAGTAGGCCAAACCAAACTGATAATTCGAAGAGACTTGCAAAGATAACCAATCATACATAAAAGAATTCAGAGAAGATTCAAATATTGTTCATAAATAAACTTGATCATAAACCCACAATTCATCGGTCTCAACAAACACACCACAAAAGAAGATTACATCGAATAGATCTCCACAAGAGAGGGGGAGAACTTTGTATTGAGATCCAAAAAGAGAGAAGAAGCCATCTAGCTAATAACTATGGACCCATAGGTCTGAGGTAAACTACTCACACTTTATCGGAGGGGCTATGGTGTTGATGTAGAAGCCCTCCGTGATCGATGCTCCCTCCGGCGGAGCTCCGAAACTGGCTCCAAGATGGGATCTCGTGGATACAGAAAGTTACGGTGGTGGAATTAGGGTTTTGGCTCTATATCTGGTAGTTTGGGGGTACGTAGGTATATATAGGAGGAAGGAGTATGTCGGTGGAGTAACAGGGGGGCCA
>NC_041392.1:313623544-313630221 GCF_002162155.2 Triticum dicoccoides | reverse complement strand
CGCGCCCCTACCTCATGCCTTCCTCATTGATTGCTTGACGTAGGGTCCAAGTCCTCTGGATCATGTTCGTTCTGAAAATCACGTTCCCGAAGGTTTTATTCCGTTTGGACTCCGTTTGATATTCTTTTTCCGCGAAACCTTTAAATAGGAAAAAAACAGCAATTCTGGGCTGGGCCTCCGGTTAATAGGTTAGTCCCAAAAATAATATAGAAGTGTATAATAAAGCCCAATAATGTCCATAACAGAATATAATATAGCATGGAACAATCAAAAATTATAGATACGTTGGAGAGGTATCAAGCATCCCCAAGCTTAATTCCTGCTCGTCCTCGAGTAGGTAAATGATAAAAACAGAATTTTTGATGTGGAATGCTACTTGGCATATTTTCAATGTAATTCTTCTTAATTGTGGTATGAATATTCAGATCCGAAAGATTCAAGATAAAAGTTCAATATTGACATAAAAATAATAATACTTCAAGCATACTAACTAAGCAATTATGTCCTCTCAAAATAACATGGCCAAAGAAAGTTCATCCCTACAAAATCATATAGTTTATTCATGCTCCATTTTCGTCTCACAAGAATGCTCTCATCATGCACAACCCCAATGACAAGCCAAGCAATTGTTTCATACTTAAGTAATCTCAAACCTTTTCAACCTTCACGCAATATATGAGCGTGAGCCATGGATATAGCACTATGGGTGGAATAGGATAATGATGGGGGTTATGTGGAGAAGACAAAAAGGGAGAAAGTCTCGCATCAACGAGGCTAATCAACGAGCTATGGAGATGCCCATCAATTGATGTTAATGCAAAGAGTAGGGATTGCCATGCAACGGATGCACTAGAGCTATAAATATATGAAAGTTCAACAAAAGAAACTAAGTGGGTGTGCATCCACCTTGCTTGCTCACGAAGACCTAGGGCATTTGAGGAAGCCCATTGTTGGAATATACAAGTCAAGTTCTATAACGAAAAGTTCCCACTAGTATATGAAAGTGACAAAACAAAAGACTCTCTATCATGAAGATTATGGTGCTACTTTGAAGCACAAGTGTGGTAAAAAGGATAGTAACATTGTCCCTTCTCTCTTTTCTCTCATTTTTTTGGGCCTTCTCCTTTTTATGGCCTTTCTCCTTTTTTCCTCACTTGGGACAATGCTCTAGAAAATGATGATCATCACACTTCTATTTACAACTCAATGATTACAACTCGATACTAGAACAAAATATGACTCTATATGAATGCCTTCGGCGGTGTACCGGGATATGCAATGAACCAAGAGTGACATGTATTAAAGGATTATGAATGGTGGGTTTGCCACAAATACTATGTCAACTACATGATCATGCAAAGCAATATGACAATGATGAACATGTCATGATAAATGGAACGGTGGAAAGTTGCATGGCAATATATCTCGGAATGGCTATGGGAATGCCATAATAGGTAGGTATGGTGGCTGTTTTGAGGAAGATATAAGGAGGTTTATGTGTGAAAGAGCGTATCATATCACGGGGTTTGGATGCACCGGCGAAGTTTGCACCAACTCTCAATGTGAGAAAGGGCAATGCACGGTACCAAAGAGGCTAGCAATGATGGAAGGGTAAGAGTGCGTATAATCCATGGACTCAACATTAGTCATAAAGAAATCACATACTTATTGCAAAAATCTACAAGTCATCAAAAACCAAGCACTATGCGCATGCTCCTAGGGGGATAGATTGGTAGGAAAAGACCATCGCTCGTCCCCGACCGCCACTCATAAGGAGGACAATCAAAGAACACCTCATGTTTCAAATTTGTTACATAACGTTTACCATACGTGCATGCTACGGGACTTGCAAATTTCAACACAAGTATTTTTCAAATTCACAACTACTCAACTAGCACAACTTTGATATCACCACCTCCATGTCTCAAAACAATCATCAAGCATCAAACTTCTCTTAGTATTCAACACACTCATAAGAAAGTTTTTACTAGTCTTGAATACCTAGAATATTAGAATTATTTAAGTAAATTACCATGCTATTTAAGACTCTCAAAATAATCTAAGTGAATCATGAGAGAATAATAGTTTCTATAAAACAAAGCCACCACCGTGCTCTAAAAGATATAAGTGAAGTACTACAGCAAAAACTATATAACTCAAAAGATATAAGTGAAGCACATAGGGTATTCTAATAATTTCCGAATCATGTGTGTCTCTCTCAAAAGGTGTGTACATCAAGGATGATTGTGTTAAATAAAAAGCAAAGACTCAAATCATACAAGACGCTCCAAGCAAAACACATATCATGTGGTGAATAAAAATATAGCTCCAAGTAAAGTTACCGATGGAAGTAGACGAAAGAGGGGATGCCTTCCGAGGCATCCCCAAGCTTTGGCTTTTAGGTGTACTTATATTATATTGGGGTGCCATGGGCATCCCCAAGATTAGGATCTTGCCACTCCTTGTTCCATAATCCATCAAATCTTTCACCCAAAACTTGAAAACTTCACAACACAAAACTTAAAGTAGAAAATCTCGTGAGCTCCGTTAGCGAAAGAAAACAAAACACCACTTCAAGGTACTGTAATGAACTCATTCTTTATTTATATTGGTGTTAAACCTACTGTATTCCAACTTCTCTATGGTTTATAAACTATTTTACTAGCCATAGATTCATCAAAATAAGCAAACAACACACGAAAAACAGAATTTGTCAAAAACAGAACAGCCTGTAGTAATCTGTAGCTAACGCAAGATCTGGAACCCCAAAAATTCTAAAATAAATTTATGGACGTGAGGAATTTATCTATTAATCATATGCAAAAATAATTTACTAAATAGCGCTTTCCAAATAAAAATGACAGGAATTCTCGTGAGCGCTAAAGTTTCTGTTTTTTTACAGCAAGATTAAAAAGACTTTCCCCAAGTCTTCCCAACGGTTCTACTTGGCACAAACACTACTTAAACACAAAAAACACAACCAAAAAAGAGGCTAGATAATTTATTTATTACTAAACAGGAGCAAAAAGCAAGTAATAAAAATAAAATTGGGTTGCCTCCCAACAAGCGCTATCGTTTAACGCCCCTAGCTAGGCATAAAAGCAAGGATAGATCTAGGTATTGCCATCTTTGGTAGGCAATCCATAAGTGGCTCTCATAATAGATTCATAAGGTAATTTAATTTTCTTTCTAGGGAAGTGTTCCATGCCTTTCCTTAACGGAAATTGGAATCTAATATTTCGTTCCTTCATATCAATAATTGCACCGATCGTTCTAAGGAAAGGTCCACCAAGAATAATAGGACATGAACGATTGCAATCGATATCAAGAACAATAAAATCTACGGGCACATAGTTCCTATTTGCAAAAATAAGAACATCATTAATTCTTCCCATAGGTTTCTTAATGGTGGAATCCGCAAGGTGCAAGTTTAAAGAGCAATCATCAAAATCACGGAAACCTAACAAATCACACAAAGTCTTTGGAATCGTGGAAACACTAGCACCTAAATCACACAAATCATAGCATTCATGGTCTTTAATTTTAATTTTAATAGTAGGTTCCCACTCATCATAGATTTTTCTAGGGATAGAAACTTCCAACTCAAGTTTTTTCTTCATAAGATTGCATCAAAGCATCAACGATATGTTTAGTAAAAGCTTTATTTTGACTATAAGCATGAGGAGAATTTAGCACGGATTGCAACAAGCAAATACAATCTATCAAAGAGCAATTATCATAATTAAATTCCTTAAAATCCAAAATAGTGGGTTCATTAATATTTAAAGTTTTGACTTCTTCAATCCCACTTTTAACAATTTTAGCATCTAGATCTAAAGATTCCGAATTTTTGGAACGCCTTCTAGGTAAAGGTGGATCATGTTCAGTCCCATCATTATCAAGATTAATATTGCAAAACAAAGATTTAATAGGGGACACATCAATAACTTTTAGATCTTCATCTTTATTATCATGGAAACTAGAAGAACACGCTTTTATAAAGCAATCTTTCTTAGCACGCATCCTAGCGGTTCTTTCTTTGCACTCATCAATGGAAATTCTCATGGCTTTGAGAGACTAATTGATATCATGCTTAGGTGGATTAGATCTAAGTTTCAAAGAATCAACATCAAGAGAAATTCTATCAACGTTCCTAGCCAACTCATCAATCTTAAGCAATTTTTCTTCAATCAAAGCATTGAAATTCTTTTGCGAGGTAATAAATTCTTTAATATTAGTTTCAAAATCAGAGGGCATCTTATTAAAATTTCCATAGGAATTGTTGTAGGAATTACCATAATTATTAGTGGAATTACTAGGATACGTCCTAGGATTAAAGTTCCCTCTATACGCGTTGTTACCAAAATTATTCCTACCAACAAAATTCACATCCATAGATTCATTATTATTCGCAATCAAAGTAGACAAAGGCATATCATTAGGATCAGAAGAAACACTTTTATTAGCAAATAATTTCATAAGTTCATCCATCTTTCCACTCAAAACGTTAATTTCTTCTATCGCATGCACTTTTTTATTAGTAGATCTTTTAGTGTGCCATTGAGAATAATTAACCATAATATTATCTAGGATTTTAGTAGCTTATCCTAAAGTGATTTCCATAAAAGTGCCTCCCGTGGCCGAATCTAAAAGATTTCTAGAAGCAAAATTCAATCCGGCATAAATTTTTTGTATAATCATCCACAAATTCAAACCATGCGTAGGGCAATTACGTATCATTAATTTCATCCTCTCCCAAGCTTGTGCAACATGTTCATGATCAAGTTGCTTAAAATTCATAATATCGTTCCTAAGAGAGATGATCTTAGCAGGAGGAAAATACATAGAGATAAAAGCATCTTTGCACTAATTCCACGAATCAATACTATTTTTAGGCAAAGACGAAAACCAAGCTTTAGCACGATCTCTAAGCGAAAAAGGAGATAGCTTCAATTTAACAATATCATTGTCCACATCTTTCTTATTTTGCATATCACACAAATCAATGAAGCTATTTAGATGGGTAGCGACATCTTCACTAGGAAGGTCGGCGAATTGATCTTTCATGACAAGATTCAATAAAGTAGTATCGATTTCACAAGATTCAGTATCGGTGAGAGGAGCAATCGGAGTGCTAAGAAAATCATTGTTTTAGGTATTGGTAAAGTCACACAATTTAGTATTATCTTGAGCCATCGTGAGAAGCAAGCAATCCAACACACGAGCAAACGAGAGACGGGCAAAAAGAGGCAAACGGAGAAAGAGAGGGAGGATGGAGAGAGAGAGCGAATAAAACGACAAGGGTGAAGTGGGGGAGAGGAAAATGAGAGGCAAATGGCAAATAATGTAATGCGAGAGATAAGGTTTTGTGATGGGTACTTGGTGTGTTGACTTTTGCGCGAACCTCCCCGGCAACGGCGCCAGAAATCCTTCTTGCTACCTCTTGAGCACTTGCGTTGGTTTTCCCTTGAAGAGGAAAGGGTGATGCAGCAAAGTAGCATAAGTATTTCCCTCAGTTTTGAGAACCAAGGTATCAATCCAGTAGGAGGCCAAGCACGAGTCCCTCGCACCTACACAAACAAATAAATCCTCGCAACCAACGCGATAAGGGGTTGTCAATCCCTACACGGTCACTTACGAGAGTGAGATCTGATAGATATAATAAGATATTTTTTTTGGTATTTTTATGATAAAGATGTAAAGTAAAATAAAAGGGCAAAGGAAATAAATAAGTATTGGAAGATTAATATGATGGAAGATAGACCCGGGGGCCATAGGTTTCACTAGTGGCTTCTCTTAAGAGCATAAGTATTCACGGTGGGTAAACAAATTACTGTTGAGCAATTGACAGAATTGAGCATAGTTATGAGAATATCTAGGTATGATCATGTATATAGGCATCACGTCCGAGACAGGTAGACCGACTCCTGCCTGCATCTACTACTATTACTCCACACAACGACCGCTATCCAGCATGCATCTAGAGTATTAAGTTCATAAGAACAGAGTAACGCTTTAAGCAAGATGACATGATGTAGAGGGATAAACTCATGCAATATGAAATAACCCCATCTTGTTATCCTCGATGGCAATAATACAATACGTGTCTTGCTGCCCCTACTGTCACTGGGAAAGGACACCGCAAGATTGAACCCAAAGATAAGCACTTCTCCTATTGCAAGAAAGATCAATCTAGTAGGCCAAACCAAACTGATAATTCGAAGAGACTTGCAAAGATAACCAATCATACATAAAGGAATTAAGAGAAGAATCAAATATTGTTCATAGATAATCTTGATCATAAACCCACAATTCTTTGGTCTCAACAAACACACCACAAAAGAAGATTACATCAAATAGATCTCCACAAGAGAGTGGGAGAACTTTGTATTGAGATCCAAAAAGAGAGAAGAAGCCATCTAGCTAATAACTATGGACCCATAGGTCTGAGGTAAACTACTCACACTTCATCGGAGGGGCTATGGTGTTGATGTAGAAGTCCTCCATGATCCATGCCCCCTCCGACGGAGCTCCTGAACAGGCCCCAAGATGGAATCTCATGGATACAGAAAGTTACGGCGGTGGAATTAGGGTTTTGGCTTCGTATCTGGTAGTTTGGGGGTACGTAGGTATATATAGGAGGAATGAGTACGTCGGTGGAGCAACAGGGGGCTCAT
>NC_041392.1:313572885-313623219 GCF_002162155.2 Triticum dicoccoides | reverse complement strand
ATTGCTTGACGTAGGGTCCAGGTCCTCTGAATCATGTTCGTTCCGAAAATCACGTTCCTGAAGGTTTTATTCCATTTGGACTCCGTTTGATATTCTTTTTCTGCGAAACCCTAAAATAGGCAAAAAAACAGCAATTCTGGGCTGGGCCTTCGGTTAATTGGTTAGTCCCAAAAATAATATAAAAGTGAATAATAAAGCCCAATAATGTCCAAAACATAATATAATATAACATCGAACAATCAAAAATTATAGATACATTGGAGACGTATCAAGTCCCGGATGAGATCAGGGACATGACGAGGAGTCTCAAAATGATCGAGCCGTAAAGATCGATATATTGGAAGGCTATATTTGGACATCGGAAAGGTTCCGAGTGATCCAGGTATTTTTCAGAGTACCGGGGGAGTTACGGGAATATGGGAGTACATATGGGCCTTAGTGGGCTTTAGGGAAAAAGAGGAGAAGCCACGAGGGCTGGCCACGTGCCCCCTATGGGCCTAGTCCGAATTGGACTAGGGGAGGGGCTGCGCCCCCTCTTTCCCTCTCCTCCCCTTCCCCTTCCTTCCCCCTCCTAGTAGGGCTAGGAAAGGATCCTACTCCTACTAGGAGGAGGATTCCTCCCCCCTTTGGCGTGCCTAGAGAGGCCAGCCGTCCTCCCCTTCCTCCTTTATATACGTGGGGAGGGGGGCACCCTAGAGAACACACAAGTTGGTCAGTTGATCTTTTAGCCGTGTGCGGTGCCCCCCTCCACCATAATCCACCTCGGTCATATTGTAGCGGTGCTTAGGCGAAGCCCTGTGTCGGTAGCATCATCATCACCGTCATCACGCTGTCGTGCTGACGGAACTCTCCCTCGAAGCTCTGCTGGATCGGAGTTCGTGGGATGTCACCGAGCTGAACGTGTGCTGAACTCGGAGGTGCCGTACATTCGGTACTTGGATCGGTCGGATCATGAAGACGTACGACTACATCAACCGCGTTCTCATAACGCTTCCGCTTACGGTCTACGAGGGTACGTGGGCGACACTCTCCCCTCTCGTTGCTATGCATCACCATGATCTTGCCTGTGCATAGGAAAATTTTGAAATTACTGCGTTCCCCAACAGTGGTATCAGAGCCAGGTTTATGCGTAGATGTTATATGGACGAGTAGAACACAAAGGAGTTGTGGGCGTGGTTATATACATATTGCTTGCCGTCACTAGTTGATTCTTGATTCAGCGGCATTGTTGGATGAAGCGGCCCAGACCGACATTACGCGTACGCTTACGCGAGACTGGTTCTACCGACGTGCTTCGCACACAGGTGGCTAGTGTGTGTCTGTTTCTCTAGCTTTAGTTGAATCGGATTCAATGAACAGGGTTCTTTCTGAAGATCAAAAAGCAATCACTATACTGCGTTGGTAAGAACGGTTCTTGCTCAGCCCGTAGCAGCCACGTAAAAACTTGCAACAACAAAGTAGATGACGTCTAACTTGTTTTTGCAGGGCATGTTGTGATGTGATATGGTCAAGAAGTGATGAGATATAAATTGTTGTATGAGATGATCATGTTTTGTTGAAGTTCTCGGCAACTGGCAGAAGCCTTATGGTTGTCTCTTTATTGCATAAGATGCAAGTGCCATGTAATTGCTTTACTTTATCGCTACGAGATAGCAATAGTTGGTGAGACGACCATGTGATGACACATTGATAGAGATCAAGATGATGGAGAACATGGTGTCATGCCGGTGACGCTAGAGATCATGACGGTGTTTTGGAGATGGAGATCAAAGGCACAAGATGATGATGTCCATATCATGTCACGGCGGTTCAATTCATCAAAAAGGTGATATTCCGTTTTGGTTTCCCACATAGTATTATAACTGATAATGGTACTAATCTATCAAAGGGTGAGATGGAGGAATTTTGCCAACGTGAGCACATCCGGCTTGATGTAGCATCAGTGGCTCATCCCTAGTCTAATGGTCAAGCAGAGAGGGCAAATCAAGAAATTTTGAGAGGTATTAAACCTCGGCTTATGGTTCCTTTAAAGCGGACACCGGGTTGTTGGGTGGAGGAATTACCTTCTGTGTTATGGAGCATCAACACCACACCTAACAGATCTACGGGTTACACGCCTTTCTTCATGGTTTATGGAGCAGAGACGGTTCTTCCTAGTGACATCCGTCACGACTCGCCCCGTATGGCGGCTTATGTTGAAGCTAACAATGAGAAGGCACGTTAGGACTCACTGGACCTGTTATATGAGGAGCATGATCTTGCAGCAGCATGTTCAACGATTTATCAACAAGGTCTCCAACGTTATCACAGCCGCCGGGTTAAGACCAGAACTTTTCAAGAGGGCGATCTAGTGCTCTGGCTCATCCAGGATCAGACTGATATGCACAAATTATCCCCACCTTGGGAAGGACCTTTTGTGGTCAGCAAAAATCTGCACAATGGGTCATAGTACCTCATTGATGTTCGAGAGCACAAAGACTCACGTAAATCGGAGGAGGAGACCAAGCGGCCATGGAATATAGCTCTTCTTCGGCCTTACTATACTTGAACCACAGACTCTTCTTATGTACATACTTATAACAATGTATATATTATATAATAAATCGGAGCCTCGAATAAAGCGGGGTCTCTGTTCTTTTTACATCATGTGTGAGCCTACAGGAGCTTCTACTGACAAAGCGGCATTTTATTAACCCGGCCTATACTGCCACACAGATATAAAGAAAACCACTAGGGAGCTTGGTCGTATCCGAACCATAGCCACACCTCTTGATCGGTTTAAAACCAAAAAGGGATATCGCCAGGGGGCTTGGTTGTCTTCACACCATAGCTACACCTCTTGATATGCTTCAAGCCAAAAGGAAATTATGTGGAACCAAAGATAGTCTATTGTATTAAGCACAGCTCAAACATAGGTAACCACTGAGCACAACTCAAATATTACCTGGGGGCTCCTTGCTTCTCAAAGAACAACGAGCTTGTACCCTTGTAATAGGCTATCAAGCCAGGCTTGGAAGCCAGGTGTATTCACCTAAAACCCCGGGTTATCCTGCCTCTTTAAGTAAGCCACTCCGTCCAGGTAAACCTGGTATGACCCATCGGACATTTGACAAGTCAATCCCATGGACCCTGAACTTGTCAAAGTTAAAACGATGATTGGTTAAAGATTGAGGTCCATCTTAAAAGGCTTTGCAAAATGGTTTAACTCAGCGGCCTGGCAGCCCATGAAAAGCCTTGCATATTTAATGCCTATTTGTTCTATCATCAACATATTTCTCACAAGTCTCAAGTACAATGCAAGCATTATCCTTAACACTTGGGGGCTAATGTACTTCTGTTCAAAGTTGACGCATTGGTGGAAGACCCGGTTTACCTCGCAAAGCTAAACGGCCCTTGGGGGCTACACAGGCGAAAAATTACAGGAATATAATGATCACATCTGATTTGCTTCAAACAATCAGTTGGTATATGGAGGACAAGTTTGTAACAGTTCATGTCTTATAAAGTCCCGGTTTATGATTGTCATCATAAACCGGCCCTTGGGGGCTACTTGGGTTGATGCTTGTACTTTGTATTTAAGAAAGGAAAGTGATGAAAATACCTCGTAGCGCTCTTTCATCAAGTTCACCAAACCGGCTTCATAATCTCGGTTTGAGTGCAAACGGTTTAGAAAACCGGAGTGGAGTTCTTGAGCGCTGAGATGGGCGTAGCTTGACAAGTCAGTGCTCCATTTGCCTTTTTCCATGGCAACACACTCTTCCTTGGCACTATGTTGGGCCAAGATTACAGGACGGCCAGGCGAAGTGTGACCAGTACCAGTAATGGTAACATCACCTTCTTTATCTCCAGCAGCTTTTTCTGGAGTTGATGGAGTTTCAGTAGCTCTCACTGGACTAGCCCGGATTGGATCTGCCGGTTCAGCATTAGGCACGGCAGTATCAACTTCTGGTGCTTCATCGATATTGTGATCCTGAGGGGGTGGTTCATCAAAGGTAGCTTCAGGATTGGGACCCTCCAGTTCCATAGCTTGTTCTGGTTCAACCGTTTGCTCCGGTTCATGAGCCGCCTGGTCTTCAGATGGATTATTCACCCGAGCCTTCTTGCTAGATCTAGCCTTGGCTCTTAAAGCAGAAAAAGATGTGAAAGTTAAGCATAGTATACAAAGTATGGAAGCAATCAAAGAAGGGGTTTAAGTACTTACCCAGCTACAGTTTTGAGGGGAGGAAGTTGGGTTGCTGTTGACTCGCCAGAAGATGAGGGAGGTGTCACCTGATAATTTGAATCAGATGGATTAAGAGGTTGTCGGAAATAACCTGCCTTGGGATAAGAATTGTCAGAAGGAGGTGAGACCTCAAATTGGCACTTTCGAACCAGGGTGTCAGGTAAACCGGCCGAGGTGACCTTTTGGCCGCTGTGCCGGGTTGTGCGGCGAGCCTCGTGCTGCTGCTTCTTCAAAATAAATGTTGTATCCAAGTGAGCAAGAGGATGTGAAAAGCTTACTTTCCGGATCGCTTGACGGATTTTTTGTGTTGGCAGAGAGTCTGAACCGGAGGAAAGGACAATTACCTCTACATCGTCGGCTTGGCAGCCTTCTGCGCCCTCCTGACAAATATCATTGTTAATGAGATGCATAAAAAGGGAACCAAGTGAATCAAGCTCTACCTCAACTTCCGGTTCATCCGTATCATCATCCAGTTCCATGCTGATACGCTCAGCTGCCTTCCGCTTTGAGGTTTTCTTGACGGTTTTTGTTTTGGGGCGGGAAGGCTTTGCCGCTTTTTCTGCAGGTTTCCTCTTCCAGAATGGATCATCACCCTGTTTATAAACGAGCAGAAGGATATTCACAGATTGAACAGTCTAAAAAGATATCAAGGGTAAAAAGGAAGGACAGTACTTACAACTGGCGGTTTGTTTTTTGCGTAAAAGGGGTTTAAGCCGGTTTGGCGACAGACAGATTCTGATTCGTTCAAAATCTTCTTAACACCCTCAGTGACTTCTTCATCAGTTAACTGAATGTTGATGTGATGTTGGGAGTCTTGTACTTCACCAGTGTACTTACACATTAAACCGAAGCGGCGACTTAATGGCAAGATGCTCCAAGATATCCAGCAACGTACAAAGTCGACGCCTGATAAACCGTTGGCCATAAAGGCTCTGAGCTTGGCGAGTTGAGGGGCATAAAAGGCCCGTTCCTGGGCACTTAGACGTTGCGGCAATGGGTGAGTGTTGGAAAGCCGGTGGGAACGATAACCCGACAGAGGGTTCTCGTCTTCACGAGAAGTATCTTGGCAGTAGAACCAAGTTTGGTTCCACTCTTTGGGGTGACTGTGCAGCTTGGCATGAGGGAATTCCACCTCTTTTCTTTTTTGAATAGAGATGCCACCAACTTCAGTGTTAGGTCCATCTACAAGTTCAGTGCGCCGGTTTAGATGGAAGAAATCCCGGAATAGCTCAGCAGTTGGTTCCTCTTGTAAGTACACTTCACACAAGACTTGGAAATTGCATATATTGGATACTGAGTTAGGTCCAATATCTTGGGGGTGGAGCTGGAAACTGGCAAGCACATCCCGGAAAAACTTTGACCCTGGCGGTTTGAAACCACGACCTATGTGGTCAACAAATACCACTACCTCACCTTGCTTAGGGGTAGGAGGATTCTCCGATCCAGGAACTCGCCACCGGATCTCATTCTTTCTTGGCAAGGTACCAATTCTGACCATTCCGTTAAGCTGTTCTTCGGTAACCCGGGAAGGAGCCCAGTTACAAGCGTAAAACTGTTTGGCCATTGCAAGCGAAAAGCTGAAAGGTAATACCGGTTTACAAATCATTCATGGTGATATATAAGATGCGACGGAATAAAGATATATAGGTATGTAAATTGCGTAAACCGGAGGCTGATACAATAATGAATGACAAGGCAATATCAGAACAAAGGTATACACATGCTGTTAAACTGGAGTGTAACAACGGAGGTAAAAAGGCTTGATGGTTCACCAGGGGACTAATGGTATGTGATAGATTGCTTTTACAAAGGTAAACCGCCTATGTGATAAAGAGGATACAGATCTAAGGTAAAAATTACTAAGTAAGGTAAAACAGATTCCGCAAGGTTGCAGGGAAATTTCGGATCTACTGTAAGACAGGAAATCAAAAAGATTTAGACCTAAAAAGGGTTGGTCCCGAAGGAGTTCACAAAAGACCAGATCAGTTTTTATGCGCATAAGGGTTTGTTGTGGTAGCGGAAGATAAACCATTACGTGGAATACATTGAGCTTCAGGTTGTTTATCCATGGACTAAGGAGGAACAGAGAAGAGCAGCACCGGAGCCCTGATGAACTTCAATGAACTGCGAAGAACAAGGAAACCCTAGACAGATCTACAAAGGGGGAAAGGAAAGGACTTACAGCGACTGTTGAAGCAACGGAAGACGCCGCAACTCTTTGGTGCAATCAGGTTGATGCAGCGGCCAATGGAGAGGCGGAGGTGAGGCTCGGTGACGGCGGTGGCGCCCGGATGCAGAGACGTTGCAAGGAGGAAGAAGAGGCGAAGGGGGAAAAAGAGAATGACCCTTGGGCCCATTTATAAGGTGAACCGATAAGCGACAAGCGCATAAATCAAGGAGATTAAAATGGATAGTTAATAAGGATGTCGCCTCGAGGGTCGGATACTCATTAATGAAGGGTATCTTCGGCTTCAACGGATAGATGACATCATGACGGTTTACTACGGATCTAAAGGATGACATCATGACGGTTTACCAGATCTATACGAAGGTGCCAGGGCAAGAATTTTTCTAAGTATTGAAGATTGACATGAACAAGTTCAAATCAATCTGGGGCCTAATGTTGGGGATATGATTACTGGAGGTAAACCGGCTAGGAGTGGCCGGGTTAGCTCCGTGAAGATAGAAGCCCATGAAGACGTGAGGATGGAGGCACTTTACGAAGGCCCAAAGGCGGGTTAAGGCCTATAGATGTAAACCGACTCTTTCATGTAACTTGTATTGTAAGTTAGAGGAATAGAGACCGAGCCGGACACGTTTATGATCCGGCCTCGGGACTCTGTAAACCGGCGGACGTCAACCTATGTATATAAAGGGACGACCCGACAGCGGTTTAGGGACGACAGACAACAACTCGAGAGCCAGGCAAAGCGGATTTGCTCCCTGGTCATCGAAACCCTAGCAATACCAATCACAACTAGACATAGGCTTTTACCTTCACCGAAGGGGCCGAACTAGTATAAACCCCTCGTGTCCCTTGTCCAGTTTAACCCCTTTAAGCTAACCCGTAGCGATGGCTCCACGACTAAGTCCTCTCACGAGGACATCTGCCATGAAAAACCCACGACATAGACATAGAAAATTTGCAAAATACATACAGCTCTGAATGTGGCAGACCCGTTGACTAAATTTCTCTCACAAGAAAAACATGATCACTCTTTGGGTGTTAATCACATAACGATGTGAACTAGATTATTGACTCTAGTAAACCCTTTGGGTGTTAGTCACATGGAGATGTGAACTAATCACATAAAGATATGAACTATTGGTGTTAAATCACATGACGATGTGAACTAGATTATTGACTCTAGTGCAAGTGGGAGACTGAAGGAAATATGCCCTAGAGGCAATAATAAAGTTGTTATTTATATTTCCTTATATCATGAAAAATGTTTATTATTCATGCTAGAATTGTATTAACCGGAAACTTAGTACATGTGTGAATACATAGACAAACAGAGTGTCACTAGTTTGCCTCTACTTGACTAGCTCGTTGAATCAAAGATGGTTAAGTTTCCTAGCCATAGACATGAGTTGTCATTTGATTAACGGGATCACATCATTAGAGAATGACATAATTGACTTGACCCATTCCGTTAGCTTAGCACGATGATAGTTTAGTTTGTTGCTACTGCTTTCTTCATGACTTATAGATGTTCCTCTGACTATGAGATTATGCAACTCCCGAATACCGGAGGAACACTTTGTGTGCTACCAAACTTCACAACGTAACTGGGTGATTATAAAGGTGCTCTACAGGTGTCTCCGATGGTACTTGTTGAGTTGGCATAGATCAAGATTAGGATTTGTCACTCCGATTGTCGGAGAGGTATCTCTGGGCCCTCTCGGTAAATGCACATCACTATAAGCCTTGCAAGCAATGTGACTAATGAGTTAGTTGCAGGATGATGCATTACGGAACGAGTATAGAGACTTGCCGGTAACGAGATTGAACTAGGTATTGAGATACCGACGATCGAATCTCGGGCAAGTAACATACCGATGACAAAGGGAACAACGTATATTGTTATGCGGTTTGATCGATAAAGATCGTCTTAGAATATGTCGGAGCCAATATGAGCATCCAGGTTCTGCTATTGGTTATTGACCAGAAATGAGTCTCGGTCATGTATACATAGTTCTCGAACCCGTAGGGTCCGCACGCTTAACGTTCGAAGATGATCGGTATTATGAGTTTATGTGTTTTGATGTACCGAAGGTTGTTCGGAGTCCCGGATGAGATCAGGGACATGACGAGGAGTCTCGAAATGATCGACCTGTAAAGATCGATATATTGGAAGGCTATATTCAGACATCGAAAAGGTTCCGAGTGATCCAGGTATTTTTCGGAGTTACGGGAATATGGGAGTACATATGGGCCTTATTGGGCTTTAAGCGAAAAAGAGGAGAAGCCACGAGGGCTGGCCGCGCCCCCCCATGGGCCTAGTCCGAATTGGACTAGGGGAGGGGCTGCGCCCCCTCTTTCCTTCTCCTCCCCTTCTCCTTCCTTCCCCCTCCTAGTAGGACTAGGAAAGGAGGAATCCTACTCCTACTAGGAGGAGGATTCCTCCCCCCTTTGGCGCGCCTAGAGAGGCCAACCGACCTCCCCTCCCTCCTTTATATATGTGGGGAGGAGGGCACCCTAGAGAACACACAAGTTGATCAGTTGATCTTTTAGTCGTGTGCGGTGCCCCCCTCCACCATAATCCACCTCGGTCATATCGTAGCGGTGCTTAGGCGAAGCCCTGCGTCGGTAGCATCATCATCACTGTCATCACGCCGTCGTGCTGATGGAACTCTCCCTCGAAGCTCTGCTGGATTGGAGTTCGTGGGACGTCACTGAGCTGAACGTGTGCTGAACTCAGAGGTGCCGTACGTTCGGTACTTGGATCGGTTGGATCGTGAAGACGTACGACTACATCACCCGCGTTCTCATAACGCTTCTGCTAACGGTCTACGAGGGTACATGGATGACACTCTCCCCTCTCATTGCTATGCATCACCATGATCTTGCAGGTGCGTAGGAAAATTTTGAAATTACTGTGTTCCCCAACATTGACTTCCATGGTCACCCACCTTGCTCGCATCCTCTCCATTAATGGCGCCCGAGCCACTATTTAATACGACCTTACTGTTCGCCTCCCATTCCCCTCATAGACCTCCACCAAGGCCATGGCACAGAAGGATCATCTGCCACTAGTGTTCCAGTTTGTTGAAGTCGAGTCCGAGCCAGACGAGATAGAAAATAAGGAGGAATGGGGCCTCATGGACATGGCCCTGAATGAGCTGGCCGCAACCGTTGTTGCCCCCGCGCCCGTCCCAGCTCCCATCCTTCTCCCACGCCAGCGACCATCCTCGTAACATTGACGGGCTGGTCGCCGAGCACTATCGCAGAGCTGGAAGACGTTGGTGTCAGCGAGGTCCCCGCAGATCCGCGTGATCTTATGTACATGCCAGCGCCCGTGCCCGTGCCCATGCGCGCCGCTGCACCTCACCCTGTGCATTTCAAAACCGAACCGAAAAACCATACCGAAAATAAACCGAACTGAACCGATTTTATGGTTTTTATGGTTTCTGGTTTCGGTATGGTGTGAACTTTTCATACCGATTTGAACTTTGGTTTTTATGGTATATACCGAAAAACCAAACGGTTAACGAATAAACCGAAGTAAAAATAAATTTATATTTCTTGAGATGAACAACCATACAAGTTGTCATTTTTCTTGTACATCAGTCAAATTCACTAATAAGCATGTAAAATTTTCTTGTAACATAGTCATTTTTCTCTTTTTAAAATGCTAAGCACGTCCATAACCATCAACAGATGAATTAATGCATGCATATATTCTTATATATATAGTCATATACTATTTGTGTAAAATAGTATGTGTTTTGAGTCATAAATTTGCAAATTATTATTACGTCATTTTCAAATTCGCGTCAACTTTGGTTTTTATGGTATATACCGAAACCATACCGAAATAATTTGGTATATACCGAAACCGAACCGTATTTTAATTTCATACCGTATTTACCGAAGTATTAATACCGTACAAACCGAAAAACCGTATAAACCGAACCATGTAAACCGAATAAACCAAATGCACGAGGTGAGCTGCACCCACCATGGTGCCGGTCCCCTGCGTTTTCCTGCACCCGCCGCGCCCATGCCCATGTGTGCGCCCCCTCAGTGTCATGGGATGTCGCCATCGACCACTACCTCGTAGCGCCGCGAGTTGCCGTCCTCCCGCGCCCCGCCCTTCGATTGCACAACGACGTGATGTTAGATTGCCAAGTGAAGAACATTTTGTGCTGCCTTGAAGACTTCAACAACGGCGTCCCGGAGGACGACAACGATAACGCCGGCACGGCGCGCCGCCCGCGCCGTCCCCAGAATTACTTTTTTTTGGTTTTAATACTATATCTCCATCGTATGAACATAAAGTCGCAGTGTGACTGAATGAAACACATGGTTTGAACAAACTTGTGTTTTTCTCTCTGAATATACAGACTTATCAAACGATTTAAAAAACATCAATGGTTTTTAAATTTAAAACACTCATCGCAAACATTTTAGATAGAACACCCATATGCAAACTGGCAACTTCTCCAGTAAGCCAAGGGAAAATGTACCGAGCAGAATTTGTGCAGCTCTTCATCGCAAATGTTTTAGATAGAGCACCCGTATGCAAAGAGAGAGCTATGGTCTTCCCCAGTAAGCCAAGGGAAAATTTGCCACGTAGGATTTGTACATCTCATCATCACAAACAGTTCATATTGTAGACGGTATGCAAAGCGAGAGCTATGGTTCCTTTGCCGCTAAGCCAAGAGAAAATCTGACATGAGGGATTTGTACATCCCTTCAACGCAAACGATTTTTTCAGATAACCTGTGTGAACCACATACAGACAATTTGGTAAGATTTGCATCTGTCATATTGGTTATATTGTCATTTGTCAAACTGGAAAGATTAACATTTGTTGATCTAGTAACATTGCCCTTTATCAACCTTGTAACATTTCCATTGTCAAAATTTGCAGCTAAAAATCACTAGCACTATCTAATTTTTGCATAAACTCAGTAAGCATAGATTTCATTCATAGATTAAGCAGTCGTTCTTTATACAAACAATTCAACTCGATAGCTGAACCGACCAAACTTTTCCCCAATTGTTGCCAACCACGTACTGAAATAGCTAGTTCAACTATATAGACTAGTTAATTTTAAGTATGTTGTATAGTTCAACTACATCTATAGTCAGATGAACTAAACAAAATAGCCCCTAAATACTACTACTACGGAGGGGCTTTTATTACTTGCAGCAGCCTCTCCTATGTCGAGCGCGCTCAGTAAGAGGCAGAGGAGGAGGAGCCTATCAACGAGCTAAACAACTAGAATCCGGTGCTCGTCGCTGCTGCACCTTTAGCAACGCTCACCTTGAATGCCCTCTGCCGCTCCAGAAGACCCCTCACGGATCTCCTCATTCTTCGCCTCTGCGGCGGCGTGTGTTGTGGCCACGGTTGCAGTAAGACTCTTTGCATGCTCGACGAGGCACTCCTCCTCCCGCAGGAACTTGATGTAGCACGCAAGGTCGCTGATGCACATGTGGGACTCCACCTCCACCTCCCGCCTTCGGGTGGCGGTGGTGGAGTGGGTGATGACCCTGGCGGTCGACGGTGTGCTAGCAGCCACAACAGCCGATGGTGGGGTACCGGCCACGACCGCCACCGCCCATCTTCGGGCCACGGTAGCGGAGCGGGTGCTGGCCTCGGTGGCTGACAGTGGTGTGGCGACCACGACGGCCACCTCCCGCCTTCCAGACGCGGTGGCGGAGCGGGCGATGGCCCTGGCTTTCAATGGTGGTGTGGCGGACACGACGATAGATGGTGGGTGATAACCCACAAGTGTAGGGGATCGTTTGTAGCCTTCTTCGATAAATAAGAGTGTCGAACCCAACAAGGAGCTAAAGGTAGAATAAATATTCCCTCAAGTTCTATTGACCACTGATACAACTCTACGCACACTTGACGTTTGCTTTACCTAGAACAAGTATAAAACTATTTGGCAGGAATAAAACTAAGAGTACTTTGTGAGAATAAAACTATGAATAAATTGCAAGGTAATAAAAGTGGATAGCTTTTGTCGACAAGAAAGTCATTTGTCCCTATGCAATCGATAACTAGACCGGTAATCATTCATGCAATTTTATATGAGGGAGAGGCATGAGCTAACATACTTTCTCTACTTGGATCATATGCACTTATGATTGGAACTCTAGCAAGCATCCACAACTACTAAAGATCATTAAGGTCGTGAAACCTAACCATAGCGTTAAGTATCAAGTCCTCTTTACTCCCATACGCAACAACCCACTTATCCGTGTTTAGGCTGCTGTCACCCCTGCAACCGACAATAAGTGAATCATGAACATATGGCAACACCCTACAGCGAGGATCCCTCCATTTGCGTGACACGGAGGACACCGTAGGACAGCACCACAAATAAAATATACAGTCATACCAACCAAGATCACGATTAACCCATAGGACAAAATGAATCTACTCAAACATCATAGGATAGCCAAATATCATTGGGAAATAATATATGGAGTTCCATGTTTAATTAGAGATTACAGCGGGGAGAAGGGAGGTTACACCGCTCATAGAGGGGGAGAGAATTGGTGTTGACGGTA
This sequence comes from Triticum dicoccoides, assembly GCF_002162155.2. Classification (NCBI taxonomy): domain Eukaryota; kingdom Viridiplantae; phylum Streptophyta; class Magnoliopsida; order Poales; family Poaceae; genus Triticum; species Triticum dicoccoides. Next base: position 313,610,245 of record NC_041392.1, on the reverse strand, counting down.
GCAAGATTGTTGATATAGATCGCCATCATGATCCTTGCCCCGGCAGCACTACGGTGCCACCGGGAGAGAGGGGGATAGAGCCCCCTCCTTCTTATTCTTCCTTGGCCTTCCTGATATGTCTCCAACGTATCTATAATTTTTGATTGCTCCATGCTATATTATCTACTGTTTTGGACATTATTGGGCTTTATTATCCACTTTTATATTATTTTTGGGACTAACCTAGTAACCGGAGGCCCAGCCCAGAATTGCTGTTTTTTTGCCTGTTTTAGGGTTTCGAAGAAAAGGAATATCAAACGGAGTCCAAACGGAATGAAACCTTCGGGAACGTGATTTTCTCAACGAACAAGACCCAGGAGACTTGGACCCTACGTTAATACACAAAAGAGGAAGCCACAAGGTAGGGGGGCGCGCCTACCCCCTCCCCCCCAGGCGCGCCCTCCACCCTCGTGGGCCCCCTGTTGCTCCACCGACGTACTCCTTCCTCCTATATATACCTACGTACCCCCAAATGATCAAATACGGAGCCAAAAACCTAATTCCACTGCCGGAACTTTCTGTATCCACGAGATCCCATCTTGGGGCCTGTTCCGGAGCTCCGCCGGAGGGGGCATCGATCACGGAGGGCTTCTACATCAACACCATAGCCCCTCCGATGAAGTGTGAGTAGTTTACCTCAGACCTACGGGTCCATATTTATTAGCTAGATGGCTTCTTCTCTCTTTTTGGATCTTAATACAATGTTCTCCCCCTCTCTTGTGGAGAACTATTCGATGTAATCTTCTTTTTGCGGTGTGTTTGTTGAGACCGATGAATTGTGGGTTTATGATCAAGTCTATCTATGAACAATATTTGAATCTTCTCTGAATTCTTTTATGTATGATTGGTTTTCTTTGCAAGTCTCTTTGAATTATCAATTTGGTTTGGCCTACTAGATTGATCTTTCTTGCAATGGGAGAAGTGCTTAGCTTTGGTTTCAATCTTGCGATGTCCTTTCCCAGTGACAGTAGGGGTAGCAAGGCACGTATTGTATTGTTGCCATCGAGGATAACAAGATGGGGTTTTCATCATATTGCATGAGTTTATCCCTCTACATCATGTCATCTTGCTTAAGGCGTTACTCTATTTTTAACTTAATACTCTAGATGCATGCTGGATAGCGGTCGATGAGTGGAGTAATAGTAGTACATGCAGGCAGGAGTCGGTCTACTTGTCTCGGACATGATGCCTATATACATGATCATACCTAGATATTCTCATAACTATGCTCAATTCTGTCAATTGCTCAATAGTAATTTGTTCACCCACCGTAGAATACTTATGGTCTCGAGAGAAGCCACTAGTGAAACCTATGGCCCCCGGGTCTATCTTCATCATATTAATCTCCTACTACTTAGTTATTTCCTTTGCTCTTTACTTTGCCTTTATTTTACTTTCCATATTTATCACAAAAAATACCAAAAATATTATCTTATCATATCTATCAGATCTCACTCTCGTAAGTGGTAGTGTAGGGATTGACAACCCCTATTCGCGTTGGTTGCGAGGATTTATTTGTTTTGTGCAGGTACGAGGGACTCACGCATAGCCTCCTACTGGATTGATACCTTGGTTCTCAAAAACTGAGGGAAATACTTACGTTACTTTGCTGCATCATCCCTTCCTCTTCGGGGAAAACCAACACAGTGCTCAAGAGGTAGCACTCCCCCTAGATGGGAGGAGAGTTCCCCCTCTGGTCCATGGCCTCCATGGTGGCGGAGGGGCGGGAGCCCCTTCGAGATTCGATCTATCCCTCTGTTCTCTTCTGTTTCGCGTTCCTGTTTTCTGGCCCTCCAACATTTTTCAAATTCTCAGAGATCCGTAACTCCGATTGCGCTGAAATTTTTACACAATTTTTTCCATAAATTATCTTCCTTGTGCCCGAAGAAGGGCCCCAACCGACTTACTGGGAGGGCACAAGACACATGGGCTTCCCAAGGGGTGCCCGACGCACCCTGGTGGGTTGTGGAGGCCGCGGGCCTCCGTTAGTGTTGATTCCACCTCCCAAAAATCATAAATATTCCAAAATAATTCTTCGTAATAAATTATCGTGTTTGGACTTTGTTTGATATGAATATTCTGCGAAACAAAAACATGCAACAAACATGAACTGGCACTGGACACTGGATCAATAGGTTAGTCCAATAAATCATATAAAATGTTGCCAAAAGTATGTGAAAGTTGTATAATAATGGCATGAAACAATAAAAAATTATAGATACGACGGAGACGTATCAGCATACCCAAGCTTAATTCCTACTCGTCCTTGAGCAGGTAAATGATAAAAAAAGATAATTTTTGATGTGGAATGCTATCTAGCATAATCTTGATCATATATCTAATCATGGCATGAATATTAAGACATAAGTGATTCAAAGCAATAGTCTATAATTTGACATAAAGACATCAATACTCAGGCATTCCAACAAACAATCATGTCTTTCAGAATATCAACGCTAAAGAAAGCTACCCCTACAAAATCATATAGTCTTGTCATGCTCTATCTTCTTAACACAAAGTATTGATCATGCACAACCCCGTTGACAAGCCGAGCAATTGGTTCATACTTTTTAACGCACTTTAGCCTTTTCAACCCTCACGCAATACATGAGCGCAAGCCATGGATATAGCACTATGGGTGGAATAGAGTATGATGATAGAGGTAAATATAGAGAAGACAAAAAAGTAAGAAAGTCTCACATCGACGCGGCTAACCAACGGGCTATGGAGATGCCCATCAATTGATATCAATGCAAGGAGTAAGGATTTCCATGCAACAGATGCACTAAGAGCTATATGTGTATGAAAGCTCAATATGAAACTAAGTGGGTGTGCATCTAAGTTGCTTGCTCATGAAGACCTCGGGCATTTGAGGAAGCCCATCATCGAAATATACAAGCCAAGTTCTATAATGAAAAATTCCCACTAGTATATGAAAGTGACTAAATAGGAGACTCTCTATATGAAAACGTGGTGCTCCTTTGAAGCACAAGTGTGGTAAAGGATAGTAACAATGCCCCTTCTCTCTCTTTTTCTTTTTTCTTTTCTTTTTTTCTTCTTTTTCTTCTTTTTCTTTTTTTCTCTCATTGTCCGGAGTCTCATCCCGTCTTGTAGGGGAATCATAGTCCCCATCATCTTTTCCTCACTGGGACAATGCTCTAATAATGAATAATGATGATCATCACACTTCCATTTACTTACAACTCAAAAGAAATAAAAATTACAGCTCGATACCTAGAACGAAATATGACTCTATATGAATGCCTCTGGCAGTGTACCAAGACGTGCAATGATCTAGCGTAACATGTATGAAAAATGATGAACGGTGTCTGACCGACAAATACTATGTCAGCTATATGATCATCCAAAGTAATATGACAATGAATGCTCAAGTCATCAAAACAGAAGCGGTGGAAGTTGCATGGCGATATATCTCGGAATGGCTATGGAAAGGTCATAATAGGTAGGTATGGTGGCTGTTTTGAGGAAGATATAATAAGGCTTATGTGTGACAGAGCATATCATATCACGGGGTTTGGATGTACCTGCGAAGTTTGCACCACATCTCGAGGTGAGAAAGGGCAATGCACGACACCATAGAGGCTAGCAAATTGCGGAAAGGTAAGAGTGCGTACAATCCATGGACTCACGTTAGTCATAAAGAACTCATATACTTATTGCAAAAGTTTATTAGCCCTCGAAGAAAAGTACTACTACGCATGCCCCTAGGGGATAGATTGGTAGGAAAAGACCATCGCTCGCCCCCGACCGCCACTCATAAGGAAGACAATCAATAATAAATCATGCTCCAACTTCATATCATAACGGGATACTATACATGCATGCTTCGGGAATCACAAACCTTAACACCAATATTCTTACTAACCACAACCATTTACTAGTACCTCCCTCACATTCCATCTCTATAACACAAAACTATTGCAAGGAATCAAACATATCATATTCAGTAATCCACAAGTCTTATGTAGGATTTTACGACTAACCATGCAAATGACCAATTCCTGTTGACTCTCGAAATAGATATAAGTGAAGCATGAGAGTTCAATTCTTTCTATAAAAGATCATGCTCTAGTAAGTAAGTGAAGCAAAAGAGCATTCTACAAATAACGGTTTTCTATGTGAAGAGCAATAGGCAATCCAAACTTCAAATGATATAAGTGATGCACGTGAAGCATTCTATAAAGCCATACTTAAAAGATATAAGTGAAGTGCAATGAGCATCCTATAAATCAACCATGGACTATCTCATACTAGCATGGTGCATAAAATAAAAATGAAAACTAAACACAAAAGACTCTCCAAGATTCACACATATCACATGAATGAAACAAAGACGAAAACATACCGATACTTGTTCAAGAAAGATGGGATGCCTTCCAGGGCATCCCCAAGCTTAGACACTTGAGTCTCCTTGAATATTTACTTGGCGTGCCTTGGGAATCCCCAAGCTTGAGCTCTTGCCTCTCTTCCTTATCCTCATATCTAGTCCTCCTTGATCTTTGATCACTTCATCCACACAAAACTTAGCCGAACTTTTACTGGCGGGGTTAGTGAATATGCCAGTAAAATCCCATCATGTACTGCTATAAAATTATTGTATAATTATAGTCAAACATTACCCACTGTATGCTATCACAATCCTATTGCCCCAAGTCAAAGGGGGCTCAACAAGATTTCAAACATACGCAAATAATGAAGCTATAACAACAATCTGTGAAAACAGGACAATCTGTAAAGATCTAAACATTCACCATACTTCTGTAACTCTAAAAATTCTTAAACATTAGGAAAAAATAAACAATTTGAATATAAATACTGTGCAAAAAGTTTCATAACCTTTTGATGTTCCGGTAAAAAATGAAAATTCACGCGCTACAGCCAAAGTTTATGTTTCTGCACCGCACATACCAACAAGTAATCTAATCATCCTAAAGTCAAATCTTGGCACATTATTTTTATAATACAATGGATTTGTACAAGGGGATAATTATTTTTTGGGACTTCCATGAAAAATTTACATTGTTTCCATGAGCATGAACACAAGTGTTCAAGGTCGACCCTCACTTCTCCAATGCATCACCTTTCAATCACTTCTCTTTTTGAAGAAGTTTTAAGGTTCACCTCTATATTTTCTTGTTTTTAAACTTTATAAAAGCACTCAGTAGAAATAAATGACTCTCTAAAACTTTCGGGTTGTCTCCATGGCAGCGTTTTCTTTAAAGCCATTAAGCTATGCATAAAGTGCTCAAGTACTGGATCTACCCGGATCCCAAGGTATATCAAAGCCAATTTTAATTAACAATGATTTGGCATGTAGTAATGAGCACAAAGCAACATACATCATGCAATGATGAAGTCTAACTCTCTTCCTATGCATCGGCATGTCATACAAGAACAATTCATTACATCAAGTAAAGGCCAATACAGAGCATAAGCGGTTTCTTGCAATTTTTTCATGTTGGAAACATAGAGAGGTGAATATATAGTTCCTCTCTCATAATAATTGGAAGTAGGAGCAGCAAACACATGCATACTTATATTCATCAAAATTATCATGTGTAACGGTAAAAGGCAACCCATCAATGTAATCCTTAATAAGTGCAAACTTCTTCGATATAGTGTAGTTTGGAGAATTCAAAAAGATAATAGGACTATCATGTGTGGGTGCAATAGCAACAATTTCATATTTGACATAAGGAACTATAGCAAGTTCATATCCATAAGAATAATTCATATTGGCATCTTGGCCACAAGCATAGCAAACATCAAGTTCATCAAAAGGGGATATTTCAAATGAATCAACATGATCATAGCAATTATCGTAGCATTCATCCTTCGGTAAGAATGAAGGGACATTAAACAATGTATGAGTTGAAGAGTTACTATCATTAGAAGGTGGGCATGCGTGATCAATCCGCTCTTCCTCCTTTTGTTCTTCGCTCTCCTCATCATCTTTTTCATCCAATGAGCTCACTGTTTCACCAATTCCTTCTTCCATAGACTCCTGCAAAATATTAGTCTTTTCTTGGACAGCGGAGACTTTCTCAATAAATGCATCAATATCAGAATTATATTTATAATTCTCATAGCAATATTTAAGTATAGCAAAAATTTCGGGTCTATAAACATCACCATCAAAAGCTTCATACTTTTCAAACAAAGACTCAATTTCATAAGCACTCTTAAAAGCAACAAATTCTTCTATTCATTCCAAATCATAGTAATCAAATCTACCATTAGCATAAGAAGCTAATGTTTCATAATCATTAAATTTGCATGAAAAGGAAGGTGTCGAGCCTTCATCCTAGAGCAAGAAGTATAATCATATCTTAAGCATAGCTCCCGAGCATACCAATGCAATATATGAATTTGATCCCACAACAGTTTCCCTTTTTGAGTCAAGCGATAATCCCTAAAGTATTCACATTGATCCAACATTACTCCCATTATCAACTTAAATGGGGCTTTCTCAGGATTATCAAAGTAGTGCATAATATCTTTCGCATAACGAGCATCGAGGGTTTTAGGAGGTTCCCCATCTCCATGAGTAGCAAGTACAACTATTTTTTTGGTATTTCGTGTTCCATATCCATAACTAAAGATAGAGAACAACTTAGAACAGGAAATAAAATCTACTTAGTGATAAAGCAAACAAGCACACACGAGAATATTCACCCCATGCTATTGCTCCCCGGCAATGATGCCAGAAAAAGGTCTTGATAACCCACAAGTGTAGGGGATCGTTTGTAGCCTTCTTCGATAAAGGTAGAATAAATATTCCATCAAGTTCTATCAACCACCGATACAACTCTACGCACAGTTGACATTTGCTTTACCTAGAAAGAGTATAAAACTATTTGGCAAGAATAAAACTACGAGTACTTTGCGAGAATAAAACTACAAATAAATTGCAAGGTAATAAAAGTGGATAGCTTTTGTCGACAAGAAAGTCATTTTTCCCTAGGCAATCGATAACTAGACCGGTAATCATTCATGCAATTTTATATGAGGGAGAGGCATGAGCTAACATACTTTCTTTACTTGGATCATATGCACTTATGATTAGAACTCTAGCAAGCATCCGCAACTACTAAAGATCATTAAGGTCATGAAACCCAACCATAGCATTAAGTATCAAGTCCTCTTTACTCCCATACACAACAACCCACTTATCCGTGTTTAGGCTGCTGTCATCCCCGCAACCGACAATAAGCAAATCATGAACATATTGCAACACCCTACAGCGAGGATCCCTCCATTTGCCTGACACAGAGGGCACTGTAGGACAGCACCATAAATAAAATATACACTCATACCAACCAAGATCACGATTAACCCAAAGGACAAAACGAATCTACTCAAACATCATAGGATAGCAAAATATCATTGGGAAATAATATATGGAGTTGAGCACCATGTTTAAGTAGAGATTACAGCGGGCATAAGGGAGGTTACACTGCTGCATAGAGGGAAGAGAGTTGGTGTTGACGGTAGCAAGATTGTTGATGTAGATCGTCGTCACGATCCTTGCCCCGGCGACACTCCGATGCCACCGGGAGAGAGGGGAGAGAGCCCCCTCCTCCTTCTTCTTCCTTGGCCTCTCCCCTAGATGGGAGGAGAGTTTCCCCTCTAGTTCATGGCCTCCATGGTGGCGGAGGGGCGGGAGCCCCTCCGAGATTGGTCCATCCCTCTGTTCTCTTCTGTTTCTCGTTCATGTTTTCTAGCCCTCTGTCACACCCTAGCTAGTTCATGCATTAGAGTGTTGCATCATGTCTACTTTTCCAGAAAATTGAAATGGGGATGACAGAGCCCCCAGCACCCCCTGGAAACAACTAGGGTTTACTAAAATTATTTTCAATGAACCTGAAATGCCCTTCTAAAAAGTCCACCCTTTTTGTTTTAGGTTAGAACCTCTGACAAAATGGGTTCACATTTTTCTAGGACACCTAAGGTCATTGGATTAAATCATTACCTATTTGCATTTGGGCAATTAAATGCTATATAATATTTTGAATGCCCAAATAATTCTGGAAATAAGTGTGGGCTGTTGGAAATAATATAAACAGATCCCCTGATTTTTTTCAGGATTTTTGAAGATGCCTAATTATTTTTAATAAAGCCACACAGTTACAGAAAAAATAGAAAACATAAATTAAAAGAGAGGGAGGGAAACTTACCTGGCCGCAGCCCACCAGCCGGCCCACCTGGCGGCCTAGCGCTGTGCCGGCCCATGCCAGCCAGCTGCCTCGTCTCCGCCAGGCAGGCAGAGAGGTGACGCCGGCGAGCGCGAGCTCGCCACGGCGCCACCTGCTTGTCGCCCGCGCCCCAGGACACCTGGGCGAGCCCCACGTCACCGCCCGACCCCGCGGACACCTCACTCGCTCCCCTGCCTCTCTCCCTCGCTCTCCCGCACCATGGCCGACGCTGCCGCGCCCACACCACCGTGAAACTCGCGTCCGCCGTCGTCCCCGTGCTGCGCTTCCGTGTCCAACAGCTTTGCCATCGTCGTGTCCGTCGAGCAGCCCGAGCCCCGACCGCTCGCGCGCCCTGCTTCGTCCTCTTCGAGCTCGACTTCACCAAGCACCGCCGCAGATCCCCTTCGCTGTCACCACCGCAACAGTTCGTCCCCGGCCGCGTCGTCTGCTCCTACGTGATCGCCGTGAGCTCCTGCACCCGTTCTCTCTCTCGAGCACCGTAGGGACTGCACGAATCATCATCGCACGCGCCGCCACCGAGCTCGTCGCTGACGTGACTCCGGCCACCCTCCGGCCACACCACCATGTCCATCACACTCACCGCACTCGCAGGAACCCGTAGCACTACTCCACGCGCCTCGCCGTGCCCCCTAACGATGAGCCCAAGCTCCGGCAGCCGCACAGCTCGTCGCCGGCGATGTTTCCGGCCACCCCGAGCTCCACCACTACCACCAAACGACGCGGCTCATTCCCAGCTACGCGTAGATGGTCTCCGCCGTCCATTTGGTCGCCGGAGCACGAAACCCGCACTGCCCCACCGTGTCTGGCCTCGCCGGCGAGTTTAACTCCGTTTGACCCTGTTTGACTCCGTGTGGGCCCAGGTTGACTCCTCCCTGAGTCCATGACAGGTGGGGCCCATCTGCTAATTAAGTTAGGTTTAGTGCTAACTAGAAATTTGTTAGGCTAATTACACTGACACGGGGGTCCCACTGGTCAGGTTTGACCTGGACCGGCTCCGTTGACCGCTGACATCACCATGACGAACTGCTGACGCAATAACTATTTTCTGGAATTACTTTTACACAGGAAATTCCAGAAAATACTACAAACTTCAAAAATTCATAACTTTTAATCCGTAACTCCAAATGCAAAGATTTATATATGAAATTTGATCAGAAAAATTAAATCTTTCCATCTGTAATGGTTTCATGCATGACAGAACACATTAACCTTGCTGTTTAGGTGAAACAAGCTAATGCACTTCTATGACTTAATAACATAAGCTTCCATCCGAACCTTTGATTCAAATAGACTCAAACCAACATGTTTTACAATGCATTAGCCAGGACACATCATATTGCCATGTCATAGCATGCATCATATTGTTGCATATTGCCATGTGATGATTGTGTTCTGTGGTGTCTTTCGTGGTAGGTTCTGCCTCCGAGGATATTCACGAGTATCCGACTGAAGGGCAGTACCCTACTACTTCTCCATCAGGCAAGCAGTCCCATTGATCATATCAATACAATCCCATGTTCTCGCTCCTGCTCTCATTTACTGCATTAAGACAACAATGTTTCAAACTGCTGTGTGCTGCGGTAGTTGAACCCTTATCCGCTGCATGACCTGTCATTGCCACAATAACTAGATGAAACCCACTAGCATGTGTAGGAGTTGATTGAGCCATGTATGTATTTCCTACCTTGCTATGCCTGCTATGCTTATGGTTGTGTCAGGTCTGGTTCATCTGGGTGATGGGCTAGAGTGAAATGATTACTTCGGTAATGTGAGGGATGTGTTGAACATGATTTGGTAAAGGTATCAATGAGAGGCCATGTAGGAGTACATGGTGGGTTATTTCATTGAGGCCGTCCTTAAGAACTGAGATCTGTATGTGTGATTTAAGAATCAGTTACTACCATGCATTGGGATCCTTAATTAACCCTCTCGGCTTCTTAACCACCCTAGTACTCTGTCCAGGAGTTGCAACTAGTTTTTGGTGTTTATAGGATATGTGTTGGCGGTCGTGCGTAGCGCTAACCCTAGGGGTGGGCTATGATGCGGTAGATACACCGTGGCACGGTGTACCGAGTCGCCCGTTTGGTGTCTCGGGAACCCTGTACACATCGTTCGGGGCTGTATGTGGAAACCTCGGCTGGACTCCCTACGGATGGAACCTGGATAGGCGATAAACCTGGACTAGAGACTTGAGTGTTTAGGTAGGCCGTGGCTGACACCCTCGTTGGGCTTCTGCTTGAAGGTTGCCGAGTACATGTCGTGTAAACGACGGTAAGTGGTGAGAGCGTGTGTGAAGAAGTACACCCCTGCAGGGTTAACATCATCTATTCGAATAGCCGCGTCCGTGGTAAAGGACTACCTGGTTGCCTATACAGTTCATAGACAAGTTAATGGTTACTACTAAAAGACTCAAGATAAGTGTGAGTACCGAGGATGGCCCTCTCGTAGGATGACGAGGGAGGATCCACAATGGAGTATTGTGTTGGTGATTAGAGGACTCGTGTGCGAAAACTATTTTACAACTGGTGTCTCATAGGATAGCTTAGCCAAGAGTCAAAGCTGGCTTGCTTCACTAACTCCACCACCTTCTTGAGAATGAGCATGTATAGTAGGATCTGTTGTAAGTCTTGTTGAGTACCTTTGTACTCATGTTGCTTTAATTACTGTTTTTAGACGACAACACCGCCCCCTCCGACGGGTTTTACGTAGACCTCGACGTCGATGAGTGACTTGCCACCCAGGTGGTGATTCTGGCCATGGAGGGCCCTATGTAGATAGACAGGCTTCGTCAAGCCTTCTTTCTTTCTAGTGTCTGTACTCAGACTAGTTTGCTTCCGCATGTGCTTGTATGCTTGTATGACTTGAGTGTCGGGTCATGTGACCCCTACCTGTATGAACATGTTATGTATGGCTCTACGGAGCCTTTAAATAAAGTACTTTGAGTTGTAGAGTTTTGTTGTGATGCCATGTTGTATTTACACATATCGAGCATATTGTGTGCATGATTGAAATGCTTGGTATGTGTGGGATCCGACAATATAGTTGTTTATCCTTGGCAGCCTCTCCTATGGGGAAATGTAGTCTAGTGCTTCCATGAGCCATAGTAGTCCGCTACAGCCCGGTTCACCGGAGTCCTGCTAGCCCAGCACTACTGCTCAGGACACTTGACTGGCCGACATGTGTTTCACTTCATTCCTGTGTCTGTCCCTTCGGGGAAATGTCACACGGTGACATTCGGAGTCCTGCCTAGCCTGCTACAGCCCGGGTTCCCGGAGTCCTGTTAGCCCAGTGCTACCGCCCGGATTCACACGCTGCTAACCGACATGTTCGATGTGATACATGTATGCCTGTCCCCATAGGTTAGTGCCGCTTTGGGTTCACGACTAGCCATGTCGGCCCGGGTTCTCTGTCATATGGATGCTAGCGACACTATCATATACATGAGCCAAAAGGCACAAACGGTCCCAGGCCATGGTAAGGTGACACCCATTGGAATACCGTGCGTGAGGCCGCAAAGTGATATGGGGTGTTACAGGCTCGATCGGTGTGACTTGGAATCGGGGTCCTGACACCCTCCACCGTTTCTTAAATTCCCGAAGATCCATAACTCCGATTGTGCTGAAAATTTTACATGATTTTTTTCCATAAATTATCTTTCTTGCGCCCGAAGAAGGGCCCCAACCGACTTACAGGGAGGGCACAAGACACATGGGCGTGTCGGGGGGTGCCCGGTGCGCCCTGGTGGGTTGTGGAGGCCGTGGGCCTCCGTTAGCGTTGATTCCACCTCCCAAAAATCATAAATATTCCAAAATAATTCTTCGTAATTTTTTATCGTGTTTGGACTTAGTTTGATATGGATATCCTGTGAAACAAAAAACATGCAACAAAAAGGAACTAGCAGTACGCAATGGATCAATAGGTTAGTCCAAAAAATCATATAAAATGTTGCCAAAAGTATGTGAAAGTTGTATAATAATGGCATGAAACAATAAAAAATTATAGATATGACAGAGATGTATCAGTGGGGTGGCGGCAACGGCCGCCGGCAACAGCTACTGACAGCCAGCGGCGGCGAAGCATGTGCTGGGTGTTGCGCTTGCTAGGGAACGTTGCATGGAAAACAAAAAAAAATTATGCACAAGCAAGATCTATCCATGAAGATGCATAGCTGTGAGAGGGGAGAGTGTGTCTATGTACCCTTGTAGACCGTTAAGCGAAAGTGTTTATCAACGCGGTTGACACTGGTAGAGCGAGGTGCTATACAAACTATTTTTGACCCCTTTCCGCGACGGCATTTGGAACCATCGCCAAGTGAGTGTGGGCGATAGGGGGGGTACTTCCCACACGGCCCAGAAACCGTCGAGGATATGCCCTCCTGGCACACACGCTCGGCAAAATGAGGTCGTGTGCGACCGACGAGCACTCAAATACGGTTATATGTACAGTAATACTAAAAAATACAATTAGACATGCGGAATCGTTTCCGGTCGTAAATACATCCCACACAATCAGTCCCCGCTAAACGTTTCCATCCGTATGAACGTCCCACACAGTCACTCCAAGGAAAATGTTTCCCTTTGCATGTACATCACACACAACTTTCCCCGTTTAATTGTTCGTGATAGCGTTGCCATTGCACACGATATTAACAATTTTATTATTTGCGTTATTGAATGCATCACACACGGTGCGTAGAAGAAACTGTGTGGCAAATGTTTTCCATCACACATAGTTTTTATGTGGTAAACGTCTGCGCAAGGTGGCCTAATGCAAACAGTTTTCAAGAGAATGTCGTGTGTGATTTTTCATTGATCCAACATGGGTTATTCCTAGAAACAGTGTGCGTTTCCTGAGGTCATCGCCCATGGTGTTTTCTGAATAACCGTTTGCAATAGAAAAATCCAATTAGCAGGGTAATTGGCCTATTATTAACAATCCATTTATTAATCTAATTGACATTCATATTAAGCACACAATATATTTCATTTCCATATTGAGGAAGCATGATTTCATAATTGAAATACATCAGAGTACAACATGATATAGCTTCAGCACTCAGCTACCCCATTACACAACTGCACCAGCACTAAGTTTGACATGCAACGTCTAGAACCTTTTGAAATTAGCATCATATACAGTACATAGAAAGATGCATCTCATCTGGAAAACTGCTGAAGTGGAACGAGAATATTGAGCCTTCATTCATGTTGAAGGTCTTTGCAACTTTAGGCCAGTGCCTGTGGATGATTGACCGTCCATCCTTCGTCCTCTTCAGGAACACTTCAATATTGAACCGTGGGTGTTGTATGAAAACCTTCCTTGCCTCCTGAGCATAGAGGTGGTTTGAGAGGTAACAATCAGTGAACTGCTTTGGAAAGGCCTGAAAACAAGGATGAATATCTTCTCTATATTGGAAATGCGGCAAAGGAATAAAAAAAGGCAAGGTATAATAGCTAGTACCATCTTGTAGTTAACTGATGTCTTCTTCATTGTGCAGACAAAGATCTTGTTGTTTTTGTAGCTAATTTCTTTATCCTAACAATCTTTCTGAGTTTCTTGACTCGATTGATATTCATGGACAAGTCATTTCCCCATATGCAAAAAGGGTCAAACAGTGGGTCAAAACCTTTGACAGCAGGACCTACATGTGCAAGACCAAATTGTTAAAAACCTAAATATTAGAATGGTTCCTGCAATTGCACAATAATGTGCTATTAGAAAACGGACCATGCACGTGCTAAACTCGATTGTAAACCTTAGTGCTTCCCATTGTTTCCCTGCAACACATATAAGGTAGTTAGTCATTAGATTAAGTAAGGGTTCGCATGTTATTAGTAAAATATGTTGATGAAAAATAAGCACATTGGAGATTCATTAGATTAATTCAAGCCGCATGAAAACCCATTTATTCAAACCAAGCATGATTAAGAACTAGGAAATATGGCACCTGTATATGTTTCTCATGTATTAAGTGCAGCCAAATTTGATTTTTCCTCACATGCACAACAATATAAAATTCTACCCACGACAATTGGACATCGCATTGCAAAATTGAACAAAGCAGTTAACTAAACACCACAACAAATGAACCAAACATTAACTGAGCACCGCATTGCACAATATAACATACTCCTAATAGAATATCAGACAGTTAACCAAACCAAGCATGCTTAACAACTCGGAAATATAGCAATTGTATTTGTTTCTCGCATATTTAGTATAGCCAAATTCGATTTATTTCTCATGTGCTATACAATAACAGAATGCACCCACAATAATTGAACATCACATTGCAGAATTGAACCAAACAGTTAACTAAACACCACAACAAATGAACCAAACGTTAACTGAGCACCACATTGCACAATATAACATACTCCTAATAGAAGATCAGTCAGTTAACCAAACCAAGCATGCTTAACAACTTGGAAATATAGCAATTGTATTTGTTTCTCATGTATTTAGTACAACCAAATTCGATTTATTTATTGCTACCTCTTGAGCACTGCGTTGGTTTTCCCTTGAAGAGGAAAGGGTGATGCAGCAAAGTAGCATAAGTATTTCCCTCAGTTTTTGAGAACCATGGTATCAATCCAGTAGGAGATCATGCTCAAGTCCCACGCACCTACACAAACAAATAAGAACCTCGCAACCAACGCGATAAAGGGGTTGTCAAGCCCTTCACGGTCACTTACGAGAGTGAGATCTGATAGATATGATAAGATATTTTTTTGGTATTTTTATGATAAAGAGAAATAAAGACGCAAGGTAAAATAAACGGCAAAGGAAATAACTAAGTGTTGGAAGATTAATAGATGGAAGATAGACCGGGGGCCATAGGTTTCACTAGTGGCTTCTCTCAAGAGCATAAGTATTATAGTGGGTAAACGAATTACTATCGAGCAATTGATAGAATTGAGCATAGTTATGAGAATATCTAGGTATGATCATGTATGTAGGCATCACGTCTGTGACAACTAGACCGACTCCTGCCTGCATTTACTACTATACTCCACACATCGACCGCTATCCAGCATGCATCTAGAGTATTAAGTTCATAAGAACAGAGTAATCCTTTAAGGAAGATGACATGATGTAGAGGGATAAACTCATGCAATATGATATAAACCCCATCTTTTTATCCTCTATGGCAACAATACAATACATGTCGGTTCCCTTTCTGTCACTGGGATCGAGCACCGCAAGATTGAACCCAAAGCTAAGCACTTCTCCCATTGCAAGAAAGATCAATCTAGTAGGCCAAACCAAACCGATAATTCGAAGAGACTTGCAAAGATAAACCAATCATACATAAAAGAATTCAGAGGAGAATCAAATATTGTTCATAGATAATCTGAATCATAAACCCACAATTCATCGGATCTCGACAAACACACCGCAAAAGAATATTACATCGAATAGATCTCCAGGAGAATCGAGGAGAACTTTGTATTGAGATCCAAAGAGAGAGAAGAAGCCATCTAGCTAATAACTATGGACCCGTAGGTCTGAAGTAAACTACCCACACATCACCGGAGCCGCCATGGAGTTGATGTAGAGGCCCTCTGTGATCAATGCCCCCTCCGGAGGAGCTCTAGAAAAGGCCCCAATATGGGATCTCTCGGGTACAGAAGGTTGCGGCAGTGGAATTAGGTTCTCGTGGTTCTCCTAGATGTTTGGGGGGTACATGGATATATATAGGAGGAAGAACTATGTCGGTGGAGCAACGGAGGGCCCACGAGGGTGGAGGGCGCGCCCAGGGGGTAGGCGCGCCCCCTTGCCTCGTGGCTTCCTCTTTTGTTTCTTGACGCCCACTCCAAGTCTCCTAGATCACGTTTGTTGAGAAAATCACGCCCCCGAAGGTTTCATTCCGTTTGGACTCCGTTTGATATTCCTTTTCTTCGAAACCCTAAAATAGGCAAAAAAACAACAATTTGGGCTGGGCCTCCGATTAGTAGGTTAGTCCCAAAATGATATAAAAGTGTAAAATAAAGCCCATTGACATCCAAAATAGATAATATAATAGCATGGAGCAATCAAAAATTATAGATACGTTGGAGACGTATCAAGCATCCCCAAGCTTAATTCATGCTCGTCCTCGAGTAGGTAAATGATAAAAGAAGAATTTTTGATGTGGAATGCTTTCTAACATATTTCTCAATGTAATTTTTATTTATTGTGGCATGAATGTTCAGATCCGGAAGATTCAAGATAAAAGTTTAATATTGACATAGAAATAATAATACTTCAAGCATACTAACTAAGCAATTATGTCTTCTCAAAATAACATGGCCAAAGAAAGTTATCCCTACAAAATCATATAGTCTGGCTATGCGCTATCTTCACCACACAAAATATTTAAATCGTGCACAACCCCGATGACAAGCCAAGCAATTGTTTCATACTTTTGATGTTCTCAAACTTTTTCAATCTTCACGCAATATATGAGCATGAGCCATGGATATATCACTATGGTGGAATAGAATGGTGGTTGTGGAGAAGACAAAAAGGAGAAGATAGTCTCACATCAACTAGGCGTATCAACGGGCTATGGAGATGCCCATCAATAGATGTCAATGTGAGTGAGTAGGGATTGCCATGCAACGGATGCACTAGAGCTATAAGTATATGAAATCTCAACAAAAGAAACTAAGTGGGTGTGCATCCAACTTGCTTGCTCATGACGACCTAGGGCATCTTGAGGAAGCCCATCATTGGGATATACAAGCCAAGTTCTATAATGAAAAATTCCCACTAGTATATGAAAGTGATATCATAGGAGACTCTCTATATGAAGAACATGGTGCTACTTTGAAGCACAAGTGTGGAGAAAGGATAGTAACATTGTCACTTCTCTTTTTTTCTCTCATTTTTTTATTTGGGCCTTCTTTTTTTGGCCTCTTTTCTCCTTTTTTTATTTTTCGTTCGAAGTCTCATCCCGACTTGTGGGGGAATCATAGTCTCCATCATCCTTTCCTCACTTGGGACAATGCTCTAATAATGATGATCATCACTCTTTATTTACTTACAACTCAAGAATTACAACTCGATACTTAGAACAAAATATGACTCTATGTGAATGCCTCCGGCGGTGTACCGGGATGTGCAATGATGCATGAGTGACATGTATGAATAATTATGAACGGTGGATTTGCCACAAATACGATGTCAACTACATGATCATGCAAGCAATATGACAATGATGAAGCGTGTCATAATAACAGAACGGTGGAAAGTTGCATGGCAATATATCTCGGAATGGCTATGGAAATGCCATAATAGGTAGGTATGGTGGCTGTTTTGAGGAAGGTATATGGTAGGTGTATGATACCGGCGAAAAGTGCGCGGTATTAGAGAGGCTAGCAAAGGTGGAAGGGTGAGAGTGCGTATAATCCATGGACTCAACATTAGTCATAAAGAACTCATATACTTATTGCAAAAATCTACAAGTTATCAAAGCAAAGTATTACGCGCATGCTCCTAGGGGGGTAGATTGGTAGGAAAAGACCATCGCTCGTCCCTGACCGCCACTCATAAGGAAGACAATCAAAAAATAAATCATGCTCCGAATTCATCACATAACAGTTCACCATACGTGCATGCTACGGGAATCACAAACTTTAACATAAGTATTCTTCAAATTCACAACTACTCAACTAGCAATGACTCTAATATCACCATCTCTATATCTCAAAACAATCATCAAGTATCAAACTTCTCATAGTATTCCATGCACTTTTATGAAAGTTTTTATATTATAGCAAATTTCCATGTTGTTCTAAAGGACTCTCAAAATAATATAAGTGAAGCATGAGAGATCAAAACAAATCCACCACTGTGCTCTAAAAGATATAAGTGATGCACTAGAGCGAAAACTATATAGCTCAAAAGATATAAGTGAAGCACATAGAGTATTCTAATAATTTCCGAATCATGTGTGTCTCTCTCAAAAGGTGTGTACAGCAAGGATGATTGTGGTAAACTAAAAAGCAAAGACTCAAATCATACAAGACTCTCCAAGCAAAACACATATCATGTGGTGAATAAAAATATAGCTCCAAGTAAAGTTACAGATAGACGAAGACGAAAGAGGGGATGCCTTCCGGGGCATTCCCAAGCTTAGGATTTTTGGTGTCCTTGAACTTTACCTCGGGTTGCCATGGGCATCCCCAATCTTAGTCTCTTGCCACTCTTTGTTCCATAATCCATCAAATCTTTACCCAAAACTTGAAAACTTCACAACACAAAACTCAAAATAGAAAATCTCATGAGCTCCGTTAGCGAAAGAAAACAAAACACCACTTGAAGGTACTGTAATTAACTCATTATTTATTTATATTGGTGTTAAACCTACTGTATTCCAACTTCTCTATGGTTTATAAACTCTTTTACTAGCCATAGATTCATCAAAATAAGCAAACAACACAAGAACAGCAGAATCTGTCAAAAACAGAACGGTCTGTAGTAATCTGTAGCTAACGCAAACTATGGAACCCCAAAAATTCTAAAATAAATTTCTGGACGTGAGGAATTTATCTATTAATCATCTGAAAAAAGAATTAACTAAATATCACTTTCCAAATAAAAATGGCAGCAGTTCTCGTGAGCACTAAAGTTTCTGTTTTTTACAGCAAGATCAAAAAGACTTTCCCCAAGTCTTCCCAACGGTTCTACTAGGCACAAACACTAATTAAACACAAAAAACATAACCAAAACAGAGGCTAGATAAATTATTTATTACTAAACAGGAGCAAAAAACAAGGAATAAAAATAAAATTGGGTTGCCTCCCGACAAGCGCTATCATTTAACGCCCCTAGCTAGGCATAAAAGCGAAGATAGATCTAGGTATTGCAATATTTGGTAGGCAATCCATAAGTGGCTCTCATAATAGATTCATAAGGTAATTTATTTTTATTTCTAGGGAAGTGTTTCATGCCTTTCTTTAATGTAAATTGGAATTTGATATTCCCTTCCTTCATATCAATAATTGCACCAATCGTTCTAAGGAAAAGTCTACCAAGAATAATAGGACATGAAGGATTGCAATCTATATCAAGAACAATGAAATCTACGGGCACATAATTCCTATTTGCAACAATAAGAACATCATTAATTCTTCCCATAGGTTTCTTAATAGTGGAATCCGCAAGGGGCAAGTTTAAAGAACAATCATCAAAATCACGGAAACCTAGCAAATCACATAAAGTTTTCGGAATCGTGGAAACACTAGCACCCAAATCACACAAAGCATAACACTCATGATCTTTAATTTTAATTTTTATTGTAGGTTCCGACTCATCATAAAGTTTTCTACGGATAGAAACTTCCAACTCAAGTTTTTCTTCATAAGATTGCATCAAAGCATCAAAGATATGTTTAGCAAAAGCTTTATTTTGACTATAAGCATGAGGAGAATTTAGCACATATTGCAACAAGGAACTACAATCTATCAAAGAGCAATTATCACAATTAAATTCCTTGAAATCCAAGATTGTTGGTTCATTACTATTTAAAGTTTTAATCTCTTCAATCCCATCATTATCAAGATTCATATTGCAAAACAAAGACTTAATAGGAGACACATCAATAACTTTTAGACCTTCATCTTTATTATCATAAAAACTAGAAGAACACGCTTTCACAAAGCAATCTTTCTTAGCACGTATCCTAGAGGTTCTTTCTTTGCACTCATAAATGGAAATTCTCATGGCTTTGAGAGACTCATTAATATCATGCTTAGGTTGAATAGATCTAAGTTTCAAAGAATCAACATCAAGAGAAATCCGATCAACGTTCCTAGCCAATTCATCAATCTTAAGCAATTTTTCTTCAAGCAAAGCATTGAAATTCTTTTGCGAATTCATAAACTCCTTAACACTAGTCTCAAATTTAGAGGGCATATTATTAAAATTTCCATAAGAATTGTTGCAGGAATTACCATAATTATTAGAGGAATTACTAGGAAACGGCCTAGAATTAAAATTACCTTTATACGTGTTATTACCAAAATTGTTCCTACCAACAAAATTCACACCCATAGATTCATTATTATTATCAACCAAGGTAGACAAAGGCATATCATTAGGATCAGTAGGAGCACTCTTATTAGCAAAAAATTTCATAAGTTCATCCATCTTTCCACTCAAAACATTAATTTCTTCAATTGCATGCACTTTTTTACTAGTAGATCTTTCGGTGTGCCATTTGAGAATAATTAACCATAATATCATCTAGGATTTTAGTAGCTTCTCCTAAAGTTATTTCCATAAAAGTGCCTCCCGCGGCCCAATCTAAAAGATTTCTAGAAGCAAAATTCAATCCGACGTAAAAGTTCTGTATAATCATCCAAAGATTCAAACCATGTGTAGGGCAATTACGTATCATTAATTTCATCCTCTCCCAAGATTGCGCAACATGTTCATGATCAAGTTGCTTAAAATTCATAATATCGTTTCTAAGAGAGATGATCTTAGCGGGAGGTAAATACTTAGAGATAAAAGAATCTTTGCACTTATTCCATGAATCAATACTATTTTTAGGCAAAGACGAAAACCAAGCTTTAGCACGATCTCTAAGCGGAAATGGAAATAGCTTCAATTTAACAATATCATTGTCCACATATTTTTTATTTTGCATATCACACAACTCAACAAAGCTATTTAGATGGGTAGCGGCATCTTCACTAGGAAGGCCGGCGAATTGATCTTTCATGACAAGATTCAACAAAGCAGCATTAATTTCACAAGATTCAGCATCGGTAAGAGGAGCAATCGGAGTGCTAAGAAAATCATTGTTGTTGGTATTGGTAAAGTCACACAATTTAGTATTATCTTGAGCCATCATGACAAGCAAGCAATCCAACACACAAGAAAACAAGAAACGGGCAAAAGAGGCAAATAGGAAAAAGAGAAGGGGAACGGAAGGAGAGGGCGAGAGGAAAAGAGGGTGAATAAAACGGCAAGGGTGAAGTGGGGGAGAGGAAAATGAGAGGCAAATGGCAAATAATGTAATGCGAGGGATAAGAGTTTGTGATGGGTACTTGGTATGTCTTGACTTGGCAACGACACTTGAAATGACTCGTTGTTGGAGTCAAATCTTGACTTGACTTGGCGCGAATCTCCCCGGCAATGGCGCCAGAAATCCTTCTTGCTACCTCTTGAGCACTGCGTTGGTTTTCCCTTGAAAAGGAAAGGGTGATGCAACAAAGTAGCGTAAGTATTTCCCTCAGTTTTTGAGAAACAAGGTATCAATCCAGTAGGAGATCACACTCAAGTCCCACACACCTACACAAACAAATAAGAACCTCGCAACCAACGCGATAAAGGGGTTGTCAAGCCCTTCACGGTCACTTACGAGAGTGAGATCTGGTATATATGATAAGATAATATTTTTGATATTTTTATGATAAAGAGAAATAAAGATGCAAGGTAAGATAAACGGCAAAGGAAATAACTAAGTGTTGGAAGATTAATATGATGGAAGATAGACCCGGGGGCCATAGGTTTCACTAGTGGCTTCTCTCAAGAGCATAAGTATTACGGTGGGTAAACGAATTACTGTCGAGCAATTGATAGAATTGAGCATAGTTATGAGAATATCTAGGTATGATCATGTATATACGCATCACGTCCGTGAGAAGTAGACCGACTCCTGCCTGCATCTACTACTATTACTCCACACATCGACCGCTATCCATCATGCATCTAGAGTATTAAGTTCATAAGAACAGAGTAATGCTTTAAGGAAGATGACATGATGTAGAGGGATAAACTCATGCAATATGATATAAACCCCACTTTTTTATCCTCGATGGCAACAATACAATACGCGTCGGTTCCCTTTCTGTCACTGGGATCGAGCACCGCAAGATTGAACCCAAAGCTAAGCACTTCTCCCATTGCAAGAAAGATCAATCTAGTAGGCCAAACCAAACTGATAATTCGAAGAGACTTACAAAGATAAACCAATCATACATAAAATAATTCAGATGAGAATCAAATATTGTTCATAGATAATCTGAATCATAAACCCACAATTCATCAGATCTCGACAAACACACTGCAAAAGAAGATTACATCGAATAGATCTCTAGGAGAATCGAGGAGAACTTGGTATTGAGATCCAAAGAGAGAGAAGAAGCCATCTAGCTAATAACTATGGACCCGTAGGTTTGAAGTTAACTACTCACACATCACCGAAGAGGCCATGGAGTTGATGTAGAGGCTCTCAGCGATCAATGCCCCCTCCGGCGGAGCTCCGGAAAGGCCCCAAGATGGGATATCTTGGGTACAGAAGGTTGCGGCGGTGGAATTAGGTTTTCGTGGTGCTCCTGGATGTTTGGGGGTTACATGGATATATATAGGAGGAAGAAGTACGTCGGTGGAGCAACGGAGGGCCCACGAGGGTGGAGGGCGCGCCCCCTGCCTCATGGCTTCCTCATTTGTTTCTTGATGGCCACTCCAAGTCTCCTGGATCACGTTTGTTGAGAAAATCACGTTCCCGAAGGTTTCATTCCGTTTAGACTCCGTTTGATATTCCTTTTCTTCGAAACCCTAAAATAGGCAAAAAATAGCAATTTGGGCTGGGCCTCCGATTAGTAGGTTAGTCCCAAAAATGATATAAAAGTGTAAAATAAAGCCCATTGACATCCAAAATAGATAATATAATAGCATGGAGCAATCAAAAATTATAGATACGTTGGAGACGTATCATTTCTCACATTGTATACAATAACATAATGCACCCACAACAATTGAACATCGCATTGCAGAATTGGACCAAACAGTTAACTAAACACCACAACAAATGAACCAAATGTTTACTGAGCACAACATTGCACAATGTATAACATACTAGAAGACCATACAGTTAACCAAACCAAGCATGCTTGACAACTTGGAAATATAGCAATTGTATTGGTTTCTCATGTATTTTGTAAAGAAAAATTCGATTTATTTCTCACATGGAAGACAATACAAAATTGCACCTTGAAGAATTGAACATCACATTTGCAGAATTGGACCAAACAGTTCACTGAACACGACAACTAATTAACCAACAGTTAATAAGTGAGCACCACATTGCATGACATATAGAACATATACACTAGAGCAATAGATTGCATGGTAAAAGTAGATAGCACAATTCACTAGAATTTGTTAAGGAAAGACAGTAGCTAGCAAACTGAACATGGGTCCATATAGTGAGCTAATAAGACAAGCTACTCCTCATTGTCAGAGATGTCGATGACGATTGGCTCCTTGGACATGGAAGAGGGCGAGGCCTCCGCATCGTGGGTGCCCTCGTCGTAGTGGTGAGTTTCCTAATCCACACTAGGCAACAACCTGCTAGCTCTCGAGATGAGGTAACCTCGTGCATGCTGAGAAAACACCTCGTGGTATTCATCGAAGGCACTGAGGGTGGCCTCGAGAAAATGCCACGAACTATCATTTAAAGCAGCCAACCATGTCGTGGCGTCGGCATGCGAGGCGTCGATGGTGGTCTCGACGGTGAGGTGCTCCTCCAAGATCTAGGTGTCGGCACGAATGGCAGCCATCGCGACCTCATCCGCGCGTGCGGCTGCGATTTGCTTCTCCGCTGCCAAATGTCCTTGAGATCCTGGCTATATTGCGTGCACCATGGCTTAGGGCGGTGCTTATTTGGTGGAGGGGTCGGTGATTTGGGTGGATGGTGTCGCGTCAGCGGTCGGGGCATGTTGGATGTGGAAGGAGTAGGAGGATGGGGGTCGGGTGTGGATTACCTGCTTGGATAGGCGAGGCCGAGCAGCGTAAAGGAGGGCCGTCGGCGAGGAGGCGGCGTTGCAAATAAGGAGTGAAGGTTTCAACTTGGAAAGGAAGGCGGAAACAGGGGAAATGCAGCTTTTGGTAAGGGGGAGGGGGCGGAGAGGTAGATATTTCCGCGGAAGCCAAAAATTTTGAATCGCTTCAATGAAAAAACTGGCACACAGAGTGTCATCACACGGTGCTCCAGGATATTTTGTACTGCATCTCACACGGTTGGTGATAATAAATTGTGTGGGATCTACATGATTTTTCATCTTGATTTGAATTACATAATGGGGTCACAACGACAATGGACAGTGTTTGAATTGCTAGAACTTTTATCTGTAGTGAACATGCAACTATATGTGTGTCGTAAAAGAATCCGAGTTATTCAGGGTTCGTTTGGACATTTTATACATTAAATTGGTTTTCTCGCCATTTCAGGTGCACAATTCAAAATTAAACTACATGCACATGCTCGAGTGCAACAACATGGGTTGTAAAATCATATATGTGTCCATGGGTTTATGCTTATGTCCCATGCAAGAAATGGGGATGACTTTTGGGGATCGTTTGGACATTTTTATACGTTAACTGGGTTTTCTACGCATTTATGTGCATAATTCAAAATTGAACTACATGAACATGCTCCAGTCCATAAAAATGTGTTGCAAAATCAAATGTTTGTGCTTGGTTGTAAGCTTAGGTCACATGCAAGAAATGAGAATGAATGTGAAACGCCTTGACACTGTCGCTCGGCCGCTAATATTGAGTTACATGGTTTTAAAATTCTAGTAAATCGAAAACTCATCTGAAATTCATGAAACTTGACATGATATCATGGAACAGCATCGACCTACCATGGTAAAAATATTGTCCCATTTGGGGCAGGTTTGGGTATAAGCTTCTCGCAAACTAGAGCTTCTCTCACAACAACCCTGATGGTTTCGGTAGGGAACGTGCCACCTTGGGGGACGAAACTATATTTATTGTCTCTTCTTACTTTCAATTTTTTTCTTGTGTCAACATAGAACAACACGAGTGTTGTGCCAATTTTTGGGATTTTTCGGGGTTCGCTTGGACATTTTTATACATTAACTGAGTTTTCTATGCATTCATGCGCATAATTCAAATTTGAACTACATGCACATGCTCCAGTTCATATAAATTGGTTTAAAATTGGAATGTGTGTCCTCGGTTACATGCTTAAGTCCCATGCAAGAAATGAGAATGAATGTCAAACATCTTTCCACCGTCCCTTGGCTGCTAACATTGAGATACATGCTTTTTAAATTCTAGTAAATCGAAAATGTGTTTGAAATTAATGAAACTTGACATGCTAGCATGGAACGCATCAACATGTAGTGGTTAAAATATACTCCCATTTGGGGCTGGTTGGGGTATATAAGATTCTCAAAAACCAGAGCTTCACACAACAAGCCTCATGGTTACGGTTGGGAACGTTTCACCTTTCTAGACGAAATGACATCCGTTGCCTCTTCTTGGTTTCAATTTTTTTCTAGTGTCAACATAGAACAACATGAGTGTTGTGTTAATTTTAGGAATTTTTCGGGGCACGTTTGGACATTTTAAAACATTAACTGAGTTTTCTATGCATTTATGTGCATACATGCACATGCTCTAATGCATATAAATTGGTTGAAAATTCAAATCTGTGTCCTTGGTTGCATGCTTAGGTCCCATGCAAGAAATGGGAATGAATGTCAAACACCCTGCCACCGTCACTCGACCGCAAACATTTAGATACCTGGTTTTTAAATTCTAGTAAATCCAAAACTTGTCCGAAATTCATGAAACTTGGCATGCTATCGTGGAGCGGCATCAACATGCCGTGGTAAAACTTTTGTCCCATTTGAGGCAGGTTTAGGTATAAGCTTCTCACAAATCAGAGCTTCTCACAACAAGCCTCATGGTTTCGGTAGGAACGTTTTACCTTTGGGGACGAAACGACATCCGTTGCCTCTTCTTGATTTCAATTTTTTCTCTAGTGTCAACATAGAACAACAGGAGTGTTGTGTTAATTTTTGGAATTTTTCGGGGTTCGTTTGGACATTTTTATACATTAACTGGGTTTTCTAGGCATTTTATGTGCATAATTCAAATTTGAACTACATGCACATGCTCCAGTGCATATAAATTGGTTGAAAAAACAAATCTGTGTCCTTGGGTGCATGCTTAGGTCCCATCCAAGACATGGGAATGAATTTCAAACACTAGGGCACCGTCACTCGGCTGCAAACATTGAGATACCTGCTTTTCAAATTCTAGTAAATCCAAAACTCATCTGAAATTCATGAAACTTGGCATGCTATCATGGAGCGGCATCAACATGCCGTGGTAAATTTTTTGTCCTATTTGGGGCAGGTTTGGGCATAAGCTTCTCACAAACCAGAGTTTCTCACAGCAAGCCTGATGGTTTCGGTAGGGAACGTGCCCCCTTTGGGGACGAAACGATATCCGTTGCCTCTTATTGCTTTCAAATTTTTTCTAGTGTCAACATAGAACAACCGGTGTGTTGTGTTAAATTTTGGATTTTTTCGGGGTTCGTTTGGACATTTTTATACATTAACTGGGTTTTATAGGCATTTTGTGTGCATAATTCAAATTTCAACTACATGCACATGCTCGAGTGCATATAAATTGGTTGAAAAATCAAATATGTGTCCTTGGGTGGATGCTTAGGTCCCATGCAAGAAATGGGAATGAATTTCAAACACCCTGCCACCGTCACTCGGCCGTAAACATTGAGATACCTGCTTTTTAAATTCTAGTAAATCCAAAACTCGTCTGAAATTCAGGAAACTTGGCATGCTATCATGGAGCGGCATCAACATGTCATGGTAAATTTTTATCCCATTTGGGGCAGGTTTGGGCATAAGCTTCTCACAAACCAGAGCTTCTCACAACAAGCCTAATGGTTTCGGTAGGGAACGTGCCACCTTTGGGGATGAAACAATATCCGTTGCCTCTTATTGCTTTCAAAAAATTTCTAGTGTCAACATAGAACAACAAGAGTGTTGTGTTAAACTTTGGATATTTCGGGGTTCCTTTGGAAATTTTTATACATTAACTGGGGTTTCTAGGCATTTTATGTGCATAATTCAAATTTGAACTACATGCACATGCTCGAGTGCATATAAATTGGTTGAAAAATCGAATATGTGTCCTCGGGTGCATGCTTAGGTCCCATGCAAGAAATGTAAATGAATTTCAAACACCAGGGCACTGTTGATTGCTGACAAAACATTGAGATACTTTGTTTTTACATTCTAGTAAATCCAAAACTCGTCTGAAATTCATGAAACTTGGCATGCTATCATGGAATGGCATCCAACATGTTTTGGTATTTCTCGTGTCCATTCTGAGAGAAGGCGCACACGAATAACAGCCAACAAAGGCATTTTGAAAAAATAGCTGCCACTTTAATATCTCAAACGTTTGTATAATTCAAATCATGTGTGTTCGTTTAACCATTCACATGACGCCACGTGTCTTGGTTTTAATGGCTATAGGAGGTGTCGTGCGGATAACTGGTTGACTGAACGGGAGGCGTGCGAGCGGAGTCCGGTGCGCAGGCTGACCGAGAGGCATGCAAGCTGTCCTCCAATACGCAGGCTCACCGGGAAGCGTCTGAGCTATACGCTGCGCGGGCTCACTGGGAAGCGAGCCCTTTGACTTCCATGGCCGCCCGACTTCCTCTCCATTAATGACACCCGAGCCACTATTTAATACGGGCGGCCTTACTGTTCGCCTCCCATTCCCCTCCATCCCGCATACCTACACCAACGCCATGGCGCAGAATGATCATCTGCCACTAGTCTTCAAGTTTGATGAAGTCGACTCCGAGCCGGAGGAGATAGAAAATAAGGAGGAATGGGGTCCTCATAGACATGGCCCTGAACGAGCTGGCCGCGGTGGTTGCTGCCCTCACTCCCGTCCCAGCTCCCATCCCCGCGCCCGCGCCAACGACCATCCCCGTAGCATTGACGGGCTGGTCGCCGATCACTATCGCAAAGCTGGAAGCCGCGGGCGTCAGCGAGGTCTCCGCGGACCCGCGCGTGCTCGTGTACATGCCAGCGCCCGTGCCCGTGCCCGCGCGCGCCCCTCCACCCACCGCGGTGCCGGTCCCCGTGCATTTGGCTGCACCCATCGCGCCCGTGCCCGTGCCCGTCTGCGCCCCTCCACCCACCACGGCTCCGGTCTGTGCGTTTGGCTGCACCCACCACGCCCGTGCCCGTGCATGCGCCCCCTCAGCGGCATGGGACGCTGCCATCAACCGCCACCTCTCGGCGGCGCCAGTTGCCATCCTCCCGCGCCCCGCCCGTCGATCACGTGATGACATGATGTTTGATTTACAAGTGAAGAACATTCTGTGCTGCCTTGAAGACTTCAACAACGGAGTCCCAGAGGACGACAATGACAAGGAAGGTGCAGCACGCCGCCTTCGCCGCCGCCGAAAATAGTTTTTTGGGGGTTTAATACTGTATCTCGAATTCTCGACCATATGAATATAAATTCAAAGTGTGACTGAATGAAAGATATGGTTTGAACGAACTTGCGTTTTTCTCTCTTAATGTACAGACTTACCAAACGATTTTCTTTTGAAAAAAACGTCAATGGTTTTTAAATATAAAACACTCATCACAAATGTTTTAGTTAGAACACCCTATGCAAACCGACAGCTTCCGTAGGAAGCCAAGGGAAAATTTGCCGAGCAGGATTTGTGCAGCTCTTGATTGCAAACGGTTTAGTTAGAACACCCGTATGCAAACTAACAGCTTCCCCAGGAAGCCAAGAGAAAATGTGCCGAGCAAGATTTGTGCATCCCTTCAACGCAAACGGTTGTTTTGGATGACCCGTGTGCAACCACGTACAAACAATTTGGTAAGATTTGCATCTACCATATGAAGGAAATATGCCCTAGAGGCAATAATAAAGTTATTATTTATTTCCTTATATATCATGATAAAATTTTATTATTCATGCTAGAATTGTATTAACCGGAAACATAATACATATGTGAATACATAGACAAACAGAGTGTCACTAGTATGCCTCTACTAGACTAGCTTGTTAATCAAAGATGGTTATGTTTCCTAACCATGGACAAAGAGTTGTCATTTGATTAACAGGATCACATCATTAGATGAATGATCTGATTGACATGACCCATTCCATTAGCTTAGCACCCGATCGTTTAGTATGTTGCTATTGCTTTCTTCATGACTTATACATGTTCCTATGACTATGAGATTATGCAACTCCCGTTTGCCGGAGGAACACTTTGTGTGCTACCAAACGTCACAACGTAACTGGGTGATTATAAAGGTGCTCTACAGGTGTCTCCAAAGGTACATGTTGGGTTGGCGTATTTCGAGATTAGGATTTGTCACTCCGATTGTCAGAGAGGTATCTCTGGGCCCTCTCGGTAATACACATCACATAAGCCTTGCAAGCATTGCAACTAATGAGTTAGCTGTGAGATGATGTATTATGGAACGAGTAAAGAGACTTGCCGGTAACGAGATTGAACTAGGTATGGGATACCGACGATCGAATCTCGGACAAGTAACATACCGATGACAAAGGGAACAACATATGTTGTTATGCGGTCCGACTGAAAAAAGATCTTCGTAGAATATGTAGGAGCCAATATGAGCTTCCAGGTTCCGCTATTGGTTATTGACCGGAGACGTGTCTCGGTCATGTCTACATTGTTCTCGAACCCGTAGGGTCCGCACGCTTAAGGTTTCGATGACAGTTATATTATGAGTTTATGAGTTTTGATGTACCGAAGTTAGTTCGGAGTCCCGAATGTGATCACGGACATGACGAGAAGTCTCGAAATGGTCGAGACATAAATATTGATATATTGTACGGCTATATTCGGACACCGGAAGTGTTCCGGGGAAGTTTCGGATAAAACCGGAGCACCGGGGGGTTACCGGAACCCCCCGGGGGGTTAATGGGCCTCATGGGCCTAAAGTGGAGAAGAGGATGGGGCTGCCAGGGCAGGCCGCGCGCCCCCTCTCCCCCTAGTCTGAATTGGACAAGGAGGGAGGGGCGGCGCCCCCCCCCCTTTTTCCTTCTCTCCTTCCCCCTCTCCTACTTGGACAAGGAAAGGGAGGGGAGTCCTACTCCCGGTAGGAGTAGGACTCCTCCTGCGCGCCTCCTACTAGGGCCGGCCGCACCCCCCCTTAGATCCTTTATATACGGAGGCAAGGGGCACCCCTAGACACACAAGTTGATCCGCGTGATCATATTCTTAGCCGTGTGCGGTGCCCCCTTCCACCATAGTCCTCGATAATATTGTAGCGGTGCTTAGGCGAAGCCCTGCGACGGTAGTACATCAAGATCATCACCACGCCGTCGTGCTGATGCAACTCTTCCCCGACACTTTGCTGGATCGGAGTCCGGGGATCGTCATCGAGCTGAACGTGTGCTAGAACTCGGAGGTGCCGTAGTTTCGGTGCTTGATCGGTCGGGCCGTGAAGACGTACGACTACATCAACCAAGTTAACGCTTCCGTTGTCGATCTACAAGGGTACGTAGATCATACTCTCCCCTCTCGTTGCTATGCATCACCATGATCTTGCGTGTGCGTAGGTAAATTTTTGAAATTACTACGTTCCCCAACAGTGGCATCCGAGCCTAGGTTTTATATGTTGATGTTATATGCACGAGTAGAACACAAGTGAGTTGTGGGCGATATAAGTCATACTGCTTACCATCATGTCATACTTTGGTTCGGCGGTATTGTTGGACGAAGCGGCCCGGACCGACATTACGCGTATGCTTACGTGAGACCGGTTCTCCCGACGTGCTTTGCACATAGGTGGCTTGCGGGTGATAGTTTCTCCAACTTTAGTTGAACCGAGTGTGGCTACGCCCGGTCCTTGCGAAGGTTAAAACAACACCAACTTGACAAACTATCGTTGTGGTTTTGATGCGTAGGTAAGATTGGTTCTTGCTTAAGCCCGTAGCAGCCACGTAAAACTTGCAACAACAAAGTAGAGGACGTCTAACTTGTTTTTGCAGGGCAGGTTGTGATCTGATATGGTCAAGACATGATGCTAAATTTTATTGTATGAGATGATCATGTTTTGTAACCGAGTTATCGGCAACCGGCAGGAGCCATATGGTTGTCGCTTTATTGTATGGAATGCAATCGCCCTGTAATGCTTTACTTTATCACTAAGCGGTAGTGATAGTCGTAGAAGCATAAGATTAGCGAGACGACGACGATGCTACGATGGAGATCAAGATGTCGCACCGGTGATGATGGTGATCACGACGGTGCTTCAAGGATGGAGATCACAAGCACAAGATGATGGCCATATCATATCACTTATATTGATTGCATGTGATGTTTATCTTTTATGCATCTTATCTTGCTTTGATTGACGGTAGCATTATAAGATGATCTCTCACTAAATTTCAAGATAAAAGTGTTCTCCCTGAGTATGCACCGTTGCCAAAGTTTGTCGTGCCCAGACACCACGTGATGATCGGGTGCGATAAGCTCTACGTCCATCTACAACGGGTGCAAGCCAGTTTTGCACACGCAGAATACTCAGGTTAAACTTGACGAGCCTAGCATATGCAGATATGGCCTCGGAACACTGAGATCGAAAGATCGAGCGTGAATCATATAGTAGATATGATCAACATAGCGATGTTCACCATTGAAAACTACTCCATTTCACGTGATGATCGGTTATGGTTTAGTTGATTTGGATCACGTGATCACTTAGATGATTAGAGGGATGTCTATCTAAGTGGGAGTTCTTGAGTAATATGATTAATTGAACTTAAATTTATCATGAACTTAGTCCCTGATAGTATCTTGCTTGTTTATGTTAATTGTAGATAAATGGCCCGTGCTGTTGTTCCGTTAAATTTTAATGTGTTCCTTGAGAAAGCAAAGTTGAAAGATGATGGTAGCAATTACACGGACTGGGTCCGTAACTTGAGGATTATCCTCATTGCTGCACATAAGAATTACGTCCTGGAAGCACCGCTGGGTGCCAGGCCTGCTGCTGGAGCAACACCAGATGTTATGAACATCTGGTAGAGCAAAGCTGATGACTACTCGATAGTTCAGTGTGCCATGCTTTACGGCTTAGAATCGGGACTTCAACGACGTTTTGAACGTCATGGAGCATATGAGATGTTCCAGGAGTTGAAGTTAATATTTCAAGCAAATGCCCGGATTGAGAGATATGAAGTCTCCAATAAGTTCTATAGCTGCAAGATGGAGGAGAACAGTTCTGTCAGTGAGCATATACTCAAAATGTCTGGGTATAATAATCACTTGATTCAGATGGGAGTTAATCTTCCAGATGATTGCGTCATTGACAGAATTCTCCAATCACTGCCACCAAGCTACAAGAGCTTTGTGATGAACTATAATATGCAAGGGATGAATAAGACTATTCCCGAGCTCTTCGCAATGCTGAAAGCTGCGGAGGTAGAAATCAAGAAGGAGCATCAAGTGTTGATGGTCAACAAGACCACTAGTTTCAAGAAAAAGGGCAAAGGGAAGAAGAAGGGGAACTTCAAGAAGAAAAGCAAGCAAGTTGCTGATCAGGAGAAGAAACCCAAGTCTGGACCTAAGCCTGAAACTGAGTGCTTCTATTGCAAGCAGACTGGTCACTGGAAGCGGAACTGCCCCAAGTATTTGGCGGATAAGAAGGATGGCAAGGTGAACAAAGGTATATGTGATATACATGTTATTGATGTGTACCTTACTAGAGCTCGCAGTAGCACCTGGGTATTTGATACTGGTTCTGTTGCTAATATTTGCAACTCGAAACAGGGACTACGGATTAAGCGAACACTGGCAAAGGACGAGGTGATGATGCGCGTGGGAAATGGTTCTAAAGTCGATGTGATCGCGGTCGGCACGCTACCTTTACATCTACCTTCGGGATTAGTATTAGACCTAAATAATTGTTATTTGGTGCCAGCGTTGAGCATGAACATTATATCTGGATCTTGTTTAATGCGAGACAATTATTCATTTAAATCAGAGAATAATGGTTGTTCTATTTATATGAGTAATATCTTTTATGGTCATGCACCTTTGAAGAGTGGTCTATTTTTGATGAATCTCGATAGTAATAACACACATATTCATAATGTTGAAGCCAAAAGATGCAGAGTTGATAATGATAGTGCAACTTATTTGTGGCACTGCCGTTTAGGTCATATCGGTGTAAAGCGCACGAAGAAACTCCATACCGATGGACTTTTGGAACCTCTTGATTATGAATCACTTGGTACTTGCGAACCGTGCCTTATGGGCAAGATGACTAAAACACCGTTCTTCGGTACAATGGAGAGAGCAACAGATTTGTTGGAAATCATACATACAGATGTATGTGGTCCGATGAATGTTGAGGCTCGTGGCGGATATCGTTATTTTCTCACCTTCACAGATGATTTAAGCAGATATGGGTATATCTACTTAATGAAGCATAAGTCTGAAACATTTGAAAAGTTCAAAGAATTTCAGAGTGAAGTTGAAAATCATCGTAACAAGAAAATAAAGTTTCTGCGATCTGATCGTGGAGGAGAATATTTGGGTTACGAGTTTGGTCTACATCTGAAACAATGCAGAATAGTTTCACAACTCACGCCACCCGGAACACCTCAGCGTAATGGTGTGTCAGAACGTCATAATCGTACTTTACTTGATATGGTGCGATCTATGATGTCTCTTACAAATTTACCGCTATCATTTTGGGGTTATGCTTTAGAGACGGCCGCATTCACGTTAAATAGGGCACCATCAAAATCCGTTGAGACGACACCTTATGAACTATGGTTTGGCAAGAAACCAAAGTTGTCGTTTCTTAAAGTTTGGGCCTGCGATGCTTATGTGAAAAAGCTTCAACTTGATAAGCTCGAACACAAATCGGATAAATGTGTCTTCATAGGATACCCAAAGGAGACTGTTGGGTACAACTTCTATCACAGATCCGAAGGCAAGACATTCGTTGCTAAAAATGGATCCTTTCTAGAGAAGGAGTTTCTCTCGAAAGAAGTGAGTGGGAGGAAAGTAGAACTTGACGAGGTAACTGTACCTGCTCCCTTATTGGAAAGTAGTACATCATAGAAACCTGTTTCTGCGACACCTACACCAATTAGTGAGTAAGCTAATGATAATGATCATGAAACTTCAGAACAAGATACTACTGAACCCCGTAGATCAACCAGAGTAAGATCCGCGCCAGAGTGGTACGGAAATCCTGTTCTGGAAGTCATGCTACTAGATCATGATGAACCTACGAACTATGAAGAAACGATGGTGAGCCCAGATTCCGAAAAATGGTTTGAAGCCATGAAATCTGAGATGGGATCCATGTATGAGAACAAAGTATGGACTTTGGTTAACTTGCCCGATGATCGGCAAGCAATTGAGAATAAATGGATCTTCAAGAAGAAGACTGACGCTGACGGTAATATTACTGTCTACAAAGCTCGACTTGTCACAAAAGGTTTTCGACAAGTTCAAGGGGTTGACTACGATGAGACCTTCTCACCCGTAGCGATGCTTAAGTCTGTCCGAATCATGTTAGCAATTGCCGCATTTTATGATTATGAAATTTGGCAGATGGATGTCAAAACTGCATTCCTGAATGGATTTCTGGAAGAAGAGTTGTATATGATGCAACCGGAAGGTTTTGTCGATCCAAAGGGAGCTAACAAAGTGTGCAAGCTCCAGCGATCCATTTATGGACTAGTGCAAGCCTCTCGGAGTTGGAATAAATGCTTTGATAGTGTGATCAAAGCATTTGGTTTTATACAGACCTTTGGAGAAGCCTGTATTTACAAGAAAGTGAGTGGGAGCTCTGTAGCATTTCTGATATTATATGTGGATGACATATTACTGATTGGAAATGATATAGAATTTCTGGATAGCATAAAGGGATACTTGAATAAGAGTTTTTCAATGAAAGACCTCGGTGAAGCTGCTTACATATTAGGCATAAAGATCTATAGAGATAGATCAAGACGCTTAATTGGACTTTCACAAAGCACATACCTTGACAAGATTTTGAAGAAGTTCAAAATGGATCAAGCAAAGAAAGGGTTCTTGCCTGTGTTACAAGGTGTGAAGTTGAGTCAGACTCAATGCCCGGCCACTGCAGAAGATAGAGAGAAAATGAAAGATGTTCCCTATGCATCAGCCATAGGCTCTATCATGTATGCAATGCTGTGTACCAGACCTAATGTGTGCCTTGCTATAAGTCTAGCATGGAGGTACCAAAGTAATCCAGGAGTGGATCACTGGACAGCGGTCAAGAACATCCTGAAATACCTGAAAAGGACTAAGGATATGTTTCTCGTATATGGAGGTGACAAAGAGCTCATCGTAAATGGTTACGTTGATGCAAGCTTTGACACTGATCCGGACGATTCTAAATCACAAACCGGATACGTGTTTACGTTAAACGGTGGAGCTGTCAGTTGGTGCAGTTCTAAACAGAGCGTCGTGGCAGGATCTACGTGTGAAGCGGAATACATAGCTGCTTCAGAAGCAGCGAATGAAGGAGTCTGGATGAAGGAGTTCATATCCGATCTAGGTGTCATACCTAGTACATCGGGTCCAATGAAAATCTTTTGTGACAATACTGGTGCAATTGCCTTGGCAAAGGAATCCAGATTTCACAAGAGAACCAAGCACATCAAGAGACGCTTCAATTCCATCCGGGATCTAGTCCAGGTGGGAGACATAGAGATTTGCAAGATACATACGGATCTGAATGTAGCAGACCCGTTGACTAAGCCTCTTCGACGAGCAAAACATGATCAACACCAAGGCTCCATGGGTGTTAGAATCATTACTGTGTAATCTAGATTATTGACTCTAGTGAAAGTGGGAGACTGAAGGAAATATGCCCTAGAGGCAATAATAAAGTTATTATTTATTTCCTTATATATCATGATAAAAGTTTATTATTCATGCTAGAATTGTATTAACCGGAAACATAATACATGTGTGAATACATAGACAAACAGAGTGTCACTAGTATGCCTCTACTAGACTAGCTTGTTAATCAAAGATGGTTATGTTTCCTAACCATGGACAAAGAGTTGTCATTTGATTAATAGGATCACATCATTAGATGAATGATCTGATTGACATGACCCATTCCATTAGCTTAGCACCCGATCGTTTAGTATGTTGCTATTGCTTTCTTCATGACTTATACATGTTCCTATGACTATGAGAATGCAACTCCCGTTTGCCGGAGGAACACTTTGTGTGCTACCAAACGTCATAACTTAACTGGGTGATTATAAAGGTGCTCTACAGGTGTGTCCAAAGGTACATGTTGGGTTGGCGTATTTCGAGATTAGGATTTGTCACTCCGATTGTCAGAGAGGTATCTCTGGGCCCTCTCGGTAATACACATCACATAAGCCTTGCAAGCATTGCAACTAATGAGTTAGCTGTGAGATGATGTATTACGGAACGAGTAAAGAGACTTGCCGGTAACGAGATTGAACTAGGTATGGGATACCGACGATCGAATCTCGGACAAGTAACATACCGATGACAAAGGGAACAATGTATGTTGTTATGCGGTCTGACCGAAAAAAGATCTTCGTAGAATATGTAGGAGCCAATATGAGCATCCAGGTTCCGCTATTGGTTATTTACCGGATACGTGTCTCGGTCATGTCTACATTGTTCTCGAACCCGTAGGGTCCGCAAGCTTAAGGTTTCGATGACAGTTATATTATGAGTTTTGATGTACCGAAGTTAGTTCGGAGTCCCGGATGTGATCACGGACATGACGGGAAGTCTCGAAATGGTCGAGACATAAAGATTGATATATTGGACGGCTATATTCGGACACCGGAAGTGTTCCGGGGAAGTTTCGGATAAAAGCGGAGCACCGGGGGGTTACCGGAACCCCCCGGGGGGTTAATGGGCCTCATGGGCCTAAAGTGGAGAAGAGGAGGGGCTGCCAGGGCAGGCCGCGCGCCCCCTCTCCCCCTAGTCCGAATTGCACAAGGAGGGAGGGCCGACGCCCCCCCTTTTTCCTTCTCTCCTTCCCCCTCTCCTACTTGGACAAGGAAAGGGAGGGGAGTCCTACTCCCGGTAGGAGTAGGACTCCTCCTGCGCGCCTCCTACTAGGGCCGGCCGCACCCCCCCCCCCTTGGATCCTTTATATACGGAGGTAAGGGGCACCCCTAGACACACAAGTTGATCCACGTGATCATATTCTTAGCCGTGTGCGGTGCCCCCTTCCACCATAGTCCTC
>NC_041392.1:313542287-313572607 GCF_002162155.2 Triticum dicoccoides | reverse complement strand
GCCGTCGTGCTGACGGAACTCTTCCCCGACACTTTGCTGGATCGGAGTCCGGGGATCGTCATCGAGCTGAACGTGTGCTAGAACTCGGAGGTGCCGTAGTTTCGGTGCTTGATCGGTCGGGCCGTGAAGACGTACGACTACATCAACCAAGTTAACGCTTCCGTTGTCGATCTACAAGGGTACGTAGATCATACTCTCCCCTCTCGTTGCTATGCATCACCATGATCTTGCGTGTGCGTAGGTGAATTTTTGAAATTACTACGTTCCCCAACACCATATTGGGTATGTTGCCATTTGTCAAACTGGAAAGATTGACATTTGTTGATCTAGTAACATTGCCATTTTTCAACCTTGTAACACTGCGATTTGTCAAAATATGCAGCCAAAAATCACTAGCACTTTCTAATTTTTGCAACTAAAATCACTAGCACTGTTCATAGGGACACCAATACAAAGTGGCATTGTACTTTTTTGTCAAATTTGAGACCAGTTTTGATGTAATCTTTATCTAATTACAGACGGGAGATTATTAATAATTGTGAATCAATATCCCAAACCGATTATTTATTTGAACCCTGAGCGTTAGACCAACAATGGATATGTGCCATGCTTCGGTTAAGCAATAAAGTGACAACATTAATCATCCAAATAGGAAAATAATATACGTGCCGCCACGCGACCCGTGTGTCGTGCGAGCAGGAGTGAGTTGACGGGACGCATATGCAAATGTACCATTCATTACATACAACAATTCATCAACATACAATGACAACGAGGATACATGTTGGATTATAGATTATTTCTAACAACACATTCCAGTAAATACAATTTTTTTTCTCATACAACAAATAACATAGTGATGAAATGAACTTCAGCTCAACCAATCCCCGGTGTTGGAAATGCTTGCTTTGAACCATAACTGGTTCTTTGGGAAGGGCCAATTATTGCCAATCTCGAGACCAACGCAGGACTGATCATCCAGGCTGAAGAGGCCTATATCAGGGCGCATATTGTGATAGCCAGGGTAGGGAACCATAGCAATGTCTGAGGTATAGATATAGTTGCTTCTCATAAATGGTAGTAACGTTGTGTCAACAGCAGCTGGATCGCCTTTCACCATCACTGGATAGTTTTGTCCAAGGAAGAGCGAGTTTTCTCCAAGACTATCAATACTGAACCAGGGAGAAGGTGTTGGCGCTAGCACAGTAGTATCCATCCCGAATACCCTACAACGAATGTTGGAATAGGTCCGGAGAGTGCGACCATGGGAGACAACACCTGCTTCGTTAGTAACATTAGCAGTGCCCTGTATACGTACAAGAAGAGGTGATCCATCGAAACAAGTTGCCAGGCCCCACTAAGTATATAGGTCCTGCTCGTCCTCATGCTCATGATCATCACCATCGTCATCTCCCCCTTGGTTATAAAAAAAATTCAAATATAGGTGGTGGAATGTTCACAGGATCTTGGAAACACAAGAAGGTTAATTAGTAAAGGGAAACTAGCTAACCCGCATGCATGTGGATGAAACAAATATAATAATGGTGGAAGACAAACATACCGAAACCATAAGAATTCCATGCAAAAAACAGTGCCACGAGTGATGGAAGCAAACACAAGACCCTCGTATTGAATTGCATCACAGTACTCATCCGTGTACAAAAATTGATTGTTGAGCAATATCCATCGAGGCGTGGAAGTAAGGACGACAACAAGCTTGTCGAAGATAGCAACAACTTCATAGTTCTTGTAATCCCAAGAGTGGTTGGGAACTCGACAAATTGCTATCTTCCATAGACAACAATCATCATGATCGTATTTGAACGTACGTAGATCATCGGTGTGCTCAACCTCAGGGCAGTCTGTGATTTTTGGAAGTGGAACCCTGTTACGCCCGGATAATTAGGCTACAGTAAAACTCCGCTAATGATGCCATGACACCTTTGTTACTGTTGCAAATCACGTGTTTGGTCGAAACGTTTCAAATTCAAAAATTAAATATTGTCACACATCAAAACTTTTCAAACAATAAAATAAAAATGTTCGGGATGTGCAAATTAATGCCCTGGAAATTATAGTGCAGAAGGCACTTATTTAGAAAATGCCTAAACATTTTAAGATGAATTAAAACAAAAAAGAAAAATGAAAAGAATAAAAATAGAAAAAAAACAAAACTAACTAAAAAGAAAAAAAGGAACCCCCCTGCTGGGCCGTGGCCCAGCTGGCCACCTGGCCAGGCCCAACCGGCCCAGTAGCCAACCGGCCCAGCCACCCCGTATAACCCCCCAGCCCCCGACCTAACCTAGACTGCCCCGAAGCCCACCCTCTCCCTACAGCGCCGCCAAGGGAGAGCCCCACGCTCGACCCTCGATCCACTTCCCCACCCCCACGATCCCATCTCTCTTGCATGACCCCCCTGCCCCGCTCGATCTGGACGTCCACCCGTGCCCAGGGCGCCCGTCCCCGTCCCCGTCGCAGTAGCTGCCTCACCTCGCCCCGACACCCGTCCGCACGCCGCCTAGTCCCCTCCGCCCCTGAACTGGAACTGGGGCTCAGCCTCGATGCCGCTGCCGCCGCTCGGAGCCCCCTCGCCGGAACCACGACACCACCGGACCGCCTCGCCTCCTTCTCTCCGTGCTGCACCGCGCTCGTCTTCCTCGATCTCCGCCTGTGCTCCATCCATGGCCGCCCGAACCCCCCGCCGCACGTCGTCGCCGTCGGGCTGCTCACCACTGGCCTCCCCGAGTCTCCCCTGCAACGAGGGTGAGGAACCCCACCGGCCTCCTCCTCCCTCTACTGTTGCGCTCACCGTTGTCGCGCCGCCTGCGCCTCGACCATGCCCGACGCGTGCGCCCGCGTACTGCCGCCTTCCCCGACGCGCGCTCACCACGCTCCCAGGCCGTGCCCCGCCCGCGCCTGACTCTGGCTGCGGCCGGCCCTGCTCCCCATCCCCGCGTGGCCGCCTTCGCCAGTGTCCGCCGCCTCCCCGCACCATGGCCTCCTCTCCGTCCGCCGCCTCCCCGCACCATGGCCTCCTCTCCGGCCGCCGCGCCCGCCTGCGCTCGCCCGCGCTGCCGCGCACTCCAGTGCTCGACGCCTGGCGCCCGCGACCGCACCCTGGGGCTCTGCCCCATTTCGCTCGTTAGCCCGTTTTGGCCTCTGTGCTTATGGCACGTGGGGTCCGTCCCTGTAATGGTATAGAAAAACGAAAAAGGGTTAAACAAAAGAAGTAAGAATAATAATTAAAATTAGTTAATTAACTTAATTAATCCTTTTAATTAACCCAATTAACTTATTAACTAATTAAACTGTTAATTAGTGTTAGTCAATGACAAGCGGGACCCACGTGCTAGTTTGACCAGTCAAACAGACTGTTGACTGATGACATCATGCTGATGTCATGCTCACACAATAATGGCTTTTATCTACTTAAATTAATTTTGTTAATTCTGAAAATGAATTAAAACTTTAGAAATTAATAAAAACTAATCCGTAGCTTGGATGGAAAAACCTTGTACATGAAAGTTGCTCAAAATAACGAGACAAATCCAAATATGCGGTCGATTCGTCCGCCACACGTCCCTAGCTTAGCGAATATGCAACAATCCCCCTCCATTTCATTTGTCCGAAAATGCCAAACACCGGGAACACTTTCCCGGATGTTTTCCCTCTCGCCGGTAGCACCTAGTACTGCGTTAGGTCACCTCTAGCACCGCGTATTGTCACGTTATCCTTTGATTGCTCTGTTATTTATTGTGTTCCCCCTTCGTTACTTCTTTCCGGAAGACCTCGAGACCGCCGCCGATACCCCTATGATCGTCTACAACGATGACGACCCCTCCTTCTTGCCGGAGCAACCAGGCAAGCCCCCCCTTTGATCACCAGATATCGCCTAGTCTTCTCTCTACTTCTTGCATTAGAGTAGTGTAGCATGTTACTGCTTTTCGTTAATCCTATTTTGATGCATAGCCTGTCATTGTTTCTACAATTGTTGATACCTTACCTGCAATCCTAAATGCTTAGTA
This sequence comes from Triticum dicoccoides, assembly GCF_002162155.2. NCBI lineage: Eukaryota > Viridiplantae > Streptophyta > Magnoliopsida > Poales > Poaceae > Triticum > Triticum dicoccoides. Next base: position 313,568,582 of record NC_041392.1, on the reverse strand, counting down.
TAGGATGCTAGTTTATTATCAGTGGCCCTACATTCTTGTCCGTCTGCCGTGCTATACTATCGGGCCGTGATCACTAGGGAGGTGATCACGGGTATATATTATATATCTTATACATGATACATGTGATGTCTAAAGACGTGTCAGCTCGTAGAGTACCCGCGAGTGATTCACGGATTGGGGGTTGAAAGGGCCTTTGTCCCGACGGCTGATACGTCTCCAACGTATCTATAATTTTTGATTGCTCCATGCTATATTATCTACTATTTTGGACATTATTGGGCTTTATTATCCACTTTTATATTATTTTTGGGACTAACCTATTAACCGGAGGCCCAGCCCAGAATTGATGTTTTTGCCTATTTTAGGGTTTCGAAGAAAAGGGAATATCAAACGGAGTCGAAACGGAATGAAACCTTCGGGAACGTGATTTTCTCAACGAACAAGACCCGGGAGACTTGGACCCTACGTCAAGAAAGAAAAGAGGAGGCCACGAGGTAGGGGGCGCGCCTATCCCCCAGGCGCGCCCTCCACCCTCGTGGGCCCCCTGTTGCTCCACCGACGTACTCCTTCCTCCTATATATACCTACGTACCCCCAAATGATCAGATGCGGAACCAAAACCCTAATTCCACCGCCACAACTTTCTGTATCCACGAGATCCCATCTTGGGGCCTGTTTCGGAGCTCCGCCGGAGGGGGCATCGATCACGAAGGGCTTCTACATCAACACCATAGCCCTTCCGATGAAGTGTGAGTAGTTTACCTCAGACCTACGGGTCCATAGTTAGTAGCTAGATGGCTTCTTCTCTCTTTTTGGATCTCAATACAACGTTCTCCCCCTCTCTTGTGGAGAACTATTCGATGTAATCTTCTTTTTGCGGTGTGTTTGTTGAGACCGATGAATTGTGGGTTTATGATCAAGTCTATCTATGAATAATATTTGAATCTTCTATGAATTCTTTTCTGTATGATTGGTTATCTTTGCAAGTCTCTTCGAATTATCAGTTTGGTTTGGCCTACTAGATTGATCTTTCTTGCAATGGGAGAAGTGCTTAGCTTTGGGTTCAATCTTGCGGTGTCCTTTCCCAGTGACAGTAGGGGCAGCAAGGCACGTATTGTATTGTTGCCGTCGAGGATAACAAGATGGGGTTTTCTTCATATTGCATGAGTCTATCCCTCTACATCATGTCATCTTGCTTAAGGCGTTGCTCTGTTTTTAACTTAATACTCTAGATGCATGCTGGATAGCGGTCGATGAGTGGAGTAATAGTAGTAGTTGCAGGCAGGAGTCGGTCTACTTGTCTCGGACGTGATGCTTATATACATGATCATACCTAGATATTCTCATAACTATGCTCAATTCTGTCAATTGCTCAACAGTAATTTGTTCACCCACTATAGAATACTTATGCTCTCGAGAGAAGCCACTAGTGAAACCTATGGCCCCCGGGTCTATCTTCATCATATTAATCCCCTACTACTTAGTTATTTCCTTTGCTATTTACTTTGCCTTTATTTTACTTTGCATCTTTATCATAAAAATACCAAAAATATTATCTTTATCATATCTATCAGATCTCACTCTCGTAAGTGGCCTTATAGGGATTGACAACCCCTATTTGCGTTGGTTGCGAGGATTTATTTGTTTTGTGCAGGTGCGAGGGACTCGCGCGTAGCCTCCTACTGGATTGATACCTTGGTTATCAAAAATTGAGGGAAATAGTTACGCTACTTTGCTGCATCATCCCGTCCTCTTTGGGGAAAACCAACGCGGTGCTCAAGAGGTAGCAAGAAGGATTTCTGGCGCCGTTGCCGGGGAGGTCTACGCAAAAGTCAACATACCAAGTACCCATCACATACCCTTATCTCCTGCATTACATTATTTACCATTTGCCTCTCGTTTTCCTCTCTCCCACTTCACCCTTGCCGTTTTATTTGCCCTCTCTCTCTATCCTACCTCTGTTTCTCTATTTGCCTCTTTTTGCCCGCTTGCTTGTCACGATGGCTCAAGATAATACTAAATTGTGTGACTTCACCAATACCAACAACAATGATTTTATTAGCACTCCGATTGCTCCTCTTACCGATGCTGAATCTTGTGAAATTAATACTAGTTTGCTGAATCTTGTCATGAAAGATCCGTTTTTCGGCCTTCCTAGTGAAGATGCCGCTACCCATCTAAATAGCTTCGTTGATTTGTGTGACATGCAAAAGAAGAAATATGTGGATAATGATATTGTTAAATTGAAACTATTTCCTTTCTCGCTTAGAGATCATGCTAAAGCTTGGTTTTCGTCTTTGCCTAAAAATAGTATTGATTCATGGAACAAGTGCAAAGATGCTTTTATCTCTAAGTATTTTCCTCCCGCTAAGATCATCTCTCTTAGAAAAGATATTATAAACTTTAAGCAACTTGATCATGAACATGTTGCACAAGCTTGGGAGAGAATGAAACTAATGATACGTAATTGCCCTACTCATGGTTTAAATTTGTGGATGATTGTTCAGAATTTTTATGCCGGATTGAATTTTTCTTCTAGGAATCTTTTATATTCGGCCGCGGGAGGCACTTTTATGGAAATCACTTTAGGAGAAGCTACTAAACTCCTAGATAATATTATGGTTAATTATTCTCAATGGCATACTCAAAGATCTACTAATAAAAAGGTGCACGCGATAAAAGAAATTAATGTTTTGAGTGGAAAGATGGATGAACTTATGAAATTATTTTCTAGTAAGAATGTTTCTTCTGATCCTAATGATATGCCCTTGTCTACGTTGATTGAGAATAATAATGAATCTATGGATGTGAATTTTGTTGGTAGGAACAATTTTGGTAACAACGCGTATAGAGGAAATTTCAATCCTAGGCCTTATCCTAGTAATCCCTATAATAATTATGGTAATTACTACAACAATTCTTATGGAAATTATAATAAGATGCCTCTGATTTTGAATCTAATATTAAAGAGTTTACTACTTCGCAAAAGAATTTTAATGCTATGATTGAAGAAAAATTGCTTAAGATTGATGATTTGGCTAGGAACGTTGATAGAATTTCTCTTGATGTTGATTCTTTAAAACCTAGATCTATTCCACCTAACCATGATATCAATGAGTCTCTCAAAGCCATGAGAATTTCCATTGATGAGTGCAAAGAAAGAACTGCTAGGATACGTGCTAAGAAAGATGCCTTTATAAGAGCGTGTTCTTCTAGTTCCAATGAAAATAAAGATGAAGATATAAATGTTATTGATGTGTCCCCTATTAAATCTTTGTTTTGAAATATGAATCTTGAAAATGATGGGACTGAATATGATCCACCTTTACCTAGAAGGCGTTCTAAGAATTCGGAATTTGTTGATCTTGATGCTAAATTTGAGAAAAGTGGGATTGAAGAAATTAAAACCCTAGATGTTGCTAAACCCACTATTATGGATTTCAAGGAATTTAACTATGAAAATTTCTCTTTGATTGATTGTATTTCCTTGTTGCAATCCGTGCTAAATTCTCCTCACGCTTATAGTCAAAATAAAGCGTTTACTAAACATATCGTTGATGCCTTGATGCAATCTTATGAAGAAAAACTTGAATTGGAAGTTTCTATCCCTAGAAAACTTTATGATGAGTGGGAACCAACTATTAAAATTAAAATTAAAGATCATGAATGCTATGCTTTATGTGATTTGGGTGCTAGTGTTTCCACGATTCCAAAGACTTTGTGTGATTTGTTAGGTTTCCGTGATTTTGATGATTGCTCTCTAAACTTGCACCTTGCGGATTCCACTATTAAGAAACATATGGGAAGAATTAATGATGTTCTTATTGTTGCAAATAGGATTTATGTGCCCGTAGATTTTATTGTTCTTGACATAGATTGCAATCCATCATGTCCTATTATTCTTGGTAGACCTTTCCTTAGAACGATTTGTGCAATTATTGATATGAAGGAAGGAAATATTAGATTCCAATTTCAATTAAGGAAAGGCATGGAACACTTTCCTAGAAATAAAATTAAATCACCTTATGAATCTATTATGAGAGCCACTTATGGATTGCCTACCAAAGATGGCAATACCTAGATCTATTCTTGCTTGTTATGCCTAGCTAGGGGCGTTAAACGATAGCGCTTGTTGGGAGGCAACCCAAATTTATTTTTATTCCTTGCCTTTTGCTCCTGTTTAGTAATAAATATTTATCTAGCCTTAGTTTTGGTTGTGTTTTTTGTGTTTAATTAGTGTTTGTGCCAAGTAGAATCGTTGGGAAGACTTGGGGAAAGTGTTGTTGAACTTGCTGTAAAAAACAGAAACTTTAGCGCTCACGAGAACTGCTGCCATTTTTATTTTGAAAGTGATATTTAGTTAATCATTTTTGCAGATGATTAATAGATAAATTCCTCACGTCTAGAAATTTATTTTAGGATTTTTGGTATTCCATATCTTGCGCTAGCTACAGATTACTACAGACTGTTCTGTTTTTGACAGATTCTGGTTTTCGTGTGTTGTTTGCTTATTTTGATGAATCTATGGCTAGTAAAATAATTTATAAACCATAGAGAAGTTGGAATACAGTAGGTATAACACCAATATAAATAAATAATGAGTTCATTACAGTACCTTGAAGTGGTCTTTTATTTTCTTTCGCTAACGGAGCTCACGAGATTTTCTACTTTAAGTTTTGTGTTGTGAAGTTTTCAAGTTTTGGGTAAAGATTTGATGGATTATGGAACAAGGAGTGGCAAGAGCCTAAGATTGGGGATGCCCATGGCACCCCCAATATAATCTATGGATACCTAAAAGCCAAAGCTTGGGGATGCCCCGGAAGGCATCCCCTCTTTCGTCTACTTCTATCGGTAACTTTACTTGGAGCTATATTTTTATTCGCCACATGATATGTGTTTTGCTTGGAGCGTCTTGTATGATTTGAGTCTTTGCTTGTTAGTTTACCACAATCATCCTTGCTGTACGCACGTTTTGAGAGAGCCATACATGATTTGGAATTTGTTAGAATGCTCTATGTGCTTCGCTTATATCTTTTGAGTTATATAATTTTTGCTCTAGTACTTCACTTATATCTTTTAGAGCACGGTGGTGGATTTGTTTAATAGAAACTATTGATCTCTCATGCTTCACCTATATTATTTTGGTAGTCTAAATAGCATGGTAATTTGCTTAAAATCCTAATATGCTAGGTATTCAAAGTTAGTAAAATTTTCTTAAGAGTGTTTTGAATACTAAGAGAAGTTTGATACTTGATGATTGTTTTGAGATATGGAGGTAATAATATCAAAGTCATGCTAGTTGAGTAGTTGTGAAATTGAGAAATACTTGTTGAAGTTTGCAAGTCCCGTAGCATGCACGTATGGTAAACATTATGCAACAAATTTGAAACATGAGGTGTTATTTGATTGTCTTCCTTATGAGTGGCGGTCGGGGACGAGCGATGGTCTTTTCCTACCAATCTATCCCCCTAGGAGCATGCGCGTAGTACCGAGGTTTTTGATGACTTGTAGATTTTTGCAATAAGTATGTGAGTTCTTTATGACTAATGTTGAGTCCATGGATTATATGCACTCTCACCCTTCCATCGTTGCTAGCCTCTTCGGTACCGTGCATTGCCCTTTCTCACATTGAGAGTTGGCGTAAACTTCGCCGGTGCATCCAAACCCCGTGATATGATACGCTCTTTCACACATAAACCTCCTTATATCTTCCTCAAAACATCCACCATACCTACCTATTATGGTATTTCCATAGACATTCCGTTCATCATGACACATTCATTATTGTCATATTGCTTAGCATGATCATGTAGTTGACATGGTCTTTGTGGCAAAGCCACCGTTCATAATTCTTTCATACATGTCACTCTTGGTCCATTGCATATTGCTTAGTATCGAGTTGTAATCATTGAGTTGTAAATAAATAGAAGTGTGATGATCATCATTTTCTAGAGCATTGTCCCAAGTGAGGAAAAAAAGAGAAGGCCCAAAAAAATGAGAGAAAAAGAGAGAAGGGACAATGTTACTATCCTTTGCCACACTTGTGCTTCAAAGTAGCACCTTAATCTTCATGTTAGAGAATTTCTTGTTTTGCCACTTTCATATACTAGTGGGAATTTTTCATTATAGAACTTGGATTATATATTCCAACAATGGGCCTCCTCAAGTGCCCTAGGTCTTCGTGAGCAAGCAAGTTGGATGCACACCCACTAGTTTCTTTGTTGAGCTTTCATACATTTATAGCTCTAGTGCATCCGTTGCATGACAATCCCTACTCCTTGCATTAACATCAATCGGTGGGAATCTCCATAGCCCATTGATTAGCCTCGTTGATGTGAGAATTTATCCTTTTTTGTCTTCTCCACATAACCCCCCCTCATTATATTCTATTCCACCCATAGTGCTATGTCCATGGCTCGCGCTCATATATTGCGTGAAAGTTTATAGGTTTGAGATTACTAAAGTATGAAACAATTGCTTGGCTTGTCATCGGGGTTGTGCATGATGAGAGCATTCTTGTGTGACGAAAATGAAACATGACTAAACCATATGATTTTGTAGGTATGAACTTTCTTTGGCCATGTTATTTTGTGAAGACATAATTGCTTAGTTAGTATGCTTGAAGTATTATTATTTTTATGTCAATATGAACTTTTGTCTTGAATCTTTTGGATCTGAATATTCATACCACAATTAGGAATTACATTAAAATTATTCCAAGTAGCACTCCACATCAAAAATTCTGTTTTTATCATTTACCTACTCGAGGACGAGCAAGAATTAAGCTTGGGGATGCTTGATACGTCTCCAACGTATCTATAATTTTGGATTGCTCCATGCTATATTATCTACTTTTTTGGACATTATTGGGCTTTATTATCCACTTTTATATTATTTTTGGGACTAACCTATTAACCGGAGGCCCAGCCCAGAATTGCTGTTTTTTTGCCTGTTTTAGGGTTTTGAAGAAAAGGAATATCAAACGGAGTCCAAACGGAATGAAACCTTCGGGAACGTGATTTTCTCAACAAACAAGACACGGGAGACTTGGACCCTATGTCAAGAAAGAAAAGAGGAGGCCACGAGGTAGGGGGGCGTGCCTACACCCCCAGGCGCCCCCTCCACCCTCGTGGGCCCCCTGTTGCTCCACCGACGTACTCCTTCCTTCTATATATACCTACGTACCCCCAAATGATCAGATACAGATCCAAAACCCTAATTCCACTCCGCAACTTTCTGTATCCACAAGATCCCATCTTGGTGCCTATTCCGGAGCTCTGCCGGAGGGGGCATCGATCACGGAGGGCTTCTACATCAACACCATAGCCCTTCCGATGAAGTGTGAGTAGTTTACCTCAGACCTACATGTCCATAGTTAGTAGCTAGATGGCTTCTTCTCTCTTTTTGGATCTCAATACAATGTTCTCCCCTATCTTGTGGGGAACTATTCGATGTAATCTTCTTTTTGCGGTGTGTTTGTTGAGACCGATGAATTGTGGGTTTATGATCAAGTCTATCTATGAATAATATTTGAATCTTCTCTGAATTCTTTTATGTATGATTGTTTATCTTTGCAAGTCTCTTCGAATTATCAGTTTGGTTTGGCCTACTAGATTGATCTTTCTCGCAATGGGAGAAGTGCTTAGCTTTGGGTTCAATCTTGCGGTGTCCTTTCCCAGTGACAGTAGGGGCAGCAAGGCACGTATTGTATTGTTGCCATCGAGGATAACAAGATGGGGTTTTCTTCATATTGCATGAGTCTATCCCTCTACATCATGTCATCTTGCTTAAGGCATTACTCTATTTTTAACTTAATAGTCTAGATGCATGCTGGATAGCGGTCGATGAGTGGAGTAATAGTAGTAGATGCAGGCAGGAGTCGGTCTACTTGTCTCGGACGTGATGCCTATATACATGATCATACCTAGATATTCTCATAACTATGCTCAATTCTGTCAATTGCTCAACAGTAATTTGTTCACCCACCATAGAATACTTATGCTCTCGAGAGAAGCCACTAGTGAAACCTATGGCCCCCGGGTCTATCTTCATCATATTAATCTCCTACTACTTAGTTATTTCCTTTGCTATTTCCTTTGCCTTTATTTTACTTTGCATCTTTATCATAAAAATACCAAAAATATTATCTTTATCATATCTATCAGATCTCACTCTCGTAAGTGGCCTTATAGGGATTGACAACCCCTATTTGTGTTGGTTGCGAGGATTTATTTGTTTTGTGCAGGTGCGAGGGACTCGCGCGTAGCCTCCTACTGGATTGATACCTTGGTTCTCAAAAACTGAGGGAAATACTTACGCTACTTTGCTGCATCATCCCTTCCTCTTCGGGGAAACCAACGCAGTGCTCAAGAGGTAGCAACGACCCTCTGTGTGGATCTTTGTGGCGGAGCGATAGGGCAGGTTGAGACCACCCAGGTGAGAGGTGGGCCTGGCCCTGGTCGGCGTTCGCATTTACATCAAGATAACACGCTTAACGAGATCTTGGTATTTGATTTAAGTCTGGCCACGGGCCTATACGCACTAACCAACTACACGGGAACAGTTATGGGCACTCAACGTCGTGGTATCAGCCGAAGCCTTCGTGACATTAGCGACTGAGCGGCACGCGCCAGGTTGGACTGGAACGCCTGCTCTTGTATAAGGGAGGGTAGGTTTGCTCGCTGGCCGCATTCGCAATGTGCAGGTGTGCAATGGGCGATGGGCCCAGACCCCTGCACCATAGGATTTAGACCGACGTGCTGACCTCTCTGTTGTTCCTAGGTAGGGCTGCGACGTGTTGATCTTTCAAGGCCGGACATGACCCAGGAAAGTGTGTCCCGACAAAGGGGATCGAGCATGTTGGGAAATGTGGTGCACCCCTGCAGGGAAGTTAATCTATTCGAATAGCCGTGATCTTCGGTAACAGGACGACTTGGAGTTGTACCTTGACCTTATGACAACTAGAACCGGATACTTAATAAAATACACCCTTCCAAGTGCCAGATACAACCGGTGATCGCTCTCTCACAGGGCGACAAGGGGAGGATCATCGGTTATGATTATGCTATGAGATGTTACTTGGTGAACTTACCATCTACTCTCTTCTTCTGCTACAAGATGGAAGTTACCAGAAGCGTAGTCTTCGACAGGACTAGCTATCCCCCTCTTATTCCAGCATTCTGCAGTTCAGTCCACATATGTTACCCCTTTTCCATTTGATACCAATGCATACATATGTAGTGTAGTTCCTTGCTTGCGAGTACTTTGGATGAGTACTCACGGTTGCTTTGCTCCCCCTTTTCCCCCTTACTATACCGATTGCTGCGACCAGACGTTGGAGTCTAGGAGCCAGACACCACTGTCGATGACGACTGCTACTACTCGGGAGGTGCCTACTACTACATGCAGGCCGCTGACGACGACCAGGATTAGTTTAGGAGGATCCCAGGCAAGAGGCCTGCGCCTCTTTCGATCTGTAACCCAGTTTGTGCTAGCCATCTTATGGCAACTTGTTTAACTTATGTCCGTACTCAGATATTGTTGCTTCCGCTGACTCTTGTGTCTTCGAGCATTTGTATTCGAGCCTTCGAGGCCCATGGCTTGTAATATAAAGCTTGTATTATTTTAATTTGTGTTTAGAGTTGTGTTGTGATATCTTCCCGTGAGTCCTTGATCTTGATCGTACACATTTGTGTGTATGATTAGTGTACGGTCAAATCAGGGGCGTCACAAGTTGGTATCAGAGCCGACTGCCTGTAGGAATCCCCCTTCCAAACTCCTTGGCCGAAGTCGAGTCTAGACATTGCAAAACTTTTACTAACATGGCTGTGTGCCTTACGGGCCCACATCGCCATTTGGGTGGTATTAGGATCTTTTACTCCTCGATCTATACTCTGGGACTCTGATCTCTCTTCTATTCGGGTTAAATGATTTTACTAAATATGACTCTAGGTTCTCGTAACTACTTCTCCCGGAGAGCCCCTTATCACAGACGATCGTCTACTGCACCAGAAGATTTTGAAAATGCTCTTCGATCATTCCCGAGACCCTTGTGCCCTCTGCTTTTTAATTGCCTACTACCGATATATCCATATGGGTAACGACATAAACTTGTTGTTCATACAATTACTCTGAGTTTCCCTTGTTGTTACAAGATGCATCGAATTGCTCTCCGACTTTTAAGAATCCCTTGTACCACTGCCTTGTAGCTCCTTGCCGTAGAAATACCCCTACGGATAATTCCTCGCACTTATCGAGTACCCACTCATTCCCAGTTGTTCTTGTGTTCCGCAAAAGACTGAAATAATATTTGATCTTTAGGAAATCCTCAACAGTCTGTTGTTCTTGGAATTCTTGCATACTTGCATTCCGGTTAATTCCATTGGTCTAGAAATTTAATTTTGTCAGGACCCCGATTCCAAGTCACATCGATCTAGCCGGTAACACCTTATATCACTTTGCGGCCTCACGCACGGTATTCCCACGGGTGTCGCCTTACCATGGCCCGGGACCGTTTGCGCCTTTTGGCTCACGTATATGATAGTGTCGCTAGCATCCATATGACAGAGAACCCGGGCCGACATGGCTAGTCGTGAACCCAAAGCGGCACCAACCTATGGGGACAGGCATACATGAATCACATCGAGCATGCCGGTCAGCAGCGTGTGAATTCGGGCTGTAGCACTGGGCTAACAGGACTCCGGGAACCCGGGCTGTAGCAGGCTAGGCAGGACTCCGGATGTCACCGCGTGACATTTCCCCGAGGGGACAGACACAGGAACGAAGTGAAACACATGCCGGCCAGTCAAGTGCCCTGAGTAGTAGTGCTGGGCTAGCAGGACTCCGGTGAACCGGGCTGTAGCGGACTACTATGGCTCATGGAAACACTAGACTACATTTCCCCATAAGAGAGGCTGCCAAGGATAAACAACTAGATTGTCGGATCCCACACATACCAAGCATTTCAATCATACACACAATATGCTCGATATGTGTAAATACAACATGGCATCACAACATAACTCTACGACTCAAGTATTTATTCATTAGGCTCCGAGGAGCCAAGATATTACAAACATGGGTCTCATGACCCAGCAATCATAGCATACAAATCAAAGCACATGCGGAAGCTTAACATGTCTGAGTATAAATATCTACAAATGAAAAAGGCTGAGAAGCCTGACTATCTACCAGATCCTGCCGAGGGCACAAGATCGTAGCTGAGGTATCAAGCTAAACATCGAAGTCCACGCGAAACTACTAGCGAGACTGAAATCTCTCTGCAAAACATAAATTAAGCAAACGTGAGGACAAAAGTACTTAGCAAGACTTACATCAGAACTAGCTACATATGCATCGGTCTCAACAGGGGGTGGTGGAGTTTAACTGCAGCAAGCCAACTTTGACTCGATGGCTATCTTAAACTACAACTGCAAGTAACTCTTTTGAGGTGGCGCACATGAGTCCACATATTCACCATATCAATACACCACTATGGATCCGCTCCCGTCTCCCTACGAGAACGCCATCCATAGCACTCACGCTTATCTTGCACATTTTAGAGTATCCACTTTCACTTATCTATGAACTATTATAGGCAACCCAGAAGTCCTTTACCGCGGACACGGCTATACGAATAGATCATTTATAACCCTGCAGGGGTGTACTTCGTCACACATGTTTCCACCACTTAGCGTCTGCACACGACATGTGCTCGGCAGACTTCAATCGAAAGCCGACGTGGGTGTAGACCACGACCTGACTAACCGCACAAGTCTCTAGTCCAGGTTTATCGCCTATTCGGGTTCCATCCGCAAGGAAATCCGGCCGGGGTGTCCTCAACGGCCCCAAACGATGTGTACAGTGTCCCGAGACGCCAAACGGGCGCCCGGCATACCCGGCCATAGTGTATCTACCGCATCATAGCCCACCCCTAGAGTCAGCGCTACGCACGGCCGCCAACACATAACCTACAAACACCAGAAACTAGTTGCAACTCCTAGACAGAGGACGAGAGGGGTGAATAAGTCGAGCAGGGTCAAATTTCAGGGCCCAATGTGTGGTGGTAGCTGTTTCATGGATCACAAACACAGAACTCAGTTCCTGAGGACGGTTTCAGTGAGACAACCCACCATGTACTCCTACATGGCATCTCACCGCTACCTTTACCAAATCATGTTGACACACTTAGCTCACACATAGTAGGACATGTTCACACACCTCCGATTCATCCCCGATGAACCAGACCTGACACGACTCTATGCAATAGCAGGCATGAAAAACAAGCATGAATGAGTAGTCACATCAGGGCTCAAACAACTCCTACTCATGCTAGTGGGTTTCATCTATTTACTGTGGCAATGACAGGTCATGCAGTGGATAAGGGGTTCAACTACCGCAGGAAGTAACAGATGAATCGTTGTTGTCCTAATGCAGTAAAAGAGAGTAGGAGCGAGAGAGTGGGATTGTATCGGAATGAGCAAGGGGGTTTTGCTTGCCTGTCACTTCTGAAGATAGTAAAGTTCTTCATCGGTGTCATCGAACTCATCGCCAGAAGCACGTCTATCGAGAGGGGACAAATACCGGCAACAAAGAGGAACACAATCTATGCAATGCAACAATTATGATGCATGATAATGTCATGGCAATATGCTGTTGATTGAGCTAATGCAACTAGCAATCATATTAAATGAAGTTGGTTTGAACCAAGGGTTCAAATTCAAACTCCATATGTGTTTATTTAAATGTCAATTATGCAAATTTCCCTGTACATCAACCCTAGGTTGTTCAAACATGCATGTAAATGCCATAAACAGATTCCTTGAATTTTTCTAATAATTTTTCATATATAAATTTATTTCATTTGGAGTTACGGTTGAATTTCTATGATTTTTAGAAGTTTAGATCATTTTCTAGAATTTCCTGATTATTAATAAATCCAGAAAATGTATTACTGCATCAGCATCAGGTCATGCTGACGTCAGCAGGTCAACAGGGGCTGGTCGAGGTCAAACCTGACCTGTGGGTCCCGTCTGTCAGTGTCAATTAAACTAACTAAGTTTAGTTAGCGTTAAACTAATACTAACCTAGTTTAGTTAGTGGCCTGGGGCCCACACGTGAGTGAGTCAGGGGGAAGTCAAACCTAGTCAACCGGGGTCAAACTCACCGGAGTTGACCCGCGACTCGTCGCCGGCGAGGCCAGAGATGGTGGGGGGCCCCGGGATTTGGCCTCCGGCGACCAAATTGACGGCTGAGCCCATCTATGAGGAGCTGGAGCTCGCGCGCATCGACTGGCAGGGTTAGCTTGGGCCGGGGTGGTCTAAGACGTCGGCGGTGGCAACGGCAGTGGCGGCCGGAGTTCAGCCGAGCTCGGGGGCGAGGCTATGGTGGCCGTGGGGTTGCGTGCTTGGCTCCCACGGCACCTACATGGCATGGCGAGCACGTGGGTGAGCTCGGTTGGAGGCTACGGTGACCATGGCCACGGCGGTGAGGAGCTCAGGCGGCGGCGCGATTCGGTCATCGTCGAAACGATGGCTGCGGTGAGAAGATGAGCATGGGAGCAAGGGGAGGAGGTGGAGAAGCTCACAGCTAGGCCGGAGGAGGTCTCAGCGGCTCGGGGAAAGTCCGGTGCAGGCGGAACAACGAAGACAATCTCCGGTGATCCGAGGAGGAAGACGATGGCGGAACGGCGATGCAGAGCTCTCGGTGAGGCGTAGCTCGACGGGGAGGAAGAGGGCGTCGTGGCGGAGCTTCTTGACTCATTGGCAGGGCGAGGGGTGGTCGGTGGCCGTGGTAAATTGCGTCGGCGACGACGAGCTCCGGTCGGGTGTGCTCGGGAGACGGAGAAGAGGGCGAGGGGGAGAGCAGAGAGTGAGGGAGAGGAGCGAGGGGCCACGGGGCATCTCCGTGGCATCGCTAGAAGGCCCGGGGAGGAAGCAGGAGGTGGCCAAGGCGGCGTCGGCGCTTCAGCGAGCTGCTTCATGCGCTGGCGCGGGGAAGAAGACGCCCGTGCCCCTGGTGGGCTGGCTGGGCCAGCTGGGCCGCCAGGTGGCGCCAGGTAAGGAAACTCTCTCTCCCCTTCTATTAGTTTTCTGTTTTCTATTTATTTGATATGTTAGGAATTAGTAATAATACTAACTCATTTCCATAAATCCTGGGATATATTTTGGGCTTTATTTGAAATATTTACGACTGCCCAAAATTGTTTCCAGGATTATTTGAGCATTTAAAATATTAATATTGATTAAATGCCCAAATTCAAATACCTAGTGATTTAATTCAAAGCCCAAATGTGTCCAGCAAAAATGCAAATCATCTTGGGTAGATGCTTCCACCTTAAACCAGAGATGATGAACATTTTTAAAAGGCATTTTGAGTTCATTGAAAATATTTTTATTTGAAACTATTTGAATTGCATTTGTGCTAGGGCTTGACCATCCCCATTTCAAAGTTTCATAAAACTTAAACATGATGACATGATGATCATGCAAGGTCAAGCGAAGGCTAAGGCTAGGGCTGTGATAACTCACCCCTACTAAACAAGAATCTCGTCGCGAGATTCAAGCCATGAGGTAAGAAGACAGAGGGACACAAGCTAACACAATCTTCATGATCCAGACGTCTTTCTCGAGGATGTTGATTCGTTGCATCACCTTGATCTCGACGTCTTTCTTTGAGAACTACATCCAACATGACAACGAGTAGAAAGGGAGAATTTAAGAAGAATCGACCTTCCTGAGATTCGAGCAACTTAGGATCATCTTAATGATCACAAGATCAACTCATGGAATGAGACATAGTAACATCTCTCGAGCTGAGACACGAAGCATACACCTAAAGGGGTGGAGTGAAACGGTTGGCGAAGGTTCACTAAGTAGGCAACCATTCCATACTCGAATAAGATGGAGCATGAATTTCAAAGTAGCAAGGAGATATTTGCCATGATTTCGTAACGTGATACCTCGGGGAAGGTGACTCGTAGAATTATTCCCTTAAGTGGCAAAAAGAATTACTTTTGATTCGGAGATCATTGAAACTCTTTATACCAGCTTAAGGCAAATCACAATCGATCATTTGAAGGAGTTTGAAGGAATGACATACTTGGACTAGAATGAATGATGTGGACTACCTTGTTGAAGACAACGCAATGGATGACTTTTGCTTATCATCGAAAATGGATGGGACCCATGGTAGGATGGCACAACGGCGGTGCAAGATGGGAATATAAGGCAAATGCTGGGAATGATTCTAGTAACTGGGAAGAAACCCAACAGTAGAGAGTGAGCCCACTGTTTGGAAATGTTATAACATAACCGAGGAAACCGAGTGCACAAGGATCCCTAAGGAGCAACTTCTGGAATGAGTCGCACGAAATCCTCATGGAGGAAAATAGTCAAATAGCTCAATCAAGATACTACAATGATAGATCTTCTGGCTAGCTGTGTCGGTCAGAACATCAACCCTGCCGGGACCTACATCATAGGTCTTGGAAAAGTTTCAACCATCATATCTGCTGGAGATTCATATCCGGTTGATAATGGGATAAGACTCATCAAGACTAGAAAGAGAAATGAAGGTCTGCAACACAAATCGACGAGATGACATTGCGAGATTCTCGGGGAGTGAACCACGATAGCAAGCTCCAAAATATGAGCTGGTTCTGCTACACACATGTGAACACACTGTCCTAGAAAAGCATGACCACATGGTAGTCTTATAATAAACACTACCGAGTTCAGATGGGGAACCATCATCAAGGATATCGAAGTCCTTGTACAAGTCTTGCTCTTGAGAAGGAACTTCCTCTCCTTGAACAAACCAATCAGTGGCTTGGTGTGCTAGGAACACATATGGAGTGGAGGTAATTAGTCTACCAAACCATAGAATACTTCGCACGTATGCATGACTGATTTGGGATGATTCCAAGGGAAACAAAACAAACCTTTCTCAAATTCATGGCGGCAACTTACACCAAATGCACGTGAACCGGAGAAAGTCACTTCTTTCATCCAACATATGCTTCATGAACGGGACACAAAGGCATTGCTTACAAGTTTTCAACACTAGGTTGATGTTCAACATGAATCATGGGGGAGACAAAATGCTGCTGATGAGCTCAACAGCAACTCATAGGAATTTCCATATCACTGGACTTTCACCATCATGTGAACACGGTGATAGCATTGGTCAGACCAAAGGATGTAATGGTGTATGCTCGAGGGATCAACCACGAGTAAGACAACATTACGAACATCGTTGGTTCTGATTTTACTTGACGATAACCCATACTCAAGTCAAAGTTTTGACAAGACAAGAGATCCAACAACTGATCACGAGGACCAATTGGTGAAGATATCATCTTTGTTCAACACACACACAAACACAATGATATCCCTTAACATGAACTAAGTCAGACAAGATTTTATCTTCCAACACTCCAAGTTGTTGTTTAGCTCAACCAACTAGCTCAGGGATATCCAACACGGATTCTTGGAGAATGGGTGGTTTGGAGAAAAACCAACATGATCACGAACTCAACATAGCAGTCAGATGACAACCTGGTAATACTTCCGAGAGGATATTCGGAACATCACGAACCACCGATATGTTACTAAGCTCGAGAACAATCTTGCTTTTTAGGGCAAGACGATATGATCAAATGAGCGAGGATTTGACAAAATCCAAACTCATCAATCGAAGAGTGCACCAGAAACAAGGACTAGGTAGCACAATCTATCTTAGAACGATGATTCAATAACCAACATGCTAAGAATGAGATTATTGTCCTTTAACTACCAAGCAACGGAGTTGCTAGGAGTATAGATTTCACGCATCATGATTCACTTGTCGGATAACATGGGGACCAAGGAATGAACAATGATGGCAAGAAGTATCACTATATCAAGAGTTCATAGGATGGTGTGCAATTTCCATGACATTCTTGACATAAAGATGGTAATACCCCAAGATAGAACAGAATCAAAAGCTGGATTGGCATTTGATTTGCAGATTACAGCTGCTTTGACCCAGTCCTGGATATGGATGAGGTACCGAAGTCTGTTTTCTCCTAGTCATTCTGGAATAGAATGGCTTGACGAACTACAAGAGTAATAGACATCGATAACACGAGTGCACGACTACTCCTGACTACAAATTGATAGACGGAGGTCAAAAAAACAACTAATGAGGGACAACTCAAAGAACATATGATTTTCTGAGTTGTGGATGCATGGATTAGTATGTCGAGCAAGCTCAACATTTCTTCCGGATAACCCATGCAGAAAGGTAGAACTGGCAGATTCACAATGTAGATTGAAGAACTCATCAAGAGCACTCTGATTGTGATCTTTTGATCCAACAGACTTCTGCCATAAGTGGTTCATAGTATTTGGAAGAAGGAAATACCACGGACCTCGAGGGCTAGTGCAAAGGTTACTAATAACCTAAAGGAACGAGCAAACACTATCAACATGAAGTAGGTAGGGTGAATCTCGGGTTCAAAAACCCGAAAATAGAATGCCTACTACTAGATGGCATCACGGGATGCTTTCGAGAATGGTGGCCAGAACCATCACACTGGGGATGCAAAGCATTGCTAGATTACTAAGTGGTCCTCTAAGACACCTAGGGTCATAACACTAACTCCAACATACATGTCAAGGCAACGGAGTACCTCAACAGATCGATTAGTGTGGTTGAACTGGCCCAAAGGGACATCGAAAACGGAAGGAAGGGATTTGCAAATGCATCAGACTATTTAGAAACCTGGGATGACTCGGACAACATAACGGCTGTAAATGCTCAAAATGATTTGAGATATCCTGCAAAATGGTGGCATAACCACTCAACAACACAATATCAAGGTTCTGAGATCAACTGTCAACATACGGAAGTAGTAGGAACGGAACTGAGGCTTGAAACTATCAATTCTATAAGTCTATGGATTAGTAGCACGTCATTCTGATAGATAGATGAGAAGGCCTAATTCTTAATCCCCGTAGAATAGAAGAGGTTGACTCAAATCAGAAGGGCATAGGGTAAAGGAGTAAAAAGAGCCTTACGTTCCCTTCCACAATCAATTCCCTTACATAACTAAAGCATTTCTAGACTCGACTTCGACCAGTTTGGCTTGGTAATCCTACAGGCAGTCAGGCTCTGATACCAACGCTGTCAGGACCCTGATTCCAAGTCACATCGATCTAGCCGGTAACACCTTATATCACTTTGCGGCCTCACACATGGTATTCCCACGGGTGTCGCCTTACCATGGCCCGGGACCATTTGCGCCTTTTGGCTCACGTATATGATAGTGTCGCTAGCATCCATATGACAGAGAACCCGGGCTGACATGGCTAGTCGTGAACCCAAAGCGGCACCAACCTATGGGGACAGGCATACATGAATCACATCGAGCATGTTGGTCAGCAGCGTGTGAATCCAGGCTGTAGCACTGGGCTAACAGGACTTCGGGAACCCGGGCTGTAGCAGGCTAGGCAGGACTCTGGATGTCACCGCGTGACATTTCCCTGAAGGGACAGACACAGGAACTAAGTGAAACACATGCCGGCCAGTCAAGTGCCCTGAGCAGTAGTGCTAGGCTAGCAGGACTCTGGTGAACCGGGCCGTAGTGGACTACTATGGCTCATGGAAACACTAGACTACATTTCCCCATAAGAGAGGCTGCCAAGGATAAACAACTAGATTGTCGGATCCCACACATACCAAGCATTTCAATCATACACACAATATGCTCGATATGTGTAAATACAACATGGCATCACAACATAACTCTACGACTCAAGTATTTATTCATTAGGCTCCGAGGAGCCAAGATATTACAAACATGTGTCTCATGACCCAACAATCATAGCATACAAATCAAAGCACATGCGGAAGCTTAACATGTCTGAGTACAAACATCTACAAATGAAAAAGGCTGAGAAGCCTGACTATCTACCAGATCCTGTCGAGGGCACAAGATCATAGCTGACGTATCAAGCTAAACGTCGAAGTCCACATGAAACTACTAGCGAGACTGAAATCTCTCTGCAAAACATAAATTAAGCAAACGTGAGTACAAAAGTACTCAACAAGACTTAAATCAGAACTAGCTACATATGCATCGGTATCAACAGGGGGTGGTGGAGTTTAACTGCAGCAAGCCAGCTTTGACTTGGTGGCTATCTTAAACTACGACTACAAGTAACTCTTTTGAGGTGGCACACACGAGTCCACATATTCACCATATCAATACACCACTATGGATCCGCTCCCGTCTCCCTATGAGAAGGCCATCCATAGCACTCACGCTTATCTTGCACATTTTAGAGTATCCACTTTCACTTATCTATGAACTGTTATAGGCAACCCAGAAGTCCTTTACCGCGGACACGGCTATTCGAATAGATCATTTATAACCCTGCAGGGGTGTACTTCGTCACACATGTTTCCACCACTTAGCGTCTGCACACGACATGTGCTCGGCAGACTTCAAGCGAAAGCCGACGTGGGTGTAGACCACGACCTGACTAACCGCACAAGTCTCTAGTCCAGGTTTATCACCTATTCGGGTTCCATCCGCAAGGAAATCCGGCCGGGGTGTCCTCAACGGCCCCAAACGATGTGTACAGGGTCCCGAGACGCCAAACGGGCGCCCGACATACCCGGCCACAGTGTATCTACCGCATCATAGCCCACCCCTAGGGTCAGCACTATGCACGGCCGCCAACACATAACCTACAAACACCAGAAACTAGTTGCAACTCCTGGACAAAGGACGAGAGGGGTCAATAAGTCGAGCAGGGTCATATTTCAGGGCCCAATGTGTGGTAGTAGCTGTTTCATGGATCACAAACACAGAACTCAGTTCCTGAGGATGGTTTCAGTGAGACAACCCACCATGTACTCCTACATGGCCTCTCACCGCTACCTTTACCAAATCGTGTTGACACACTTAGCTCACACACAGTAGGACATGTTCACACACCTCCGATTCATCCCCGATGAACCAGACCTGACATGACTCTATGCAATAGCAGGCATGAAAAACAAGCATGAATGAGTAGGCACATCAGGGCTCAAACAACTCCTACTCATGCTAGTGGGTTTCATCCATTTACCGTGGCAATGATAGGTCATGCAGAGGATAAGGGGTTCAACTACCGCAGGAAGTAATAGATGAATCATTGTTGTCCTAATGCAGTAAAAGAGAGCAGGAGTGAGAGAGTGGGATTGTATCGGAATGAGCAAGGGGGTTTTGCTTGCCTGGCACTTCTGAAGATAGTAAAGTTCTTCATCGGTGTCATCGAACTCATCGTCGGAACCACGTCTATCGAGAGGGGACAAATACCGACAAGCAAAGAGGAACACAATCAATGCAATTCAACAATTATGATGCATGATAATGTCATGGCAATATGCTGTTGATTGAGCTAATGCAACTAGCAATCATATTAAATGAAGTTGGTTTGAACCAAGGGTTCAAATTCAAACTCCATATGTGTTTATTTAAATGTCAATTATGAAAATTTCCCTATACAGCAACCCTAGGTTGTTCAAACATGCATGCAAATGCCATAAACAGATTCCTTGAATTTTTCTGATAATTTTTCATATATAATTTATTTCATTTGGAGTTATGGTTGAATTTCTATGATTTTTAGAAGTTTTGAACATTTTCTGGAATTTCTTGATTATTAATAAATCCAGAAAATGTATTACTGCGTCAGCATTAGGTCATGCTGACGTCAGCAGGTCAACAGGGGCTGGCCCAGGTCAAACCTGACCTGTGGGTCCCGTCTGTCAGTGTCAATTAAACTAACTAAGTTTAGTTAGCGTTAAACTAATACTAACCTAGTTTAGTTAGTGGCCTGGGGCCCACACGTCAGTGAGTCAGGGGGAAGTCAAACCTAGTCAACCGCGGTCAAACTCATCGGAGTTGACCCGCGGCTCGTCGCCGGCGAGGCCAGAGATGGTGGAGGGGCCCGGGATTTGGCCTTCGGCGACCAAATCGACGGCTGAGCCCATCTATGAGGAGCTAGAGCTCGCGCGCATCGACTGGCAGGGTTAGCTTGGGTTGGGGTGGTCTGAGACGTCGGCGGTGGCAACGGCAGTGGCGGCCGGAGTTCAGCCGAGCTCGGGAGCGAGGATATGGTGGCAGTGGGGTTGCGTGCTTGGCTCCCATGGCACCTACATGGCATGGCGAGCACGTGGGTGAGCTCAGTTGGAGGCTACGGTGACCATGGCCACGGCGGTGAGGAGCTCAGGCGGCGGCGCGATTCGGTCATCGTTGAAATGATGGCTGCGGTGAGAAGCTGAGCACGGGAGCAAGGGGAGGAGGTGGAGAAGCTCACAGCGAGGCCGGAGGAGGTCTCAGCGGCTCGAGGAAAGTCTGGTGCAGGCGGAACAGCGAAGAAAATCTCCGGCGATCCGAGGAGGAAGACGATGGCGGAACGGCGATGCAGAGCTCCCGGTGAGGCGTTGCTCGACGGGGAGGAAGAGGGCGTCGTGGCGGAGCTTCTTGACTCATCGGCAGGGCGAGGGGTGGTCGGTGGCCGTGGTAAATTGCGTCGGCGACGACGAGCTCCGCTCGGGTGTGCTCGGGAGAGGGAGCAGAGGGCGAGGGGGAGAGCAGAGAGTGAGGGAGAGGAGCGAGGGGCCACGGGGCGTCTCCGTGGCGTCGCTAGAAGGCCCGGGGAGGAAGAAGGAGGTGGCCAAGGCGGCATCGGCGCGCTCCAGCGAGCTGCTTCGTGCGCTGGCGCGGGGAAGAAGACGCCCGTGCCCCTGGTGGGCTGGCTCGGCCAGCTGAGCCGCCAGGTGGCGGCAGGTAAGGAAACTCTCTCTCTCCTTCTATTAGTTTTCTGTTTTCTATTTATTTGATATGTTAGGAATTAGTAATAATACTAACTCATTTACATAAATCCTGGGATATATTTTGGGCTTTATTTGAAATATTTACGACTGCCCAAAATTATTTCCAGGATTATTCGAGCATTTAAAATATTTATATTGATTAAATGCCCAAATTCAAATACCTAGTGATTTAATTCAAAGCCCAAATGTGTCCAGCAAAAATGCAAATCATCTTGGGTAGATGCTTCCACCTTAAACCAGAGATGATGAACATTTTTAAAAGGCATTTTGAGTTCATTGAAAATATTTTTATTTGAAACTATTTGAATTGCATTTGTGCTAGGGCTTGACCATCCCCATTTCAGAGTTTCATAAAACTTAAACATGATGACATGATGATCATGCAAGGTCAAGCAAAGGCTAAGGCTAGGGCTGTGACAAATTTAAAAACCTTTGTGATTGTCATTCTGATCCTTTTGATTCAACATGTGTGTGAATGCACACAATCATCCGTTGTTCCCTGGAATTTATCCTTTCGATTCAGACATCATTTCAGACATGAGCTGGATCTCGACCACTCAAATTGCCATTGATTGTACCCCTAAGGCTATTCAACTTATCCATCCCTAATCAGAGCATTGCTTCTAATCCCTTGTCTTGGAATTCATAATTCCTTTGCATTTGAGCTTTGAGTTAGTCAGTTGTTTCTATAATCTGATGCACATGCATTCCTTCTTCCTTTGATAGAGTACCGATACTCACATCAGCTCCTTTGTAGACCACTAGACCTCTTGTTGTATTATTATCTGACAGTGTCCTTCATATTCTAGTAACCTTGTGAGCCTTTCCACGGATATATAAAGCCTTTGGTAAATTGTATCCTCTGCTTTCTCAACCATGCTCTGTTTTCGAGCTGGTGGTATTTACTATTGAAGCTTGTGGTATATGTTTCCATGATACCCTAACGGGTTGAACCTATGCCTTCCTTATTATGTGTGAACTCGAAGGTTTTCACGAGTCATACTCTTCTATTATTTTGCTAGATAAAATTTGTACACTACAGCTTCATCAAAAGCAAGAAGTAAAATGAAAGGTTATGCATGGAAGAAGTGGGAGTCGACCTTGAGCCTTTGCGTTCATGCCCATGGACCCAATGTGAAACTTATCATCGAAGCTTCTTGTAAAGGATAATAATCCCCTTGTTATAAGTTCATCCTGTATCTATGTTTGGTCATTTGCAATCATGGTTCCGACCATATTTTCTCATTAATACCATTTATCGGACAAGTTGAAGTACTTGTCTTGTGCAGATCATTGCACCTGTCCAACCTTTACTTTGATCTACCGTCGAGTATTACACTATGATATCTTGACAATGTCATGGAACTGCATAACTTCCTATGGGTTCTTCATCAACTGTTATTTCTCACTGATTCCAATTTTTCTAGGTTCTGGGTTGTCATCAACCGAGAACACCGATATGTGAACCGATTCCGCATTCCGGTTCGATAACCCTAATTAATTTTCGTTGCTTATGAGTTTAATAATCCTCCACGTCATTCATAGCCTGATCGGCTATACCATTATTGGGCCAATTTTTAACTGTGCTACCTGGTCCTTATCCCCGGAGCACCACTTCCCACGATGAGCTAAGCTTATGTTGATTTTCCTCGTCATATCATTTCGCCTTGAACAACAAGCTTGATTTCGAGTTTGTGTCATACTTGTGGTTCCAATAATTTTTTGCTTCATCATTCCGTTGACGTGATGTCATCGTCGATCGGTTACATCTTCTTGGAACCTCTCGACAACTGTGTTGTGATCATCATCAACATTCCGAGGTCTTCCGAGATATCGATCGAATTCATGGTGATAAATACCATCCTTGACCCTTGATGAATTGTGTTATCATTGACAACATCCTTGTCTTACCTCAACACAAATGTGTTCATGTTTTGGATTGAATCTTGAGTCCCTTGCTATCCAGCATATGTTCTTCTTTACCTTGGAGTATTACCATCTTTTATGTCAAGAATGTTGTGAGAATTGCTCCACCTCTTAGGAATTCTTGGTATAGTGATACTTCTCACCATCACCATTCTTTCTTGTGTTGTTTCTAACCGGGATATCAACAGGTGAACGGTGCTGTTTGGATTCTGCCCTTCTATCAACCCTATTGCTTTGGAGTTAATGGTCAACATTACATCCTTAGGCCATTGATTATTGAATCACCATTCTAACATGGATCGTACTACCTAAGCCCATATTTCGGGTGCACCTTTCAGCCAATGTTTAATTGTGTATGTTTTTCCTCTAACACACATCATTATATTATTTGATCCGACACATGTTATCCCCTTGTTCACATAAGTGTGGAAATCCATCTTTTGAAAGTCTCAATGAATTGTCGCTGAGTCAATCAGCCACCCCTCACCCCTCCTTCATTTAATGATGAACTCTTGTTTTGGAACTCGCTTCCGTAGTTCAGTTCCCGAGGATCATACAATGTCATCTCGTCAATTTGTGTTGCACCTTTTCTTCTCATGCATCTTAAGTCTGAGGTATCCTGACACCAATCAGATCTGAATCTCGGTCAGATATGATGGTTGGAACATACTTACAGGAGTTATAACATCTTTATATGACCCGGTAAGGTGATATCGTGCCTAGCACACATGGCCGGAGGACCTATTGCTACCGTTTCCTTTTTAGCAAGGCTATCCTTTCTTCCATGAGGAAATTGTAAGACTTATTCTACAAGCCATTCCTGATGGATCCTTTGTGTTTCTAAAGCATGATCTTCACCTGAATACCATGCCAATGCTATCTCGAAGCATGTCTATGATACTCCAATTTTCAACAAGAACATTTGAAGCCCAATGCTAAATGTTTCCTGCTCAATTATCCAAACACCGTTGTATGGGTAATGTCATTAAATTTCTCTCCCCTAAGTAAAGAGTTTTCTACATTATATCCTGTCATGGATATCATGCTCTGCTTGTCCTTGGGAAGGATATACCCTTGAAATATGTGTTTAAACACATTTTCCTTTCCATTGTTCTTATTAATATGATAATCATATCTTCCTTTCCATTGGTTGGTTTAACGTTGCTTGCGATCTATAAGATCTAAGTAGTAATATTCTCCTGCTTATGTAAACACCTCGGTTTACAACTTTGTCAGTGTGACCCTGTTACTATTGCCGACGACATCCTGGTAACCCCCGATGGACGAGAACTTTGCCTATTGGTCCGCCTCGTTCAACGAGCATGAAAATGGTTCTCTTCGTCCCTCGCCTTTGGTACCAATGTTGTTGCCAACATAACTGACAGGCTATCATCTGCCATGCCTTGCTACCATGACCGTGCAATATGTCGGCGTCCTTCCTAATTTTGAACCACATGGTGGGCCCATAACCCATAGTTCCACAGGATCGAAACCTGACTCTCCTGTAATCCCGGTTTCCAAGGTTATTCCTCGCGCTTGACTCCGTATGCATCCACAGGTCACCTTCCCAGAGATGACCTATTCTAGTATCAGACGCAATACTTATTTGCGTTGCCCTGAAACCTTTTCATCTTCTGACTAGGCATTGAATGATTGCCTGGTTGCTTGAAACTTCTTATTGTACCTTCGAACTTTACTCTCGATGTGTTTTATTTGTTAAACTCGAGAGGTACTCGTATGCTCATTCATGTGTTAATCCCAGATTATTACCCTTATAGCATTCTGTCGTTGCCGATCAGCCCCGTTACCTATTCGTAAGAACGATGGAACCCCCGAAGAAAGGATGAAGACTTCATAATGATGACCTGAAGTAGTGGAATGAAGACATCAATGTAATGGATTGACCTCTTCGAGAAAATCAACCAAGACCGAGGAGATCCGTTAGAATTTCATAACCAGACTTTCACCCCTTACTCCATCTCTTAAAATCTTGGGACGAGATTTCTTGTAGTAGAGGAGAATTGCGACGCCCGGATAATTAGGCTACAGTAAAACTCCGCTAATGATGCCATGACACCTTTGTTACTGTTGCAAATCACGTGTTTGGTCGAAACGTTTCAAATTCAAAAATTAAATATTGTCACACATCAAAACTTTTCAAACAATAAAATAAAAATGTTCGGGATGTGCAAATTAATGCCTAGGAAATTATAGTGCAGAAAGCACTTATTTAGAAAATGCCTAAACATTTTAAGATGAATTAAAATAGAAAAAAATGAAAAAAAAAATAAAAATAGAAAAAAAACAAAACTAACTAAAAAGAAAAAAAGGACCCCCTGTGCTGGGCCGTGGCCTAGCTGGCCACCTGGCCAGGCCCAACCGGCCCAGTAGCCAACCGGCCCAGCCACCCCGTATAACCCCCCAGCCCCCGACCTAACCTAGACTGCCCCGAACCCACCCTCTCCCTACAGCGCCGCCAGGGGAGAGCCCCACGCTCGAC
>NC_041392.1:313525282-313542045 GCF_002162155.2 Triticum dicoccoides | reverse complement strand
TCGATCTGGACGCCCACCCGCACCCAGGGCGCCCGTCGCCATCACAGTAGCTGCCTCACCTCGCCCCCGACACCCGTCCGTGCGCCGCCTCATCGCCTCCACCCCTGAACTGCAACTGGGGCTCAACCTCGACGCCACTACCTCCGCTCGGAGGCCCCTCGCCGGAACCACGACACCACCGGACTGCCTCGCCTCCTTCTCTCCGTGCTGGACCGCGCTCGTCTTCCTCGAGCTCCACCCGTGCTCCATCCATGGCTGCCCCGAACCCCCCGCCGCACGTCGTCGCCGTCGGGCTGCTCACCGCTGGCCTCCCCGAGTCTCCCCTGCAACGAGGGTGAGGAACCCCACCGGCCTCCTCCTCCCTCTACTGTTGCGCTCACCGTTGTCGCGCCGCCTGCACCTCGACCATGCCCGACGGGTGTGCCCGCGTACTGCCGCCTTCCCCGGCGCGCGCTCACCATGCTCCCAGGGAGTGCCTCGCCCGCGCCTGACTCTGGCTGCGGCCGGCCCTGCTCCACATCCCCGCGCGGCTGCCATCGCCGGCGTCCGCCGCCTTCCCGCACCATGGCCTCCTCTCCGTCCGCCGCCTCCCCGCACCGTGGCCTCCTCTCCGGCCGCCGCGCCTGCCTGCGCCTGCCCACGCTGCCACGTGCTCCTGTGCCCGACGCCCAGCGCCCGCGACCGCACCCTGGGGCTCTGCCCCGTTTCGCCCGTGAGCCCGTTTTGGCCTCTGTGCTTATGGCATGTGGGGTCCGTCCCTGTAATGGTATAGAAAAACAAAAAGAGGGTTAAACAAAAGAAGTGAGAATAATAATTAAAATTAGTTAATTAACTTAATTAATCATGTTAATTAACCCAATTAACTTATTAACTAATTAAACTGTTAATTAGTGTTAGTCAATGACAACTGGGACCCACGTGCTAGTTTGACCAGTCAAACAGATTGTTGATTGATGACATCATGCTGATGTCATGCCTACACAATAATGTATTTTATCTATTTAAATTAATTTTGTTAATTCTGAAAATGAATTAAAACTTTGGAAATTAATAGAAACTAATCCGTAGCTTGGATGGAAAAACTTTGTACATGAATGTTGCTCAGAACGACGAGACGAATCTGAATAAGCGGTCGATTCGTCCGCCACACGTCCCTAGCTTAGCGAACATGCAACAATCCCCCTCCATTTCATCTGTCCGAAAATGCCAAACACCGGGAACACTTTCCCGGATGTTTTCCCTCTTGCCAGTAGCACCTAGTACTGCGTTAGGTCACCTCTAGCACCGCGTATTGTCACGTTATGCTTTGATTGCTCTGTTATCTATTGTGTTCCGTCTTCATTACTTCTTTCCGGTAGACCTCGAGACCGCCGCCGATACACCCGTGATCGTCTACAATGACGATGACCCCTCCTTTTTGCCAGAGCAACCAGGCAAGGCCCCCCTTTGATCACCAGATATCGCCTACTCTTCTCTCTACTTCTTGCATTAGAGTCGTGTAGCATGTTACTGCTTTCCATTAATCCTATTCTGATGCATAGCCTGTCATTGTTGCTACAATTGTTGATACCTTACCTGCAATCCTAAATGCTTAGTATAGGATGCTAGTTTATTATCAGTGGCCCTACATTCTTGTCCGTCTGTCGTGCTATATACTATCGGGCCGTGATCACTAGGGAGGTGATCACGGGTATATATTATATATCTTATACATGATACATGTGATGACTAAAGACGAGTCGGCTCGTAGAGTACCCGCGAGTGATTCACGTATTGGGGGTTGAAAGGGCCTTTGTCCCGACGACCCTCTATGTGGATCTTTGTGGCGGAGCGATAGGGCAGGTTGAGACCACCCAGGTGAGAGGTGGGCCTGGCCCTGGTCGGCGATCGCGTTTACATCAAGATACCATGCTTAACGAGATCTTGGTATTTGATCTGAGTCTAGCTACTGGCCTATATGCACTAACCAACTACGCGGGAACAGTTATGGGCACTCGACGTCGTGGTATCAGCCGAAGCCTTCGTGATGTCAACGACTGAGCGGCGCGCGCTGGGTTGGACTGGAATGCCTGCTCTTGTATAAGGGAGGCTAGGTTTGCTCGCCGGCCGCGTTCGCAATGTGCAGGTGTGCAATGGGCGATGGGCCCAAACCCCTGCGCCATAGGATTTAGACTAGCATGCTGACATCTCTGTTGTGCCTAGGTAGGGCTGCAACGTGTTGATCTTTTGAGGCCGGTCATGACCCAGGAAAGTGTGTCCGGACAAAGGGGATCGAGCGTGTTGGGAAATGTTGTGCACCCTGCAGGGAAGTTAATCTATTCGAATAGCCGTAATCTTCAGTAACAGGATGACTTGGAGTTGTACCTTGACCTTATGACAACTAGAACCGGATACTTAATAAAATACACCCTTCCAAGTGCCAGATACAATCGGTGATCGCTCTCTCACAGGGCGACGAGGGGAGGACCATCAGTTAGGATTATGCTATGCGATGTTACTTGGTGAAGTTACCATCTACTCTCTTCTTCTGCTGCAAGATGGAGGTTACTAGAAGCGTAGTCTTCGACATGACTAGCTATCCCCCTCTTATTCTGGCATTCTGCAGTTCAGTCCACATATGTTACCCCTTTTCCATTTGATACCAATGCATACATATGTAGTGTAGTTCCTTGCTTGCGAGTACTTAGGATGAGTACTCACGGTTGCTTTGCTCCCCCTTTCCCCCTTACTATGCCCGATTGTTGCAACTAGACATTGGAGTCCAGGAGCCAGACGCCACTGTCGATGACGACTGCTACTACTCGGGAGGTGCCTACTACTACGTGCAGGACGCTGACGACGACCAGGAGTAGTTTAGGAGGATCCCAGGCAGGAGGCCTGCGCCTCTTTCAATCTGTAACCCGGTTTGCACTAGCCATCTTATGGCAACATGTTTAACTTATGTCTGTACTCAGATATTGTTGCTTTCGCTGACTCTTGTGTCTTCGAGCATTTGTATTCGAGCCTTCGAGGCCCCTGGCTTATAATATAAAGCTTGTATTATTTTAATTTGTGTCTAGAGTTGTGCTGTGATATCTTCCCGTGAGTCCTTGATCTTGATCGCACACATTTGCGTGTACGATTAGTGTATGGTCAAATTGGGGGCGTCACAAACCCGGTGATGAGTGTACACATTCACAAGTTCCCACTCACAGTTATACCCAATATAAACAACCCAATCTCCATTTGCGCCTGCCCAAGCCTTACCCTCAAGCGATGGCATCTTAACATCACACATATCATTATCAAGCGGCATCAACTTGCACAAGGCGACGCTTCCGTCGTCCCCATGCCAGCGACCAACGTCATGGCAAAGAAGATAGGGGAGATCAAACCGCTCGTTAACCCTTGGGTTCTTTGCAATGATGTTATTTGTTGAGTCGAGAATGGACTTGAATGAACCTGCCGTGCTAGCCGAGGTGATGACGTCGCACCGATCAATGAGTTCCTCCACCACGTCATCTTTCAGATCGGGGCAAGACTAACAGGGTCGTTTCCGGCCTGTTCCCTCCATGGTGAAGATGATCGAACAATGGCAGAAGGAAGGGTGAGGGCAAATGGAGGGAGGAAGAGCGTGCGACAGCAGTTCCAAATCAAGAGGGAAAGGCGAAGAGGCAGTGGATGGTTACACTACAAAAAAAGACACTTCTGTGATGATACGTGTTTGTCACAGTAGGTCACATCTTCTGTCATCCATGTACATCCATGACAAATTTATGACAGAATGAAGATAGTCATACCTGTGCTGTCGTAGAAGTGTTCCATGACATTACCAAAATTATCATCACAGAAGTGTGCACTTCCATGACGATAAATCATGCGTCATAAAAGTGCTTTTATCAAGGGTGATCGACACATGGCATCCACCATAACGGGACGCCGTTAAGCTATCGGGTACGGTTTTGGATCTGATAACCCGTTAATAGCCCAGGCCAATAGGAATTTTCCACATGTAAAATTCTCATTGGATGGAGGAAACACGTGTTGGCTCACCATTCGGACAGATGTCATCCACTCATTGGACATGAGGCGCCTATGATACATCAACGTGTGGCACAGCCCAACAGAGGCCCATTCTGGTGAAAATGCTGGCCCCTTTGACTTGGTCAAAAGGTAATGGGCCGGCCCATGGAAAGCCTGTTAACGGCCTGTTCGTATATAGCCCATTTATGGCCCGCTTACTACCGGCCCGTTACGGCCTATGAGAAGCCTAGTAGCTTCATCTGGGCCGTCTAATATGATTCCAGCCCGTTGTAACTTCCGCCCCATGTATGGCCCATGAAGTCTTCGGCCCATATGAGGCCCTCTGTAACTCTCGGCCCATTAAAGGCCCGAGATGAAACTGGCCCATAATGTACAGTGTATCGCTTTATACCCATTAATGGCCCATTATTCCGTCGGCCATTTCCAGCCCATGTAAAATTTCAGCCTTCTAAGGGCCCATGTCGGTGTCAAAACCGGCGGATCTCGGGTAGGGGGTCCCGAACTGTGCGTCCAAGGTCGATGGTAACAGGAGATAGGGGACACGATGTTTACCCAGGTTCGGGCCCTCTCTATGGAGGTAATACCCTACTTCCTGCTTGATTATTCTTGATGATATGAGTATTACAAGAGTAGATCTACCACGAGATCAGAGAGGCTAAACCCTAGAAGCTAGCCTATGGTATGATTGTATGTTGTCCTACGGACTAAAACCCTCCAGTTTATATAGACACCGGAGGAAGCTAGGGTTACACAAGGTCGGTTACAAAGGAGGAGATATCCATATCCGTACTGCCTATCTTGCCTTCCAAGCCAAGTAGAGTCCCATCCGGACACGGGACGAAGTCTTCAATCTCGTATCTTCACAGTCCAATAGTCCGGCTGTCCAGAGACCCCCTAATCCAGGACTCCCTTAGTAGCCCCTGAACCAGGCTTCAATGACGATGAGTCTGTCGCGCAGTGTTGTCTTCGGCATTGCAAGGCGGGTCCCTCCCTGAATACACCATGGAAGAGTTTGAATACAAGGATAGTGTCCGACCCTGCAAAATAATTCTCACACACCACCGTAGAGAGAATAATATTTCCACAAATCTAATCTGCTGACACGTTTTGATAGCATGACATCACGCCACGGCCCGGTCATTATTTGAACTGTTTTTTTAACCAGCCCCGCACATAACGCGAGGAGGTTTCTTGACACGTCTTGTCAAAGCAGAGATCGTGTTCCCCTTATCATGGGATTCTGATCAATACAAACGTGGGTAACCCAACCGTGCATGTTGGTATGACTCCTAGATCTTAGGTAAGTCTCAAACAGCCATGAGGGGGACGCCTGATATTCACCCTCTTTATAAAGGGACAAGGCTTTTTCTTTTCCCCCTCCCACGCTCAATCGAATCCTTCCCCTGCCTCGAGTTCTAACACCCAAAAGCTTAGGTCAGGCGCTTCGGACCTTCAATCATGTCCGGATCCAGCCTTCAAGGCTGATGGATGCCTTCCTCCGTCACAGAGGAGGACATCAAGAAGTTGAGGGAGGCCAGATATCTGACCGCCAAAATTTCGCATAGGCTGCCTGCCCGAGGGCAGGTCGTCCCTACTCCCGAACCCAACGAGAGCATCGTGTTCGTCTCCCACTTCCTCCGAGGACTAGGCCTCGCTCTGGATCCCTTTGTTAGGGGTCTTATGTTCTATTATGGGCTGGATTTTCACGATCTGGCCCCGGATTCCCTTCTTCACATCTCATCATTTATTGTTGTATGCGAGGCCTTCCTCCGCATTACCCCTCACTTTGGCCTATGGCTCAAGACCTTCGATGTGAAGCCGAAGACGGTCGAGGGGCAGTACGCAGCGTGCAGAGGTGCTTTAATAAGCAGAATTGCTGATGCTCCATGGCCAAAGGGTTCCTTTCCAGAGGTGTACGGATTGTGGCAGCGGGAGTGGTTTTACATCACAGCTCCCCGAAGTGCGAAATGGGTAGCTACCCCCGCCTTTCGCTCGCCCCCCACCACAACTGATGTCATGGATCAGCACGGGGCTGAGCTGGGGTCCAGCCAAGGATGTGCCAATACTGCAGAGCCGTATCCAAGATCTCTTCGAGGGAGATTTCAGTCTGGTTATGGTAATGCAAGTTATGCTGGTTCGTCGAGTCCAGCCTTGCAAACGCCGACCCCTCCGTATGTGGGAATTCAACCTGGAAGGATCACGCGCTATTCAGCATTTCCTCGGCATGACGCACGAGAAGATGTAAAAATCATTCTTCGGACCCCAAGTAGAGTGTCCGGACACCACCGAGGACGTGGGCCTAAGCTGCACCGGCCCCGCTGCCCAAGTAAGTAATCCCATGGCCGAACACACTGTCCTTTTATTTATCATGACATCATTCTGAAGAATCGCTCTTTGACCAGGACTGGATAACAAAGGCGAAGCTGATCCGGTGTTTGGCTCCCCTTCCTAAGGGTTTGGACAATCTGGTGCTGGAAAAGATGCTCGAGCCAGCACCTTGTCTAGTGCCCTCAAAGGAAGATGAAGGGGGGAATAAAGAGGGCGAAAGCGGGCCTCCATCACTATCTATTCCAATCGAGGGAATGAGCGCCTCCGTGAGGGAGGATAACCAAGGGGAAGAATTTGACATTCTCTCTCTCCGGGGAAGGAAGAGGACTACCTCTGAAGATCCGGAAACTAAGGTTTCCAAACGGGAGAAGAAATCTCTGCCAGAGGGTCCTGCCTCAGAGGGTATTCTGGTCGCACAATGTCCGCGCGGGGATCAGCCCTCTACCGAGCTGTAAGTAATCAAGAAGTACTTAATAGTGAAGATATCCTATCTTACTTCTGAAGACAGTAATCGATGCTAATAAATTGTAGTTCAGATCACAGCCCTTATCGACAGAGTTCATCTTCGGGGGATCTTCTTCCGGAGATGATGGAGAGCGAAATGCCTCCCCCGGACTCCCCAACTCAAGAAGCGGGCGACCTTGAAGTGTCGTCGCGAAGGGTATCTCCGGATCCACTAGGGCCAGAGGATAACCCTTTGGCTGTCCAGCATCCCCAGTATCCGGCTCCTAAGGGGAGCGACAGCAAGGGTCCGTATAGTGTGCGGTTGGACGCGCTGAAGGATCTTCTGGGGCAAGCTGTCATCTCAAAAGCGCATCGTACGCTAATGGGTACGGTAATTGAAAGGATTTCATCCGCTGAAAGCGGTTTGCACGAAGCTTTTATGAGTCTGCTGAAAGGCTTCGAGGTACATGAAACAATATATGCCTTTAACAGTACCGCATACGTTAGGTATGCCCATGCAAATAGTAGCCCCTAAGACTCTGGTTGTCATCGGGAATGGCGGCAAACAGAGGATCATAGTCCCAGGTAATAACCAGATCGCCTTTATGTGCAGGTGGTTGAAGCTCCGGTTGCTAGACGGACTGATGGGTTTGCTGAATTAAAGCGGCAACTGGATGCGGAAGATGCCGACATCGTGCTTGTCAACAAGCGGCTTGAGGAGGCACAGGGTGAGTGATTTTTCTGGTGATCGTCACATAATAAGAACATCATGATGCCAGTATCTTTGATATGTTATGACTGTAGATGGAGCTGCCACCGTGGAGACCCTTCGGGCGGAGCTTGCCCGAGCCAAGGAGCAAGAAAGGAGTAGCAATGCGGCTGCCTTATAGGCGGCCGAAGAGTTAAGGGCCGAACAGGCCGCGCATTGCGAGAGCAAGGAAAAAATAGCCAAGATGGCTGTAGAGTTAAAAGATGCAGCTGACCGTTACCAGCTTCTTGAAGAAGAAAACCAGGCGAAGGCGACGGACCTGGAGAAGGCCCGGGTGGCTGCCAAGGAAGCTCGCTCCAAAATTAGAGCGGCAAAGGAGGAGCTGAATCAAGCTGCGGATATCGTGTCTGGGAAGCCCTTCTTGCTGTGGACTAAGTTTGGGGATCCGAAGTATGCTCCTCTGGACCGGCTATGGAGTTCTGCAGACGCGTACATGGATTTGGCTGCAAGTGCTGCTGATGCAGCCGAGTACTTCAAGGATCAGAAAGGTCCCGAAGTGGAAAAGCTGTTCCGGTCACAGTTTCACGCTCCAGTCTGTCCGCTGCTGCTGAATGAGCGATTGACTGGTTGGGCCGAGCTCCATAGGTTGTCCGGACTTGCCATGAGGTCCATTGTGGATCACCTGTGGCCAGGAGGGCCAAGGCCGAATAGCTACTTTAGCTTAGTGCAACAATTCCTTGACACTGTGCCACACATCGATGCTGTAAAGAGATCGGCATGCATAGAAGGTGCGCAGATGGCCCTTGCCCGTGTCAAAACATACTGGGCGGATATGGAGGCCACTACTGTTGCGGCACAGGGTTCGGCCATAGGCCGAGTGGCTGCCGAGCACTACTTTGAAGATGTCCTTGAAGGTGCTCGTTCGATAGAGGCTCAGTGCTCGAATAATATTATTTTCCAGTGAGATATAGTCTCATTGTACAAACAATGTTTTTCTGAATTAATCAAGGCTGTATTTATACTTTTGCCTGAAAGTACTATGATGCCTCCTGTGCGGCCGTTTATGTATATATGTATATAACCTGAAAGTTTGTAGTCGTCGGCTTCCGCCCCCACGCATATAATGCAAGGGTGTTCGCAAAAGATGCATATCCACACTTGATCCAACATCTTGGTCCGTTAAGGAGGTGATAGCGTAGCGAACGAGGCAATCAGACTATATTGCTTTAACACTTTCACTTAGCCATAGGAGTTTGACAGTGGGGCTACTATATAGCCCCTGGTACTTCTGCGCTCGTCCGAATATGGTGCGTGTACATACATGACCGGGAAACGGCCCTTCGTTAATGCGGAGGAATCTCGAAGATTCCAATTAGTCATCGAGTGGTTGACGAGTCTCTCGCTATATCATGACAGTCAGTTTTCGGCTTTCTCTACTAAGGTGCTCATCCGGATGAACCAGGGCACAATCGTAGTAGTTCTCCTAGTGCTACCTTAGCCGATATAACAGAACGTAAGGTACCAAAACATGAGAGCCGGGCAAACCCAACATTTGACCAACGACATGATTCGGAGCTGATGGATATAGGGCCAAACTCGCGACGCCGAACACTCCCTAAGGTGTTTGGTCTTTATAACATATACCGGGCTAAACAATGCCCTTTATAAGAAACCCCATGTGTCCGGGTACGTGCAAAATCCTGGCGTGGCCACATGCCAATAACGCCGACATCCTTCTCGGTTGTGTGGAGTATCCGGAGGATGTGAGCAACAAGAGACAATAAAAAAGGTTTACGCAGGGCCTTAATCTAAAAAGAAACCTTTGGGCGGGTCCTTGCTGCACGTCTGCGCCTGTGTCTCCGTTGTGCCGTGTCCTGGACGGGTGTAGCACGATTGTAACCTGCAAAAAGAGAGAACTTAGGTGAAAGTTGCCGTGCCGAAAAGAAGAATGAGTTATCAGAATTCCAGAGAAGCCTAGTTGAGCTGGGCTGGCCCTGATTATATGCGGGAAGCCCCTGGTATCGTGTTATGAGGGTTCAAAAACCAATCTCATGCATGTATGATGGAACGCCGGACTCGTCTAACCGTGTTCGTGCTCTTGACGACCTGCCATTTTTTCTGGTTGGTGAGGCCGTCTAGTGTGCGGCTGTTAGAGCCGCCATGTCCTCTTTCATACGTGAAGAATGGTTGGTATTTCCGCTAACTATAATGACACCGCGTGGTCCGGGCATCTTGAGCTTGAGAAAAGCATAATGCGGTTTTGCGTTAAAACGAGCGAAAGCCGCCCTTCCGAGCAGTGCTTGAAAATCACTTCGGAATGGAGCGATGTGAAAAGTTAACGTTTCACTTCGGAAGTTATCGGGAGAACCAAATACCACTTCTAGTAGTAGAGAGCCCGTGCAGTGGGCCTCTTGGCCTGGTATTACTCCCTTGAAGGTAGTATTACTTTGGCTTATTTGTGTCGGGTCTATCCCCATTTTGCGGACTGTGTCCTGATATATTAGATTGAGATCACTGCCACCGTCCATGAAGACCCTTGTGAAATGGTATCCATTTATTATTGGGTCTAACACCAAGGCCGTCAGTCCTTCACGCTAGATATGTGTATCGTGATCCCCACGATCAAAAGTTATCGGGCAGGCCAACCAGGGGTTGGACCTAGGGGTGACGGGCTCTATGGCACGTGTGCATCAGAGTGTGAGATTGCTTCTTCTCCTTGTCACATGGATCACATTTACTGTTTTAACCTCCGGTGGGAACTTTTTCTGTCCTCCGGCGCTTTGCTGGTGAGG
The DNA here is from genome assembly GCF_002162155.2 of Triticum dicoccoides. Classification (NCBI taxonomy): domain Eukaryota; kingdom Viridiplantae; phylum Streptophyta; class Magnoliopsida; order Poales; family Poaceae; genus Triticum; species Triticum dicoccoides. The sequence goes on along the minus strand of NC_041392.1, from coordinate 313,531,749 downwards.
TTCATCCTTGTCTTCGCTTAGTGTCTCTTCCCCTTTGTGTTCGACGTTTAGCTTACCGGCCTGCTTGAAGACCCAACATTCTCTGCGGGTATGATTTGCAGGTTTGTCTGCGGTGCCGTGAATATGACAGAGCTTGTCCAGAATTTTGTTTAGGCCAGATTGTCCTTCTCTGCTGCCTTTGAAAGGCTTTTTCCGCTGGCCTTGTCGGGAGCCCCTAAATCCGGCGTTTACCGCCGTGTTATCTGGGCTATCTTCTTTATTTCGACGTTTGTTTTTGTTGCGTCGTGGTTTACCATTGCCATCCCTGACTTCGGATGTGCTTGGTTCGCTGGTGCTCCTACGGGCCAACCAGTTGTCCTCACCCGCACAAAAGCGGGTCATGAGGCTTGTTAGGGCTGCCATTGTTCTCGGTTTTCTTAACCGAGGTGTCTGGCAAGCCATTCGTCTCGGACGCTGTGTTGTAAAGCTGCTAAGGCTTCGGCATCCAGACAGTCGACAATTTTCTTCTTCTTGGTGAGGAACCTGTTCCAAAGCTTTCGGGCGGACTCTCCGGACTGTTGGATTATATGACTTAAATCGTCGGCATCCTGAGGTCGGACATAAGTCCCTTGAAAATTGGCTCGAAAAGCGTCCTCGAGCTCCTCCCAACTTCCAATTGAGCTTTCGGGGAGGCTTTTCAGCCAGTGCCTAGCTGGCCCTTTAAGCTTGAGGGGCAAGTATTTAATGGCATGGAGATCGTCTCCACGAGCCATATGGATGTGGAGGATGAAGTCCTCTATCCAGACTCCAGGGTCTGTGGTTCTGTCATACGCCTCTATGTTCACCGATTTGAATCCCTCTGGGAATTCGTGATCTAGCACCTCATCAGTGAAACATAGTGGGTGTGCTGCACCCCTGTATTGGGATGCGCCATAGTGTTCAGACGGTTGTAGTGTTCGATGTTGGCTGTGTACCGTAGCATGCTTCCTAAATCCATAGATAGATCTGGTCGCGCCAGATTTTTGACGCAAGTTCTCACGTAGAATGTGTGTTGACTTATGCGTGACTTTGTTAGCCGCTCTATCGCTTTCACATGGTGGTGGATCCGGCTGGTTGGCCGTATCACTTTTCGGCTGCATGGGCTCTAAGGCCTCATCGTCGAATTCCGGTAATAGCTTGCGCTTTGGGTAGCTATTTGGATGGTAACTTCTACCATATTTTGTTACTTTGTTCCACTTGCTATTGAGCGTATCTTGTGCGACCTTAAGCCTTTGCTTCTGTTTCTTCAGGCTTCTCGCTGTGGTAGTAAGCCTTCTGCGGAGGTTCTCTTGCTCCGAGTGTGTTTCCGGGATGATGGGTGCATCTTCGTCCGGACTGTTTTCTTCCCTAGACGGGGATTGATGAGACTTATCTTTGGAGTCATCGTGTTCGGACGTCGGATCCGTACTATGTTTGAAGTTTGCATCTTGATCATTTTCTGCCACCGGAGTGGTGCAGTTGTCGTCTCTTCCAGAGTCGCATGGACTATTATTATCGCTGTTCTTGCTATGGCGGGACTTAGAGCAGCGCCGCTGACGTTGGTGCTTGGGTTGGTTCTTGGAGGTGTCATCCTTCGTTGTCTCATCGCCATTGGCTTCTTTGGGGGTTTCCACCATGTATACGTCATGTGATGAAGTAGCTATCCAGCGCCCTGTGGGCGGTGGTTCCGGTTCGTCTCCTGCATCATCGTCCATACCGTCGATGTCTTCGGAGTCGAAGTCGAGCATGTCGGTTAAGTCATCGACAATGGCTACTAAGTGGGTGGTGGGTGGGCAGCGAATTTCTTCGTCGTCCGCATCCCATTCTAGCCGGACATAGTTCGGCCAGGGTTCTCCTGACAGGGAGAGAGAACTTAATGAATTTAGCACATCTCCGAAAGGTGAGTGCTGAAAGATATCCGCGGAGGTGAACTCCACGATCGGTGCCCCGTCGGTTTCGACAGGCACGGATGTAGGCGGCTCGGAGTCCGTGGCCGGGGATAAATCCAGTGGTTCGACGACACGGCTCTCGTACGGGGTGAAGTCAGTATCCGGCTCTATCGCCACTGAGAGTGTGGCCTCCATGGCGGGGTCCATCCCTCCGCTCTCGGATGGTGCAACTTGCTCCGGATCGATGGACAGAGTAGCTACGAATGCGATCTCCCGAATACTGTCCGACGGCAGAGTTACGTCATGCTCGCCAAGACTGCATGGCGCGTCCGACATGGGCTTGAATCCGTCGAAGATCAAGTCTCCGCGGATGTCGGCCATGTAGTTCAAGTTTCCAAATCTGACCTGATGGCCAGGGGCGTAGCTCTCAATCTGCTCCAGATGGCCAAGCGAATTGGCGCGCAGTGCAAAGCCGCCGAATATGAAGATCTGTCCAGGGAGGAAAGCCTCACCCTGGACCGCATCGCTAGCGATGATCAAAGGAGCCATCAAGCCTTATGGTGACGACACAGTGGAACTCTCAATGAAAGCACCAATGTCGGTGTCAAAACCGGTGGATCTCGGGTAGGGGGTCCCGAACTGTGCGTCTAAGGTCGATGGTAACAGGAGACAGGGGACGCGATGTTTACCCAGGTTCGGGCCCTCTCTATGGAGGTAATACCCTACTTCCTGCTTGACTGTTCTTGATGATATGAGTATTACAAGAGTAGATCTACCACGAGAACAGAGAGGCTAAACCCTAGAAGCTAGCCTATGGTATGATTGTATGTTGTCCTACAGACTAAAACCCTCTGGTTTATATAGACACCAGAGGAGGCTAGGGTTACACAAGGTCGGTGACAAAGGAGGAGATATCCATATCCGTACTGCCTATCTTGCCTTCCACGCCAAGTAGAGTCCCATCCGGACACGGGACGAAGTCTTCAATCTAGTATCTTAACAGTCCAACAGTCCGGCCAAAGGATATAGTCCGGCTGTCTGGAGACCCCCTAATCCAGGACTCCCTCAGCCCATTTATTCTTGGGATCATTTCTATAATTCGGTTAGATACGGTCCGTTACTGGCCTGTTCCGTTTGTGGGCCAAATACAGCCTGTGGTTACATTCGGCCCGTTTGTGGCCCGTTAACCCGTTGGGTTGTTTTCATAGCATTATCAAATACGCCCTATTAACGGCCCATTGTGGTCCACGAATAGTACGACCCATGTTTGGCGAAATGATTATACGCCCCATAGAAGGCCCATGGATCCTACGGCCCATAGAAGACCAATGGATCCTACGGCCCTTAGAAGGACCATGGATCATACGACCCGTAGAAAGTAAATGGATCCTATGGCCTATAAAAGGCCCATGGATCCTATGGCCCGTAGAAGGCCCACGGATCCTACGGCGCGCAGGAGGCCCATGGTTACAACAGTCCATGTGTTGCCATGATTATTGTGACCTAGTTACCAAAACTAGGTTATTGTGGCCACTAAAAAACGAGAAAAAAGAACTGCAGTGACTACAAGCAAACAACTAAACAAGACAATAAGGAAATAAATAAGCAAGCAACTAACGCTAGCCTATTACAGCTATTACACATATTACATCCATTGGGCATCAAAGTTGGTCACCAGTGCAAATATAGGGAACAAAGCAGCATATTACATACACTGGCCGTCAAAATTGGCCACCAGTGCGAATAAACGCAGCAACAAAACAAGTTCATTACTGAAAGAACTTCAGAAGAGCTCAAGAACCGTTATCCTTGGTATCCACCATGCTGGCAATAAGCTTAGCAAGCTTATTAGCTTTGTCCTGTTTGGCGCTAAAATCCTTCAATGCTTGCTGTTGCACTAGAAAGTATACATATGAATGCTCTAGGGACTTCCGTAGTCCTTCCGCTTCTTGTCGCAGCACAACTGATCGATGTCTTTCAGCTTGTAGTTGAGACTCAAGAAACCGAACTGATTCAGACAGTGAGTTTGAATAGCTTGTGCAAGCGGTAGTGGCCAGTAACTCGAACAGTAAACCAAGAGAGGACTTTGGGGTTGCCTCACTATCTTCAAGATAGTTTTCCTTAGCTCTTTTATCAGCTTTGTTGGAGACCAGCAAGGATGTCTCACGATCCTGAACCTTATCTGCATTACTTCCTTTATCCTTGCTTAATAAGGCACTCTTCCCCAATATTCTGTCAGCATTCTAAAAGAAGAAACAAGCTGACACATAACAGGTTTAGCATGTACTAGTATATGAAACTCATTTCGGTGAACCAGTTCATTAGTAAGGTGGACAAGATTAAACTACCAAGTCTTCTATTGCCAAGTAGTACATTATAAAAGCATCAAACAAACATATATCTATGTCCTATGGTCACTGCATTGTCTTGCCAAATCAAAATAGAGACACGGTTCAAATCATATCGGTTCAAGAGAAAGCAGCACTGAAAGAATACAAAGCGTGGGAAACTAAACGGCACAACAAGATTTCAGATGGGTACCACGGGTCTACATGTACAACAACACTATTGGCCCTATTATGATGCTAGTAATGTGCATGATATGAGAAGTCAACTGTATACACAAGTGAAATTGAAATCAACAGAGCTATTTATAAGAGCAAACCTGTTAAAGAAACATGTGTAAACATACCTGTTGTGCCATTGGAGTTTCCATCGGATAGTTCACTTTAAAAATAAGTTTGTATGAGTAAATACAGTGATACAAGAGCAAAGCAGTATGCACGATAGCAATGGAATCTTAAATGAGAACAGTTGTTCTTCAGGTTTAAGCACTTGTTCTACATGAACGGAGTACAGTAAGACGCAAGCATATAGTACTTAAAATAAAATGAGCTCATAGACCTTACCACATTCTTGGTTCGGGACCAGTAAAGAACAAGGCATTCCCAGTCATCGTCCAGTAAATGTGTCTCAGGAGAACGTAAGGGAATTTGATGAGTCTCTTTGCCAGTGATGTACGTTTTCTTCAGGTAATTCCGATACTGCCACCAAGCATTCTTGAAGATAGCAGAGGTATTAGCACATGTTACCTCATCCTGAGTTTCCAAATTGGTCCTTCTCTATAGAGAAAAATGGGAAAATTTGCTGTATTATAACCATCATGGATGTAGAACGTATGGGACAAAGCAAAGTAATTGCCATGAATAACATTACTTACACATAACTCCTGGACAAACACCTGCAACTGGCATTTTCCTTCATCTTCAGTATAATATTTCCATGATGGGAAGATACGCACATATGATTTAACAACATCAAATGCGATAGAAGCTAAACTATGAAAGGCTGGTTGTGCTTCCTCCACAGGAATGGTGTACTAACTGGTGGAGTTGGTGTTCGCCGTGGTATTATTGGCACTTTGGGCACTGGAGCTGCCTTACTAACTGCTCTTGTTTGGGAGCTCTGTGGTGGAGATGGTGCTGTGTCAATAGGAACTGGGTTACTATCTGCTGGGGTTGGGGTTAGATTGCGTGAAGCTGGTTCTCTATCCATCGCAGAAGGGGTAAAATCTGCGAGAGTCTGGGTTATGTGTGGTAGGGCTGGTTCTCATGCATGTGAAACCGGGGTTCTATCTCCACCAAGAGGTAGCACTATTTTATTTGAAGACCGTGTTTTTCCTCCGCTAGATACTGCCATCACCCGCTCCAATTCAAATGGCTGATAAACATGAAACATAATTGAATGTGCAGACATTGTATGAGAGACAGATGCAATAGATAGTGTTGAAAAAAGAGGGGATTAAATAATTGACATGTATATTGTTTAACTAAAACGGATAGCATGACATAATTTCACATATATGATGTCTATCTAAACTGGATAGCATAGCATAACATAATTCAAAGATACAATGACTAACTAAACAGGATAACATGGCATAATTCACATACATGTTATCTAAGTAACCAGGATCGCATGATTTAATTCACATATGTGATTTGTATGCTAAGTGGAGGGCATTCGCATATATGATGTCTGAACTAAGAACATGGTGTTGAATATTGTGTATATAATGTCTAAACTATGCAATGCAAGACACCACATGCATGATATGAGCAGTAGAACCGTGCCAAGTTAGAGCATACACCTCGGTGGGGGAATAAGACTGGTCAACTGTCTCTGAATCCATCTCTGAGGAGCTATCGGGACCCAACAAGAGATCTGCTTCGACAGGTAGCATTGTCTGCTCTGAAGGCCTTGTTGTCACTCCAGTTTTTTTCATCACCCACTCAAATGGCTGATTCACAGGAAGAGTAGTTTAATGTACAAACATTGTCAACAAATGGAAATTTAATGAAGAAAAGGATGGGCTAGATATCATTGAAATATATGATGCCTGGTTAAATAGGATGGCATTGCATAATTCCCATATATGATATTGAAACTAAATAGGTGGCATTACAGAACATGTCTAAACTAAGCAGATGACATATATGATGTCGAAAGTAGGCACTAGAAGGCAACATATGCATGATATGACTAACATCATCATGCCAAGTTAGAGCAAACACCTTGGGG